>NC_083596.1:2464192-2764192 GCF_027579695.1 Neoarius graeffei
CTGTTTATGTTACAGTAGATGGGCTTTTGGTCTGTTTATGTTTCAGTAGATGCGCTTTTGGTCTGTTTATGTTTCAGTAGATGCGCTTTTGGTCTGTTTATGTTACAGTAGATGCGCTTTTGGTCTGTTTATGTTACAGTAGATGGGCTTTTGGTCTGTTTATGTTTCAGTAGATGCTCTTTTGGCCTGTTTATGTTACAGTAGATGCGCTTTTGGTCTGTTTATGTTACAGTAGATGCGCTTTTGGTCTGTTTATGTTTCAGTAGATGCGCTTTTGGTCTGTTATGTTTCAGTAGATGCGCTTTTGGTCTGTTTATGTTACAGTAGATGCGCTTTTGGTCTGTTTATGTTACAGTAGATGGCTTTTGGTCTGTTTATGTTTCAGTAGATGCGCTTTTGGTCTGTTTATGTTACAGTAGATGCGCTTTTGGTCTGTTTATGTTACAGTAGATGCGCTTTTGGTCTGTTTATGTTTCAGTAGATGCGCTTTTGGTCTGTTTATGTTTCAGTAGATGCGCTTTTGGTCTGTTTATGTTACAGTAGATGCGCTTTTGGTCTGTTGATGTTACAGTAGATGCGCTTTTGGTCTTATGTTACAGTAGATGCGCTTTTGGTCTGTTTATGTTTCAGTAGATGCGCTTTTGGTCTGTTTATGTTACAGTAGATGCGCTTTTGGTCTGTTTATGTTACAGTAGATTGCTTTTGGTCTGTTTATGTTTCAGTAGATGCGCTTTTGGTCTGTTTATGTTTCAGTAGATGCGCTTTTGGTCTGTTTATGTTACAGTAGATGCGCTTTTGGCCTGTTTATGTTACAGTAGATGCGCTTTTGGTCCTGTTTATGTTACAGTAGATGCGCTTTTGGTCTGTTTATGTTTCAGTAGATGCGCTTTTGGTCTGTTTATGTTACAGTAGATGCGCTTTTGGTCTGTTTATGTTACAGTAGATGCGCTTTTGGCTGTTTATGTTACAGTAGATGCGCTTTTTGGTCTGTTTATGTTACAGTAGATGCGCTTTTGGCCTGTTTATGTTACAGTAGATGCGCTTTTGTCTGTTTATGTTACAGTAGATGCGCTTTTGGCCTGTTTATGTTACAGTAGATGCGCTTTTGGTCTGTTTATGTTACAGTAGATGCGCTTTTGGTCTGTTTATGTTACAGTAGATGCGCTTTTGGTCTGTTTATGTTACAGTAGATGCGCTTTTGGTCTGTTTATGTTACAGTAGATGCGCTTTTGGTCTGTTTATGTTACAGTAGATGCGCTTTGGTTTAGTAGTGCGCTTTGGTCTGTTTATGTTAGTAGGCTTTTGGTTTACAGTAGATGCGCTTTTGGTCTGTTTATGTTACAGTAGATGCGCTTTTGGTCTGTTTATGTTACAGTAGATGCGCTTTTGGTCTGTTTATGTTACAGTAGATGCGCTTTTGGTCTGTTTATGTTTCAGTAGATGCGCTTTTGGCCTGTTTATGTTACAGTAGATGCGCTTTTGGTCTGTTTATGTTACAGTAGATGCGCTTTTGGCCTGTTTATGTTACAGTAGATGCGCTTTTGGTCTGTTTATGTTACAGTAGATGCGCTTTTGGTCTGTTTATGTTACAGTAGATGCGCTTTTGGTCTGTTTATGTTACAGTAGATGCGCTTTTGGTCTGTTTATGTTACAGTAGATGCGCTTTTGGTCTGTTTATGTTACAGTAGATGCGCTTTTGGTCTGTTTATGTTTCAGTAGATGCGCTTTTGGCCTGTTTATGTTACAGTAGATGCGCTTTTGGTCTGTTTATGTTACAGTAGATGCGCTTTTGGTCTGTTTATGTTACAGTAGATGCGCTTTTGGTCTGTTTATGTTACAGTAGATGCGCTTTTGGTCTGTTTATGTTACAGTAGATGCGCTTTTGGTCTGTTTATGTTACAGTAGATGCGCTTTTGGTCTGTTTATGTTACAGTAGATGCGCTTTTGGCCTGTTTATGTTACAGTAGATGCGCTTTTGGCCTGTTTATGTTACAGTAGATGCGCTTTTGGCCTGTTTATGTTACAGTAGATGCGCTTTTGGTCTGTTTATGTTTCAGTAGATGCGCTTTTGGTCTGTTTATGTTTCAGTAGATGCGCTTTTGGTCTGTTTATGTTACAGTAGATGCGCTTTTGGTCTGTTTATGTTTCAGTAGATGCGCTTTTGGTCTGTTTATGTTTCAGTAGATGCGCTTTTGGTCTGTTTATGTTACAGTAGATGCGCTTTTGGTCTGTTTATGTTACAGTAGATGCGCTTTTGGTCTGTTTATGTTACAGTAGATGCGCTTTTGGCCTGTTTATGTTTCAGTAGATGCGCTTTTGTCTGTTTATGTTTCAGTAGATGCGCTTTTGGTCTGTTTATGTTTCAGTAGATGCGCTTTTGGTCTGTTTATGTTACAGTAGATGCGATTTTGGTCTGTTTATGTTTCAGTAGATGCGCTTTTGGCCTGTTTATGTTACAGTAGATGCGCTTTTGGCCTGTTTATGTTCCAGTAGATGCGCTTTTGGCCTGTTTATGTTACAGTAGATGCGCTTTTGGTCTGTTTATGTTACAGTAGATGCGCTTTTGTTCTGTTTATGTTACAGTAGATCTGCTTTTGGTCTGTTTATGTTACAGTAGATGCGCTTTTGGCCTGTTTATGTTACAGTAGATGCGCTTTTGGCCTGTTTATGTTTCAGTAGAATGCGCTTTTGGTCTGTTTATGTTTCAGTAGATGCGCTTTTGGTCTGTTTATGTTACAGTAGATGTGCTTTTGGTCTGTTTATGTTACAGTAGATGCGCTTTTGGCCTGTTTATGTTACAGTAGATGCGCTTTTGGTCTGTTTATGTTACAGTAGATGCCCTTTTGGCCTGTTTATGTTACAGTAGATGCGCTTTGGTCTGTTTATGTTACAGTAGATGCGCTTTTGGTCTGTTTATGTTTCAGTAGATGCGCTTTTGGTCTGTTTATGTTACAGTAGATGCGCTTTTGGCCTGTTTATGTTACAGTAGATGCGCTTTTGGTCTGTTTATGTTTCAGTAGATGCGCTTTTGGTCTGTTTATGTTACAGTAGATGCGCTTTTGGCCTGTTTATGTTACAGTAGATGCGCTTTTGGTCTGTTTATGTTTCAGTAGATGCGCTTTTGGTCTGTTTATGTGACAGTAGATGCGCTTTTGGTCCTGTTTATGTTACAGTAGATGCGCTTTTGGTCTGTTTATGTTACAGTAGATGGGCTTTTGGTCTGTTTATGTTTCAGTAGATGCGCTTTTGGTCTGTTTATGTTTCAGTAGATGCGCTTTTGGTCTGTTTATGTTACAGTAGATGCGCTTTTGGTCTGTTTATGTTACAGTAGATTTGCTTTTGGTCTGTTTATGTTTCAGTAGATGCGCTTTTGGTCTGTTTATGTTTCAGTAGATGCGCTTTTGGTCTGTTTATGTTACAGTAGATGCGCTTTTGGTCTGTTTATATTACAGTAGATGCGCTTTTGGTCTGTTTATGTTTCAGTAGATGCGCTTTTGGCCTGTTTATGTTACAGTAGATGCGCTTTTGGTCTGTTTATGTTACAGTAGATGCGCTTTTGGTCTGTTTATGTTTCAGTAGATGCGCTTTTGGTCTGTTTATGTTACAGTAGATGCGCTTTTGGTCTGTTTATGTTACAGTAGATTTGCTTTTGGTCTGTTATGTTTCAGTAGATGCGCTTTTGGTCTGTTTATGTTTCAGTAGATGCGCTTTTGGTCTGTTTATGTTACAGTAGATGCGCTTTTGGTCTGTTTATGTTTCAGTAGATGCGCTTTTGGTCTGTTTATGTTACAGTAGATGCGCTTTTGGTCTGTTTATGTTACAGTAGATTTGCTTTTGGTCTGTTTATGTTTCAGTAGATGCGCTTTTGGTCTGTTTATGTTTCAGTAGATGCGCTTTTGGTCTGTTTATGTTACAGTAGATGCGCTTTTGGTCTGTTTATGTTACAGTAGATGCGCTTTTGGTCTGTTTATGTTACAGTAGATGCGCTTTTGGCCTGTTTATGTTTCAGTAGATGCGCTTTTGGTCTGTTTATGTTTCAGTAGATGCGCTTTTGGTCTGTTTATGTTTCAGTAGATGCGCTTTTGGTCTGTTTATGTTACAGTAGATGCGCTTTTGGTCTGTTTATGTTTCAGTAGATGCGCTTTTGGCCTGTTTATGTTACAGTAGATGCGCTTTTGGCCTGTTTATGTTACAGTAGATGCGCTTTTGGTCTGTTTATGTTACAGTAGATGCGCTTTTGTTCTGTTTATGTTACAGTAGATCTGCTTTTGGTCTGTTTATGTTACAGTAGATGCGCTTTTGGCCTGTTTATGTTACAGTAGATGCGCTTTTGGCCTGTTTATGTTTCAGTAGATGCGCTTTTGGTCTGTTTATGTTTCAGTAGATGCGCTTTTGGTCTGTTTATGTTACAGTAGATGTGCTTTTGGTCTGTTTATGTTACAGTAGATGCGCTTTTGGCCTGTTTATGTTACAGTAGATGCGCTTTTGGTCTGTTTATGTTACAGTAGATGCCCTTTTGGCCTGTTTATGTTACAGTAGATGCGCTTTTGGTCTGTTTATGTTACAGTAGATGGGCTTTTGGTCTGTTTATGTTTCAGTAGATGCGCTTTTGGTCTGTTTATGTTACAGTAGATGCGCTTTTGGCCTGTTTATGTTACAGTAGATGCGCTTTTGGTCTGTTTATGTTTCAGTAGATGCGCTTTTGGTCTGTTTATGTTACAGTAGATTTGCTTTTGGTCTGTTTATGTTTCAGTAGATGCGCTTTTGGTCTGTTTATGTTTCAGTAGATGCGCTTTTGGCCTGTTTATGTTTCAGTAGATGCGCTTTTGGCCTGTTTATGTTACAGTAGATGCGCTTTTGGTCTGTTTATGTTACAGTAGATTTGCTTTTGGTCTGTTTATGTTTCAGTAGATGCGCTTTTGGTCTGTTTATGTTACAGTAGATGTGCTTTTGGTCTGTTTATGTTACAGTAGATTTGCTTTTGGTCTGTTTATGTTTCAGTAGATGCGCTTTTGGTCTGTTTATGTTTCAGTAGATGCGCTTTTGGCCTGTTTATGTTTCAGTAGATGCGCTTTTGGCCTGTTTATGTTACAGTAGATGCGCTTTTGGTCTGTTTATGTTACAGTAGATTTGCTTTTGGTCTGTTTATGTTTCAGTAGATGCGCTTTTGGTCTGTTTATGTTACAGTAGATGCGCTTTTGGTCTGTTTATGTTTCAGTAGATGCGCTTTTGGTCTGTTTATGTAACAGTAGATGCGCTTTTGGTCTGTTTATGTTACAGTAGATTTGCTTTTGGTCTGTTTATGTTTCAGTAGATGCGCTTTTGGTCTGTTTATGTTTCAGTAGATGCGCTTTTGGTCTGTTTATGTTACAGTAGATGCGCTTTTGGTCTGTTTATGTTACAGTAGATGCGCTTTTTGTCTGTTTATGTTACAGTAGATGCGCTTTTGGTCTGTTTATGTTTCAGTAGATGCACTTTTGGTCTGTTTATGTTACAGTAGATGTGCTTTTGGTCTGTTTATGTTACAGTAGATGCGCTTTTTGTCTGTTTATGTTACAGTAGATGCGCTTTTGGTCTGTTTATGTTTCAGTAGATGCACTTTTGGTCTGTTTATGTTTCAGTAGATGCGCTTTTGGTCTGTTTATGTTACAGTAGATGCGCTTTTGGTCTGTTTATGTTACAGTAGATGCGCTTTTTGTCTGTTTATGTTACAGTAGATGCGCTTTTGGTCTGTTTATGTTTCAGTAGATGCGCTTTTGGTCTGTTTATGTTACAGTAGATGCGCTTTTGGCCTGTTTATGTTTCAGTAGATGCGCTTTTTGTCTGTTTATGTTACAGTAGATGCGCTTTTGGTCTGTTTATGTTTCAGTAGATGCGCTTTTGGTCTGTTTATGTTTCAGTAGATGCGCTTTTGGTCTGTTTATGTTACAGTAGATGCGCTTTTGGTCTGTTTATGTTACAGTAGATGCGCTTTTGGTCTGTTTATGTTACAGTAGATGCGCTTTTGGTCTGTTTATGTTTCAGTAGATGCGCTTTTGGCCTGTTTATGTTACAGTAGATGCGCTTTTGGCCTGTTTATGTTTCAGTAGATGCGCTTTTTGTCTGTTTATGTTACAGTAGATGCGCTTTTGGTCTGTTTATGTTTCAGTAGATGCGCTTTTGGTCTGTTTATGTTTCAGTAGATGCGCTTTTTGTCTGTTTATGTTACAGTAGATGCGCTTTTGGTCTGTTTATGTTTCAGTAGATGCGCTTTTTGTCTGTTTATGTTACAGTAGATGCGCTTTTGGTCTGTTTATGTTTCAGTAGATGCGCTTTTGGTCTGTTTATGTTTCAGTAGATGCGCTTTTGGTCTGTTTATGTTACAGTAGATGCGCTTTTGGTCTGTTTATGTTACAGTAGATGCGCTTTTGGTCTGTTTATGTTTCAGTAGATGCGCTTTTGGTCTGTTTATGTTACAGTAGATGCGCTTTTGGTCTGTTTATGTTACAGTAGATGCGCTTTTGGTCTGTTTATGTTTCAGTAGATGCGCTTTTGGTCTGTTTATGTTACAGTAGATGCGCTTTTGGCCTGTTTATGTTACAGTAGATGCGCTTTTGGTCTGTTTATGTTTCAGTAGATGCGCTTTTGGTCTGTTTATGTTACAGTAGATGCGCTTTTGGTCTGTTTATGTTACAGTAGATGCGCTTTTGGCCTGTTTATGTTACAGTAGATGCGCTTTTGGTCTGTTTATGTTACAGTAGATGCGCTTTTGGCCTGTTTATGTTACAGTAGATGCGCTTTTGGTCTGTTTATGTTTCAGTAGATGCGCTTTTGGTCTGTTTATGTTTCAGTAGATGCGCTTTTGGTCTGTTTATGTTTCAGTAGATGCGCTTTTGGTCTGTTTTTGTTTCAGTAGATGCGCTTTTGGTCTGTTTATGTTTCAGTAGATGCGCTTTTGGTCTGTTTATGTTACAGTAGATGCGCTTTTGGTCTGTTTATGTTACAGTAGATGCGCTTTTGGTCTGTTTATGTTTCAGTAGATGCGCTTTTGGTCTGTTTATGTTTCAGTAGATGCGCTTTTGGTCTGTTTATGTTACAGTAGATGCGCTTTTGGTCTGTTTATGTTACAGTAGATGCGCTTTTGGCCTGTTTATGTTACAGTAGATGCGCTTTTGGCCTGTTTATGTTACAGTAGATGCGCTTTTGGTCTGTTTATGTTTCAGTAGATGCGCTTTTGGCCTGTTTATGTTACAGTAGATGCGCTTTTGGCCTGTTTATGTTACAGTAGATGCGCTTTTGGCCTGTTTATGTTACAGTAGATGCGCTTTTGGTCTGTTTATGTTTCAGTAGATGCGCTTTTGGCCTGTTTATGTTACAGTAGATGCGCTTTTGGCCTGTTTATGTTACAGTAGATGCGCTTTTGGCCTGTTTATGTTTCAGTAGATGCGCTTTTGGCCTGTTTATGTTACAGTAGATGCGCTTTTGGTCTGTTTATGTTTCAGTAGATGCGCTTTTGGTCTGTTTATGTTTCAGTAGATGCGCTTTTGGTCTGTTTTTGTTTCAGTAGATGCGCTTTTGGTCTGTTTATGTTTCAGTAGATGCGCTTTTGGTCTGTTTATGTTACAGTAGATGCGCTTTTGGTCTGTTTATGTTACAGTAGATGCGCTTTTGGTCTGTTTATGTTTCAGTAGATGCGCTTTTGGTCTGTTTATGTTTCAGTAGATGCGCTTTTGGTCTGTTTATGTTACAGTAGATGCGCTTTTGGTCTGTTTATGTTACAGTAGATGCGCTTTTGGCCTGTTTATGTTACAGTAGATGCGCTTTTGGCCTGTTTATGTTTCAGTAGATGCGCTTTTGGCCTGTTTATGTTACAGTAGATGCGCTTTTGGTCTGTTTATGTTTCAGTAGATGCGCTTTTGGCCTGTTTATGTTACAGTAGATGCGCTTTTGGCCTGTTTATGTTTCAGTAGATGCGCTTTTGGCCTGTTTATGTTACAGTAGATGCGCTTTTGGTCTGTTTATGTTTCAGTAGATGCGCTTTTGGTCTGTTTATGTTACAGTAGATGCGCTTTTGGTCTGTTTATGTTACAGTAGATGCGCTTTTGGCCTGTTTATGTTACAGTAGATGCGCTTTTGGTCTGTTTATGTTTCAGTAGATGCGCTTTTGGTCTGTTTATGTTACAGTAGATGCGCTTTTGGCCTGTTTATGTTTCAGTAGATGCGCTGTTGGCCTGTTTATGTTACAGTAGATGCGCTTTTGGCCTGTTTATGTTACAGTAGATGCGCTTTTGGCCTGTTTATGTTACAGTAGATGCGCTTTTGGCCTGTTTATGTTACAGTAGATGCGCTTTTGGCCTGTTTATGTTACAGTATATGCGCTTTTGGCCTGTTTATGTTACAGTAGATGCGCTTTTGGCCTGTTAATGTTACAGTAGATGCGCTTTTGGCCTGTTTATGTTACAGTAGATGCGCTTTTGGTCTGTTTATGTTACAGTAGATGCGCTTTTGGTCTGTTTATGTTACAGTAGATGCGCTTTTGGTCTGTTTATGTTTCAGTAGATGCGCTTTTGGCCTGTTTATGTTACAGTAGATGCGCTTTTGGCCCGTTTATGTTTCAGTAGATGCGCTTTTGGTCTGTTTATGTTACAGTAGATGCGCTTTTGGTCTGTTTATGTTACAGTAGATGCGCTTTTGGCCTGTTTATGTTACAGTAGATGCGCTTTTGGTCTGTTTATGTTACAGTAGATGCGCTTTTGGTCTGTTTATGTTACAGTAGATGCGCTTTTGGCCTGTTTATGTTTCAGTAGATGCGCTTTTGGCCTGTTTATGTTACAGTAGATGCGCTTTTGGTCTGTTTATGTTACAGTAGATGCGCTTTTGGTCTGTTTATGTTTCAGTAGATGCGCTTTTGGTCTGTTTATGTTACAGTAGATGCGCTTTTGGCCTGTTTATGTTACAGTAGATGCGCTTTTGGCCTGTTTATTTTACAGTAGATGCGCTTTTGGTCTGTTTATGTTACAGTAGATGCGCTTTTGGTCTGTTTATGTTACAGTAGATGCGCTTTTGGCCTGTATATGTTCCAGTAGATTTGCTTTTGGCCTGTTTATGTTACAGTAGATTTGCTTTTGGCCTGTTAATGTTACAGTAGATGCGCTTTTGGCCTGTTTATGTTACAGTAGATGCGCTTTTGGCCTGTTTATGTTACAGTAGATTTACTTTTGGTCTGTTTATGTTACAGTAGATGCGCTTTTGGTCTGTTTATGTTTCAGTTGATGCGCTTTTGGCCTGTTTATGTTTCAGTAGATTTGCTTTTGGCCTGTTTATGTTTCAGTAGATGCGCTTTTGGCCTGTTTATGTTTCAGTAGATGTGCTTTTGGCCTGTTAATGTTTCAGTGTATTTGCTTTTGGCCTGTTTATGTTTCAGTAGATGCGCTTTTGGCCTGTTTATGTTTCAGTAGATGTGCTTTTGGCCTGTTTATGTTTCAGTGTATTTGCTTTTGGCCTGTTTATGTTTCAGTAGATTTGCTTTTGGTCTGTTTATGTTACAGTAGATGCGCTTTTGGCCTGTTTATGTTACAGTAGATGCGCTTTTGGTCTGTTTATGTTTCAGTAGATGTGCTTTTGGCCTGTTTATGTTTCAGTGTATTTGCTTTTGGCCTGTTTATGTTTCAGTAGATTTGCTTTTGGTCTGTTTATGTTACAGTAGATGCGCTTTTGGCCTGTTTATGTTTCAGTAGATGTGCTTTTGGCCTGTTTATGTTTCAGTGTATTTGCTTTTGGCCTGTTTATGTTTCAGTAGATTTGCTTTTGGTCTGTTTATGTTACAGTAGATGCGCTTTTGGTCTGTTTATGTTACAGTAGATGCGCTTTTGGTCTGTTTATGTTACAGTAGATGCGCTTTTGGTCTGTTTATGTTTCAGTAGATGCGCTTTTGGTCTGTTTATGTTACAGTAGATGCGCTTTTGGTCTGTTTATGTTTCAGGAGATGCGCTTTTGGTCTGTTTATGTTACAGTAGATGCGCTTTTGGTCTGTTTATATTACAGTAGATGCGCTTTTGGTATGTTTATGTTACAGTAGATGCGCTTTTGGTATGTTTATGTTACAGTAGATGCGCTTTTGGTCTGTTTATGTTTCAGTAGATGCGCTTTTGGTCTGTTTATGTTACAGTAGATGCGCTTTTTGTCTGTTTATGTTACAGTAGATGCGCTTTTGGTCTGTTTATATTACAGTAGATGCGCTTTTGGTATGTTTATGTTACAGTAGATGCGCTTTTGGTATGTTTATGTTACAGTAGATGCGCTTTTGGTCTGTTTATGTTACAGTAGATGCGCTTTTGGTCTGTTTATGTTTCAGTAGATGCGCTTTTGGTCTGTTTATGTTTCAGTAGATGCGCTTTTGGTCTGTTTATGTTTCAGTAGATGCGCTTTTGGTCTGTTTATGTTTCAGTAGATGCGCTTTTGGTCTGTTTATGTTACAGTAGATGCGCTTTTGGTCTGTTTATGTTACAGTAGATGCGCTTTTGGTCTGTTTATGTTTCAGTAGATGCGCTTTTGGTCTGTTTATGTTACAGTAGATGCGCTTTTGGTCTGTTTATGTTACAGTAGATGCGCTTTTGGTCTGTTTATGTTACAGTAGATGCGCTTTTGGTCTGTTTATGTTTCAGTAGATGCGCTTTTGGTCTGTTTATGTTACAGTAGATGCGCTTTTGGTCTGTTTATGTTTCAGTAGATGCGCTTTTGGTCTGTTTATGTTACAGTAGATGCGCTTTTGGTCTGTTTATGTTACAGTAGATGCGCTTTTGGTCTGTTTATGTTACAGTAGATGCGCTTTTGGCCTGTTTATGTTTCAGTGTATTTGCTTTTGGCCTGTTTATGTTTCAGTAGATGCGCTTTTGGTCTGTTTATGTTTCAGTAGATGCGCTTTTGGTCTGTTTATGTTTCAGTAGATGCGCTTTTGGTCTGTTTATGTTACACTAGATGCGCTTTTGGTCTGTTTATGTTACACTAGATGTGCTTTTGGCCTGTTTATGTTTCAGTAGATGCGCTTTTGGTCTGTTTATGTTACAGTAGATGCGCTTTTGGTCTGTTTATGTTACAGTAGATGCGCTTTTGGTCTGTTTATATTACAGTAGATGCGCTTTTGGTCTGTTTATGTTCCAGTAGATGCGCTTTTGGTCTGTTTATGTTATAGTAGATGCGTTTTGGTCTGTTTATGTTACAGTAGATGCGCTTTTGGTCTGTTTATGTTCCAGTAGATGCGCTTTTGGCCTGTTTATGTTACAGTAGATGCGCTTTTGGTCTGTTTATGTTTCAGTAGATGCGCTTTTGGCCTGTTTATATTACAGTAGATGCGCTTTTGGACTGTTTATGTTTCAGTAGATGCGCTTTTGGCCTGTTTATATTACAGTAGATGCGCTTTTGGACTGTTTATGTTTCAGTAGATGCGCTTTTGGCCTGTTTATGTTTCAGTATATTTGCTTTTGGCCTGTTTATGTTTCAGTAGATGCGCTTTTGGCCTGTTTATGTTTCAGTAGATTTGCTTTTGGCCTGTTTATGTTTCAGTAGATGCGCTTTTGGCCTGTTTATGTTTCAGTAGATTTGCTTTTGGCCTGTTTATGTTTCAGTAGATGCGCTTTTGGCCTGTTTATGTTACAGTAGATGCGTTTTGGTGTGTTTATGTTACAGTAGATGCGCTTTTGGTCTGTTTATGTTACAGTAGATGCGCTTTTGCACTGTTTATGTTACAGTAGATGCGATTTGGTCTGTTTATGTTACAGTAGATGCGCTTTTGGCCTGTTTATGTTACAGTAGATGCGCTTTTGGCCTGTTTATGTTACAGTAGATGCGCTTTTGGTCTGTTTATGTTTCAGTAGATGCGCTTTTGGTCTGTTTATGTTACAGTAGATGTGCTTTTGGTCTGTTTATGTTACAGTAGATGCGCTTTTGGCCTGTTTATGTTACAGTAGATGCGCTTTTGGCCTGTTTATGTTTCAGTAGATGCGCTTTTGGTCTGTTTCTGTTTCAGTAGATGCGCTTTTGGTCTGTTTATGTTACAGTAGATGCGCTTTTGGTCTGTTTATGTTTCAGTAGATGCGCTTTTGGTCTGTTTATGTTTCAGTAGATGCGCTTTTGGTCTGTTTATGTTACAGTAGATGCGCTTTTGGTCTGTTTATGTTTCAGTAGATGCGCTTTTGGTCTGTTTATGTTTCAGTAGATGCGCTTTTGGTCTGTTTATGTTACAGTAGATGCGCTTTTGGTCTGTTTATGTTACAGTAGATGCGCTTTTGGCCTGTTTATGTTACAGTAGATGCGCTTTTGGTCTGTTTATGTTACAGTAGATGCGCTTTTGGTCTGTTTATGTTACACTAGATGTGCTTTTGGCCTGTTTATGTTTCAGTAGATGTGCTTTTGGTCTGTTTATGTTACAGTAGATGCGCTTTTGGTCTGTTTATGTTTCAGTAGATGCGCTTTTGGTCTGTTTATATTACAGTAGATGCGCTTTTGGTCTGTTTATGTTACAGTAGATGCGCTTTTGGTCTGTTTATGTTACAGTAGATGCGCTTTTGGTCTGTTTATGTTACAGTAGATGCGCTTTTGGTCTGTTTATGTTACAGTAGATGCGCTTTGGGTCTGTTTATGTTACAGTAGATGCGCTTTTGGTCTGTTTATGTTACAGTAGATGCGCTTTTGGTCTGTTTATATTACAGTAGATGCGCTTTTGGTCTGTTTATGTTACAGTAGATGCGCTTTTGGTCTGTTTATATTACAGTAGATGCGCTTTTGGTCTGTTTATGTTACAGTAGATGCGCTTTTGGTCTGTTTATGTTACAGTAGATGCGCTTTTGGTCTGTTTATGTTTCAGTAGATGCGCTTTTGGTCTGTTTATATTACAGTAGATGCGCTTTTGGTCTGTTTATGTTACAGTAGATGCGCTTTTGGTCTGTTTATGTTACAGTAGATGCGCTTTTGGTCTGTTTATGTTACAGTAGATGCGCTTTTGGTCTGTTTATGTTACAGTAGATGCGCTTTGGGTCTGTTTATGTTACAGTAGATGCGCTTTTGGTCTGTTTATGTTACAGTAGATGCGCTTTTGGTCTGTTTATATTACAGTAGATGCGCTTTTGGTCTGTTTATGTTACAGTAGATGCGCTTTTGGTATGTTTATGTTACAGTAGATGCGCTTTTGGTCTGTTTATGTTTCAGTAGATGCGCTTTTGGTCTGTTTATGTTACAGTAGATGCGCTTTTGGTCTGTTTATGTTACAGTAGATGCGCTTTTGGTCTGTTTATGTTACAGTAGATGTGCTTTTGGCCTGTTTATGTTACAGTAGATGCGCTTTTGGCCTGTTTATGTTTCAGTAGATGCGCTTTTGGCCTGTTTATATTACAGTAGATGCGCTTTTGGACTGTTTATGTTTCAGTAGATGCGCTTTTGGCCTGTTTATGTTTCAGTATATTTGCTTTTGGCCTGTTTATGTTACAGTAGATGCGCTTTTGGCCTGTTTATATTACAGTAGATGCGCTTTTGGCCTGTTTATGTTTCAGTAGATGCGCTTTTGGCCTGTTTATATTACAGTAGATGCGCTTTTGGCCTGTTTATATTACAGTAGATGCGCTTTTGGCCTGTTTATGTTTCAGTAGATGCGCTTTTGGCCTGTTTATATTACAGTAGATGCGCTTTTGGACTGTTTATGTTTCAGTAGATGCGCTTTTGGCCTGTTTATGTTTCAGTATATTTGCTTTTGGCCTGTTTATGTTTCAGTAGATGCGCTTTTGGCCTGTTTATGTTTCAGTAGATTTGCTTTTGGCCTGTTTATGTTTCAGTAGATGCGCTTTTGGCCTGTTTATGTTTCAGTAGATTTGCTTTTGGCCTGTTTATGTTACAGTAGATGCGCTTTTGGCCTGTTTATGTTACAGTAGATGCGTTTTGGTGTGTTTATGTTACAGTAGATGCGCTTTTGGTCTGTTTATGTTACAGTAGATGCGCTTTTGCACTGTTTATGTTACAGTAGATGCGATTTGGTCTGTTTATGTTACAGTAGATGCGCTTTTGGTCTGTTTATGTTACAGTAGATTCGATTTGGTCTGTTTATGTTACAGTAGATGCGCTTTTGGCCTGTTTATGTTACAGTAGATGCGCTTTTGGCCTGTTTATGTTACAGTAGATGCGCTTTTGGTCTGTTTATGTTTCAGTAGATGCGCTTTTGGTCTGTTTATGTTACAGTAGATGTGCTTTTGGTCTGTTTATGTTACAGTAGATGCGCTTTTGGCCTGTTTATGTTACAGTAGATGCGCTTTTGTCCTGTTTATGTTTCAGTATATTTGCTTTTGGCCTGTTTATGTTTCAGTAGATGCGCTTTTGGCCTGTTTATGTTTCAGTAGATTTGCTTTTGGCCTGTTTATGTTTCAGTAGATGCGCTTTTGGCCTGTTTATGTTTCAGTAGATTTGCTTTTAGCCTGTTTATGTTTCAGTAGATGCGTTTTGGTGTGTTTATGTTACAGTAGATGCGCTTTTGGCCTGTTTATGTTACAGTAGATGCGTTTTGGTGTGTTTATGTTACAGTAGATGCGCTTTTGGTCTGTTTATGTTACAGTAGATGCGCTTTTGGCCTGTTTATGTTTCAGTAGATTTGCTTTTGGCCTGTTTATGTTACAGTAGATGCGATTTGGTCTGTTTATGTTACAGTAGATGCGCTTTTGGTCTGTTTATGTTACAGTAGATGCGATTTGGTCTGTTTATGTTACAGTAGATGCGCTTTTGGCCTGTTTATGTTCCAGTAGATGCGCTTTTGGCCTGTTTATGTTACAGTCGATGCGCTTTTGGTCTGTTTATGTTTCAGTAGATGCGCTTTTGGTCTGTTTATGTTACAGTAGATGTGCTTTTGGTTTGTTTATGTTACAGTAGATGCGATTTGGTCTGTTTATGTTACAGTAGATGCGCTTTTGGCCTGTTTATGTTACAGTAGATGCGCTTTTGGCCTGTTTATGTTACAGTAGATGCGCTTTTGGTCTGTTTATGTTTCAGTAGATGCGCTTTTGGTCTGTTTATGTTACAGTAGATGTGCTTTTGGTCTGTTTATGTTACAGTAGATGCGCTTTTGGCCTGTTTATGTTACAGTAGATGCGCTTTTGGCCTGTTTATGTTTCAGTAGATGCGCTTTTGGTCTGTTTCTGTTTCAGTAGATGCGCTTTTGGTCTGTTTATGTTACAGTAGATGCGCTTTTGGTCTGTTTATGTTTCAGTAGATGCGCTTTTGGCCTGTTTATGTTACAGTAGATGCGCTTTTGGTCTGTTTATGTTTCAGTAGATGCGCTTTTGGTCTGTTTATGTTTCAGTAGATGCGCTTTTGGTCTGTTTATGTTTGAGTAGATGCGCTTTTGGTCTGTTTATGTTACAGTAGATGCGCTTTTGGCCTGTTTATGTTACAGTACATGCGCTTTTGGCCTGTTTATGTTACAGTAGATGCGCTTTTGGTCTGTTTATGTTACAGTAGATGCGCTTTTGGCCTGTTTATGTTACAGTAGATGCGCTTTTGGTCTGTTTATGTTTCAGTAGATGCGCTTTTGGTCTGTTTATGTTACAGTAGATGCGCTTTTGGTCTGTTTATGTTACAGTAGATGCGCTTTTGGCCTGTTTATGTTACAGTAGATGCGCTTTTGGCCTGTTTATGTTTCAGTAGATGCGCTTTTGGTCTGTTTCTGTTTCAGTAGATGCGCTTTTGGTCTGTTTATGTTACAGTAGATGCGCTTTTGGTCTGTTTATGTTTCAGTAGATGCGCTTTTGGCCTGTTTATGTTACAGTAGATGCGCTTTTGGCCTGTTTATGTTTCAGTAGATGCGCTTTTGGTCTGTTTATGTTTCAGTAGATGCGCTTTTGGTCTGTTTATGTTTCAGTAGATGCGCTTTTGGTCTGTTTATGTTACAGTAGATGCGCTTTTGGCCTGTTTATGTTACAGTACATGCGCTTTTGGCCTGTTTATGTTACAGTAGATGCGCTTTTGGTCTGTTTATGTTACAGTAGATGCGCTTTTGGCCTGTTTATGTTACAGTAGATTTGCTTTTGGTCTGTTTATGTTTCAGTAGATGCGCTTTTGGTCTGTTTATGTTTCAGTAGATGCGCTTTTGGTCTGTTTATGTTTCAGTAGATGCGCTTTTGGTCTGTTTATGTTACAGTAGATGCGCTTTTGGCCTGTTTATGTTACAGTAGATGCGCTTTTGGCCCGTTTATGTTACAGTAGATGCGCTTTTGGCCTATTTATGTTACAGTAGATGCGCTTTTGGTCTGTTTATGGTACAGTAGATGCGCTTTTGGTCTGTTTATGTTACAGTAGATGCGCTTTTTGTCTGTTTATGTTTCAGTAGATGCGCTTTTTGTCTGTTTATGTTACAGTAGATGCGCTTTTGGTCTGTTTATGGTACAGTAGATGCGCTTTTGGCCTGTTTATGTTACAGTAGATGCGCTTTTGGTCTGTTTATGTTACAGTAGATGCGCTTTTTGTCTGTTTATGTTACAGTAGATGCGCTTTTGGTCTGTTTATGTTACAGTAGATGCGCTTTTGGCCTGTTTATGTTACAGTAGATGCGCTTTTGGTCTGTTTATGTTACAGTAGATGCGCTTTTGGTCTGTTTATGTTACAGTAGATGCGCTTTTGGTCTGTTTATGTTACAGTAGATGCGCTTTTGGTCTGTTTATGTTACAGTAGATGCGCTTTTGGTCTGTTTATGTTTCAGTAGATGCGCTTTTGGTCTGTTTATGTTACAGTAGATGCGCTTTTGGCCTGTTTATGTTTCAGTAGATGCGCTTTTGGTCTGTTTATGTTACAGTAGATGCGCTTTTGGTCTGTTTATGTTACAGTAGATGCGCTTTTGGTCTGTTTATGTTACAGTAGATGCGCTTTTGGTCTGTTTATGTTTCAGTAGATGCGCTTTTGGTCTGTTTATGTTACAGTAGATTTACTTTTGGTCTGTTTATGTTACAGTAGATGCGCTTTTGGTCTGTTTATGTTTCAGTAGATGCGCTTTTGGTCTGTTTATGTTTCAGTAGATGCGCTTTTGGCCTGTTTATGTTTCAGTAGATTTACTTTTGGTCTGTTTATGTTACAGTAGATGCGCTTTTGGTCTGTTTATGTTTCAGTAGATGCGCTTTTGGTCTGTTTATGTTACAGTAGATGCGCTTTTGGCCTGTTTATGTTTCAGTAGATTTACTTTTGGTCTGTTTATGTTACAGTAGATGCGCTTTTGGTCTGTTTATGTTTCAGTAGATGCGCTTTTGGCCTGTTTATGTTACAGTAGATGTGCTTTTGGTCTGTTTATGTTTCAGTAGATTTACTTTTGGTGTGTTTATGTTTCAGTAGATTTACTTTTGGTCTGTTTATGTTACAGTAGATGCGCTTTTGGTCTGTTTCTGTTTCAGTAGATGCGCTTTTGGCCTGTTTATGTTTCAGTATATTTGCTTTTGGCCTGTTTATGTTTCAATATCTTTGCTTTTGGCCTGTTTATGTTTCAGTAGATTTGCTTTTGGCCTGTTTATGTTTCAATATATTTGCTTTTGGCCTGTTTATGTTTCAGTAGATTTGCTTTTGGCCTGTTTATGTTTCAGTAGATTTGCTTTTGGCCTGTTTATGTTTCAGTGTATTTTCTTTTGGCCTGTTTATGTTTCAGTAGATTTGCTTTTGGCCTGTTTATGTTTCAGTAGATGCGCTTTTGGCCTGTTTATGTTTCAGTGTATTTGCTTTTGGCCTGTTTATGTTTCAGTAGATTTGCTTTTGGCCTGTTTATGTTACAGTAGATGCGCTTTTGGTCTGTTTATGTTACAGTAGATGCGTTTTGGTCTGTTTATGTTACAGTAGATGCGCTTTTGGTCTGTTTATGTTACAGTAGATGCGTTTTGGTCTGTTTATGTTACAGTAGATGCGCTTTTGGTCTGTTTATATTACAGTAGATGCGCTTTTGGCCTGTTTATATTACAGTAGATGCGCTTTTGGTCTGTTTATATTACAGTAGATGCGCTTTTGGTCTGTTTATGTTACAGTAGATGCGTTTTGGTCTGTTTATGTTACAGTAGATGCGTTTTGGTCTGTTTATGTTACAGTAGATGCGCTTTTGGTCTGTTTATATTACAGTAGATGCGCTTTTGGCCTGTTTATGTTACAGTAGAAGCGCTTTTGGCCTGTTTATATTACAGTAGATGCGCTTTTGGTATGTTTATATTACAGTAGATGCGCTTTTGGTCTGTTTATGTTACAGTAGATGCGCTTTTGGCCTGTTTATATTACAGTAGATGCGCTTTTGGTCTGTTTATATTACAGTAGATGCGCTTTTGGTCTGTTTATGTTACAGTAGATGCGCTTTTGGTCTGTTTATGTTACAGTAGATGCGTTTTGGTCTGTTTATGTTACAGTAGATGCGCTTTTGGCCTTTTTATATTACAGTAGATGCGCTTTTGGTCTGTTTATATTACAGTAGATGCGCTTTTGGTCTGTTTATGTTACAGTAGATGCGTTTTGGTCTGTTTATGTTTCAGTAGATGCGCTTTTGGCCTGTTTATGTTTCAGTAGATGCGCTTTTGGCCTGTTTATGTTTCAGTATATTTGCTTTTGGCCTGTTTATGTTTCAGTAAATGCGCTTTTGGCCTGTTTATGTTTCAGTAGATTTGCTTTTGGCCTGTTTATGTTTCAGTAGATGCGCTTTTGGCCTGTTTATGTTTCAGTATATTTGCTTTTGGCCTGTTTATGTTTTAGTAGATGCGCTTTTGGCCTGTTTATGTTTCAGTAGATTTGCTTTTGGTCTGTTTATGTTACAGTAGATGCGTTTTGGTCTGTTTATGTTACAGTAGATGCGCTTTTGGCCTGTTTATGTTACAGTAGATGCGCTTTTGGCCTGTCTATGTTACAGTAGATGCGCTTTTGGCCTGTTTATGTTACAGTAGATGCGCTTTTGGCCTGTTTATGTTACAGTAGATGTGCTTTTGGCCTGTTTATGTTACAGTAGATGTGCTTTTGGCCTGTTTATGTTACAGTAGATGCGCTTTTGGCCTGTTTATGTTACAGTAGATGCGCTTTTGGCCTGTTTATGTTACAGTAGATGCGCTTTTGGCCTGTTTATGTTACAGTAGATGCGCTTTTGGCCTGTTTATGTTACAGTAGATGTGCTTTTGGCCTGTTTATGTTACAGTAGATGCGCTTTTGGCCTGTTTATGTTACAGTAGATGCGCTTTTGGCCTGTTTATGTTACAGTAGATGTGCTTTTGGCCTGTTTATGTTACAGTAGATGCGCTTTTGGCCTGTTTGTTACAGTAGATGCGCTTTTGGCCTGTTTATGTTACAGTAGATGCGCTTTTGGCCTGTTTATGTTACAGTAGATGCGCTTTTGGTCTGTTTATGTTTCAGTAGATGCGCTTTTGGCCTGTTTATGTTACAGTTGATGCGCTTTTGGCCTGTTTATGTTACAGTAGATGCGCTTTTGGTCTGTTTATGTTTCAGTAGATGCGCTTTTGGTCTGTTTATGTTACAGTAGATGCGCTTTTGGTCTGTTTATGTTACAGTAGATGCGCTTTTGGTCTGTTTATGTTACAGTAGATGCGCTTTTGGTCTGTTTATGTTTCAGTAGATGCGCTTTTGGTCTGTTTATGTTTCAGTAGATGCGCTTTTGGTCTGTTTATGTTACAGTAGATGCGCTTTTGGCCTGTTTATTTTACAGTAGATGCGCTTTTGGCCTGTTTATGTTCCAGTAGATGCGCTTTTGGCCTGTTTATTTTACAGTAGATGCGCTTTTGGTCTGTTTATGTTCCAGTAGATGCGCTTTTGGTCTGTTTATGTTACAGTAGATGCGCTTTTGGCCTGTTTATGTTCCAGTAGATTTGCTTTTGGCCTGTTTATGTTACAGTAGATTTGCTTTTGGTCTGTTTATGTTACAGTAGATGCGTTTTGGTCTGTTTATGTTACAGTAGATGCGCTTTTGGCCTGTTTATGTTTCAGTAGATGCGCTTTTGGTCTGTTTATGTTACAGTAGATGCGTTTTGGTCTGTTTATGTTACAGTAGATGCGCTTTTGGTCTGTTTATGTTACAGTAGATGCGTTTTGGTCTGTTTATGTTACAGTAGATGCGCTTTTGGTCTGTTTATATTACAGTAGATGCGCTTTTGGTCTGTTTATGTTACAGTAGATGCGTTTTGGTCTGTTTATGTTACAGTAGATGCGCTTTTGGTCTGTTTATATTTCAGTAGATGCGCTTTTGGTCTGTTTATGTTACAGTAGATGTGCTTTTGGTCTGTTTATGTTACAGTAGATGCGCTTTTGGCCTGTTTATGTTACAGTAGATGTGCTTTTGGTCTGTTTATGTTACAGTAGATGCGCTTTTGGCCTGTTTATGTTACAGTAGATGCGCTTTTGGTCTGTTTATGTTACAGTAGATGTGCTTTTGGCCTGTTTATGTTACAGTAGATGTGCTTTTGGTCTGTTTATGTTACAGTAGATGCGCTTTTGGCCTGTTTATGTTACAGTAGATGCGCTTTTGGCCTGTTTATGTTACAGTAGATGTGCTTTTGGCCTGTTTATGTTACAGTAGATGCGCTTTTGGCCTGTTTATATTACAGTAGATGCGCTTTTGGTCTGTTTATATTACAGTAGATGCGCTTTTGGTCTGTTTATGTTACAGTAGATGCGTTTTGGTCTGTTTATGTTACAGTAGATGCGCTTTTGGCCTGTTTATGTTTCAGTAGATGAGCTTTTGGTCTGTTTATGTTTCAGTAGATGCGCTTTTGGTCTGTTTATGTTACAGTAGATGCGCTTTTGGTCTGTTTATGTTACAGTAGATGCGTTTTGGTCTGTTTATGTTACAGTAGATGCGCTTTTGGTCTGTTTATATTACAGTAGATGCGCTTTTGGTCTGTTTATGTTACAGTAGATGCGCTTTTGGTCTGTTTATGTTACAGTAGATGCGCTTTTGGCCTGTTTATGTTACAGTAGATGTGCTTTTGGCCTGTTTATGTTACAGTAGATGTGCTTTTGGCCTGTTTATGTTACAGTAGATGCGCTTTTGGCCTGTTTATATTACAGTAGATGCGCTTTTGGTCTGTTTATATTACAGTAGATGCGCTTTTGGCCTGTTTATATTACAGTAGATGCGCTTTTGGTCTGTTTATGTAACAGTAGATGCGCTTTTGGTCTGTTTATGTTACAGTAGATGCGCTTTTGTCCTGTTTATATTACAGTAGATGCGCTTTTGGTCTGTTTATATTACAGTAGATGCGCTTTTGGCCTGTTTATGTTACAGTAGATGCGCTTTTGGCCTGTTTATATTACAGTAGATGCGCTTTTGGTCTGTTTATATTACAGTAGATGCGCTTTTGGTCTGTTTATGTTACAGTAGATGCGCTTTTGGCCTGTTTATATTACAGTAGATGCGCTTTTGGTCTGTTTATATTACAGTAGATGCGCTTTTGGTCTGTTTATGTTACAGTAGATGCGCTTTTGGTCTGTTTATGTTACAGTAGATGCGTTTTGGTCTGTTTATGTTACAGTAGATGCGCTTTTGGCCTTTTTATATTACAGTAGATGCGCTTTTGGTCTGTTTATATTACAGTAGATGCGCTTTTGGTCTGTTTATGTTACAGTAGATGCGCTTTTGGCCTGTTTATGTTTCAGTAGATGCGCTTTTGGCCTGTTTATGTTTCAGTGTATTTGCTTTTGGCCTGTTTATGTTTCAGTAGATTTGCTTTTAGCCTGTTTATGTTTCAGTAGATGCGCTTTTGGCCTGTTTATGTTTCAGTAGATGTGCTTTTGGCCTGTTTATGTTTCAGTGTATTTGCTTTTGGCCTGTTTATGTTTCAGTAGATTTGCTTTTGGTCTGTTTATGTTACAGTAGATGCGCTTTTGGTCTGTTTATGTTACAGTAGATGCGCTTTTGGTCTGTTTATGTTACAGTAGATGCGCTTTTGGTCTGTTTATGTTACAGTAGATGCGCTTTTGGTCTGTTTATGTTACAGTAGATGCGCTTTTGGTCTGTTTATGTTTCAGTAGATGCGCTTTTGGTCTGTTTATGTTACACTAGATGCGCTTTTGGTCTGTTTATGTTTCAGTAGATTTGCTTTTGGCCTGTTTATGTTTCAGTAGATGCGCTTTTGGTCTGTTTATGTTACAGTAGATGCGCTTTTGGTCTCTTTATGTTACAGTAGATGCGCTTTTGGACTGTTTATATTACAGTAGATGCGCTTTTGGCCTGTTTATATTACAGTAGATGCGCTTTTGGACTGTTTATGTTTCAGTAGATGTGCTTTTGGCCTGTTTATGTTTCAGTAGATGCGCTTTTGGCCTGTTTATGTTACAGTAGATGTGCTTTTGGCCTGTTTATGTTTCAGTAGATGCGCTTTTGGCCTGTTTATATTACAGTAGATGCGCTTTTGGACTGTTTATATTACAGTAGATGCGCTTTTGGCCTGTTTATATTACAGTAGATGCGCTTTTGGACTGTTTATGTTTCAGTAGATGCGCTTTTGGCCTGTTTATGTTTCAGTAGATGCGCTTTTGGCCTGTTTATGTTTCAGTAGATGCGCTTTTGGCCTGTTTATATTACAGTAGATGCGCTTTTGGACTGTTTATGTTACAGTAGATGCGCTTTTGGCCTGTTTGTATTACAGTAGATGCGCTTTTGGACTGTTTATGTTACAGTAGATGCGCTTTTGGCCTGTTTATGTTTCAGTAGATGCGCCTTTGGCCTGTTTATATTACAGTAGATGCGCTTTTGGACTGTTTATGTTACAGTAGATGCGCTTTTGGCCTGTTTATGTTTCAGTAGATGCGCTTTTGGCCTGTTTATATTACAGTAGATGCGCTTTTGGACTGTTTATGTTTCAGTAGATGCGCTTTTGGCCTGTTTATATTACAGTAGATGCGCTTTTGGACTGTTTATGTTTCAGTAGATGCGCTTTTGGCCTGTTTATGTTTCAGTATATTTGTTTTTGGCCTGTTTATGTTTCAGTAGATTTGCTTTTGGCCTGTTTATGTTTCAGTAGATGCGCTTTTGGCCTGTTTATGTTTCAGTAGATGCGCTTTTGGCCTGTTTATGTTTCAGTAGATTTGCTTTTGGCCTGTTTATGTTTCAGTAGATGCGCTTTTGGCCTGTTTATGTTTCAGTAGATGCGCTTTTGGTCTGTTTATGTTACAGCAGATGCGCTTTTGGTCTGTTTATGTTACAGCAGATGTGCTTTTGGTCTGTTTATGTTTCAGTAGATGCGCTTTTGGCCTGTTTATGTTACAGTAGATGCGTTTTGGTCTGTTTATGTTACAGTAGATGCGCTTTTGGTCTGTTTATGTTACAGCAGATGTGCTTTTGGTCTGTTTATGTTTCAGTAGATGCGCTTTTGGCCTGTTTATGTTACAGTAGATGCGTTTTGGTCTGTTTATGTTACAGTAGATGCGCTTTTGGTCTGTTTATGTTACAGTAGATGCTCTTTTGCACTGTTTATGTTACAGTAGATGCGATTTGGTCTGTTTATGTGACAGTAGATGCGCTTTTGGCCTGTTTATGTTACAGTAGATGCGCTTTTGGTCTGTTTATGTTACAGTAGATGCGCTTTTGGCCTGTTTATGTTACAGTAGATGCGCTTTTGGTCTGTTTATGTTACAGTAGATGCGCTTTTGCACTGTTTATGTTACAGTAGATGCGATTTGGTCTGTTTATGTTACTGTAGATGCGCTTTTGGTCTGTTTATGTTACAGTAGATGCGCTTTTGGCCTGTTTATGTTACAGTAGATGCGCTTTTGGTCTGTTTATGTTACAGTAGATGCGTTTTGGTCTGTTTATGTTACAGTAGATGCGCTTTTGGCCTGTTTATGTTTCAGTAGATGAGCTTTTGGTCTGTTTATGTTTCAGTAGATTTGCTTTTGGTCTGTTTATGTTACAGTAGATGCGCTTTTGGCCTGTTTATGTTACAGTAGATGCGCTTTTGGTCTGTTTATGTTACAGTAGATGCGCTTTTGCACTGTTTATGTTACAGTAGATGCGATTTGGTCTGTTTATGTTACTGTAGATGCGCTTTTGGTCTGTTTATGTTACAGTAGATGCGCTTTTGGCCTGTTTATGTTACAGTAGATGCGCTTTTGGTCTGTTTATGTTACAGTAGATGCGTTTTGGTCTGTTTATGTTACAGTAGATGCGCTTTTGGCCTGTTTATGTTTCAGTAGATGAGCTTTTGGTCTGTTTATGTTTCAGTAGATTTGCTTTTGGTCTGTTTATGTTACAGTAGATGCGTTTTGGTCTGTTTATGTTACAGTAGATGCGCTTTTGGCCTGTTTATGTTACAGTAGATGCGCTTTTGGTCTGTTTATGTTACAGTAGATGCGTTTTGGTCTGTTTATGTTACAGTAGATGCGCTTTTGGTCTGTTTATATTACAGTAGATGCGCTTTTGGCCTGTTTATGTTTCAGTAGATGCGCTTTTGGTCTGTTTATGTTACAGTAGATGCGCTTTTGGCCTGTTTATGTTACAGTAGATGCGCTTTTGGTCTGTTTATGTTACAGTAGATGCGCTTTTGGCCTGTTTATGTTTCAGTAGATGCGCTTTTGGCCTGTTTATGTTTCAGTAGATGCGCTTTTGGCCTGTTTATGTTTCAGTAGATGCGCTTTTGGCCTGTTTATATTACAGTAGATGCGCTTTTGGACTGTTTATGTTACAGTAGATGCGCTTTTGGCCTGTTTATATTACAGTAGATGCGCTTTTGGACTGTTTATGTTTCAGTAGATGCGCTTTTGGCCTGTTTATGTTTCAGTAGATGCGCTTTTGGCCTGTTTATATTACAGTAGATGCGCTTTTGGACTGTTTATGTTACAGTAGATGCGCTTTTGGCCTGTTTATGTTTCAGTAGATGCGCTTTTGGCCTGTTTATATTACAGTAGATGCGCTTTTGGACTGTTTATGTTTCAGTAGATGCGCTTTTGGCCTGTTTATATTACAGTAGATGCGCTTTTGGACTGTTTATGTTTCAGTAGATGCGCTTTTGGCCTGTTTATGTTTCAGTATATTTGTTTTTGGCCTGTTTATGTTTCAGTAGATTTGCTTTTGGCCTGTTTATGTTTCAGTAGATGCACTTTTGGCCTGTTTATGTTTCAGTAGATGCGCTTTTGGCCTGTTTATGTTTCAGTAGATTTGCTTTTGGCCTGTTTATGTTTCAGTAGATGCGCTTTTGGCCTGTTTATGTTTCAGTAGATGCGCTTTTGGTCTGTTTATGTTACAGCAGATGTGCTTTTGGTCTGTTTATGTTACAGTAGATGCGCTTTTGGTCTGTTTATGTTACAGCAGATGTGCTTTTGGTCTGTTTATGTTTCAGTAGATGCGTTTTGGTCTGTTTATGTTACATTATATGCGCTTTTGGTCTGTTTATGTTACAGTAGATGCGCTTTTGGTCTGTTTATGTTACAGCAGATGCGCTTTTGGCCTGTTTATGTTACAGTAGATGCGTTTTGGTCTGTTTATGTTACAGCAGATGCGCTTTTGGCCTGTTTATGTTACAGCAGATGCGCTTTTGGCCTGTTTATGTTACAGTAGATGCGTTTTGGTCTGTTTATGTTACATTATATGCGCTTTTGGTCTGTTTATGTTACAGTAGATGCGCTTTTGCACTGTTTATGTTACAGTAGATGCGATTTGGTCTGTTTATGTTACAGTAGATGCGCTTTTGGCCTGTTTATGTTACAGTAGATGCGCTTTTTGTCTGTTTATGTTACAGTAGATGCGCTTTTGGCCTGTTTATGTTACAGTAGATGCGCTTTTGGTCTGTTTATGTTACAGTAGATGCGCTTTTGCACTGTTTATGTTACAGTAGATGCGATTTGGTCTGTTTATGTTACTGTAGATGCGCTTTTGGTCTGTTTATGTTACAGTAGATGCGCTTTTGGCCTGTTTATGTTACAGTAGATGCGCTTTTGGTCTGTTTGTTACAGTAGATGCGTTTTGGTCTGTTTATGTTACAGTAGATGCGCTTTTGGCCTGTTTATGTTTCAGTAGATGAGCTTTTGGTCTGTTTATGTTTCAGTAGATTTGCTTTTGGTCTGTTTATGTTACAGTAGATGCGCTTTTGGCCTGTTTATGTTACAGTAGATGCGCTTTTGGTCTGTTTATGTTACAGTAGATGCGCTTTTGCACTGTTTATGTTACAGTAGATGCGATTTGGTCTGTTTATGTTACTGTAGATGCGCTTTTGGTCTGTTTATGTTACAGTAGATGCGCTTTTGGCCTGTTTATGTTACAGTAGATGCGCTTTTGGTCTGTTTATGTTACAGTAGATGCGTTTTGGTCTGTTTATGTTACAGTAGATGCGCTTTTGGCCTGTTTATGTTTCAGTAGATGAGCTTTTGGTCTGTTTATGTTTCAGTAGATTTGCTTTTGGTCTGTTTATGTTACAGTAGATGCGTTTTGGTCTGTTTATGTTACAGTAGATGCGCTTTTGGTCTGTTTATGTTACAGTAGATGCGATTTGGTCTGTTTATGTTACTGTAGATGCGCTTTTGGTCTGTTTATGTTACAGTAGATGCGCTTTTGGCCTGTTTATGTTACAGTAGATGCGCTTTTGGTCTGTTTATGTTACAGTAGATGTGTTTTGGCCTGTTTGTTACAGTAGATGCGCTTTTGGCCTGTTTATGTTACAGTAGATGCGCTTTTGGCCTGTTTATGTTACAGTAGATGTGCTTTTGGCCTGTTTATGTTACAGTAGATGCGCTTTTGGCCTGTTTATGTTTCAGTAGATGCGCTTTTGGCCTGTTTATGTTACAGTAGATGTGCTTTTGGCCTGTTTATGTTTCAGTAGATGCGCTTTTGGCCTGTTTGTTACAGTAGATGCGCTTTTGGCCTGTTTATGTTACAGTAGATGCGCTTTTGGCCTGTTTATGTTACAGTAGATGCGCTTTTGGTCTGTTTATGTTTCAGTAGATGCGCTTTTGGCCTGTTTATGTTACAGTTGATGCGCTTTTGGCCTGTTTATGTTACAGTAGATTTGCTTTTGGTCTGTTTATGTTACAGTTGATGCGCTTTTGGCCTGTTTATGTTACAGTAGATGCGCTTTTGGTCTGTTTATGTTTCAGTAGATGCGCTTTTGGCCTGTTTATGTTACACTAGATGCGCTTTTGGCCTGTTTATGTTACAGTAGATGCGCTTTTGGTCTGTTTATGTTTCAGTAGATGCGCTTTTGGCCTGTTTATGTTACAGTTGATGCGCTTTTGGCCTGTTTATGTTACAGTAGATGCGCTTTTGGTCTGTTTATGTTTCAGTAGATGCGCTTTTGGTCTGTTTATGTTTCAGTAGATGCGCTTTTGGCCTGTTTATGTTTCAGTAGATGCGCTTTTGGTCTGTTTCTGTTACAGTAGATGCGCTTTTGGCCTGTTTATGTTACAGTAGATGCGCTTTTGGCCTGTTTATGTTACAGTAGATGCGCTTTTGGCCTGTTTATGTTTCAGTAGATGCGCTTTTGGTCTGTTTCTGTTACAGTAGATGCGCTTTTGGTCTGTTTCTGTTACAGTAGATGCGCTTTTGGTCTGTTTCTGTTACAGTAGATGCGCTTTTGGTCTGTTTCTGTTACAGTAGATGCGCTTTTGGCCTGTTTATGTTACAGTAGATGCGCTTTTGGCCTGTTTATGTTACAGTAGATGCGCTTTTGGCCTGTTTATGTTACAGTAGATGCGCTTTTGGTCTGTTTATGTTTCAGTAGATGCGCTTTTGGTCTGTTTATGTTACAGTAGATGCGCTTTTGGTCTGTTTATATTTCAGTAGATGTGCTTTTGATCTGTTTATGTTTCAGTAGATGCGCTTTTGGCCTGTTTATGTTCCAGTAGATGCGCTTTTGGCCTGTTTATTTTACAGTAGATGCGCTTTTGGCCTGTTTATGTTACAATAGATGCGCTTTTGGCCTGTTTATGTTACAGTAGATGCGCTTTTGGTCTGTTTATGTTACAGTAGATGCGCTTTTGGCCTGTTTATTTTACAGTAGATGCGCTTTTGGCCTGTTTATGTTACAATAGATGCGCTTTTGGCCTGTTTATGTTTCAGTAGATGCGCTTTTGGCCTGTTTATGTTCCAGTAGATGCGCTTTTGGTCTGTTTATGTTACAGTAGATGCGCTTTTGGTCTGTTTATGTTTCACTAGATGCGCTTTTGGTCTGTTTATGTTACAGTAGATGTGCTTTTGGTCTGTTTATGTTACAGTAGATGTGCTTTTGGTCTGTTTATGTTACAGTAGATGCGATTTTGGCCTGTTTATGTTACAGTAGATGCGCTTTTGGCCTGTTTATGTTTCAGTAGATGCGCTTTTGGTCTGTTTCTGTTACAGTAGATGCGCTTTTGGTCTGTTTATGTTACAGTAGATTTGCTTTTGGTCTGTTTATGTTTCAGTAGATGCGCTTTTGGTCTGTTTATGTTTCAGTAGATGCGCTTTTGGTCTGTTTATGTTCCAGTAGATGCGCTTTTGGTCTGTTTATGTTACAGTAGATTTGCTTTTGGTCTGTTTATGTTTCAGTAGATGCGCTTTTGGTCTGTTTATGTTTCAGTAGATGCGCTTTTGGTCTGTTTATGTTTCAGTAGATGTGCTTTTGGCCTGTTTATGTTTCAGTGTATTTGCTTTTGGTCTGTTTATGTTACAGTAGATTTGCTTTTGGTCTGTTTATGTTTCAGTAGATGCGCTTTTGGCCTGTTTATGTTACAGTAGATGCGCTTTTGGCCTGTTTATGTTACAGTAGATGCGCTTTTGGTCTGTTTATGTTACAGTAGATTTGCTTTTGGTCTGTTTATGTTTCAGTAGATGCGCTTTTGGTCTGTTTATGTTTCAGTAGATGCGCTTTTGGTCTGTTTATGTTTCAGTAGATGCGCTTTTGGTCTGTTTATGTTACAGTAGATGCGCTTTTGGTCTGTTTATGTTACAGTAGATGCGCTTTTGGCCTGTTTATGTTACAGTAGATGCGCTTTTGGCCTGTTTATGTTACAGTAGATGCGCTTTTGGCCTGTTTATGTTACAGTAGATGCGCTTTTGGCCTGTTTATGTTACAGTTGATGCGCTTTTGGTCTGTTTATGTTACAGTAGATGCGCTTTTGGTCTGTTTATGTTAGAGTAGATGCGCTTTTGGTCTGTTTATGTTACAGTAGATGCGCTTTTGGCCTGTTTATGTTACAGTAGATTTACTTTTGGTCTGTTTATGTTACAGTAGATGCGCTTTTGGCCTGTTTATGTTACAGTAGATGCGCTTTTGGCCTGTTTATGTTTCAGTAGATTTACTTTTGGTCTGTTTATGTTACAGTAGATGCGCTTTTGGTCTGTTTATGTTTCAGTAGATGCGCTTTTGGCCTGTTTATGTTACAGTAGATGTGCTTTTGGTCTGTTTATGTTTCAGTAGATTTACTTTTGGTCTGTTTATGTTACAGTAGATGCGCTTTTGGTCTGTTTCTGTTTCAGGATATTTGCTTTTGGCCTGTTTATGTTTCAATATCTTTGCTTTTGGCCTGTTTATGTTTCAGTAGATTTGCTTTTGGCCTGTTTATGTTTCGGTGTATTTGCTTTTGGCGTGTTTATGTTTCAATATATTTGCTTTTGGCCTGTTTATGTTTCAGTAGATTTGCTTTTGGCCTGTTTATGTTTCAGTAGATGCGCTTTTGGCCTGTTTATGTTTCAGTAGATGCGCTTTTGGTCTGTTTATGTTACAGTAGATGCGCTTTTGGCCTCTTTATGTTACAGTAGATGCGCTTTTGGTCTGTTTATGTTACAGTAGATGCGCTTTTGGTCTGTTTATGTTTCAGTAGATGCGCTTTTGGTCTGTTTATGTTACAGTAGATGTGCTTTTGGTCTGTTTATGTTACAGTAGATGCGCTTTTGGTCTGTTTATGTTACAGTAGATGCGCTTTTGGTCTGTTTATGTTACAGTAGATGCGCTTTTGGCCTCTTTATGTTACAGTAGATGTGCTTTTGGCCTGTTCATGTTACAGTAGATGCACTTTTGGCCTGTTTATGTTACAGTAGATGCGCTTTTGGTCTGTTTATGTTACAGTAGATGCACTTTTGGTCTGTTTATGTTACAGTAGATGCGCTTTTGGTCTATTTATGTTACAGCAGATGTGCTTTTGGTCTGTTTATGTTACAGTAGATGCGTTTTGGTCTGTTTATGTTACAGTAGATGCGCTTTTGGTCTGTTTATGTTCCAGTAGATGCGCTTTTGGTCTGTTTATGTTACAGTAGATGCGCTTTTGGTCTGTTTATCTTACAGTAGATGCGTTTTGGTCTGTTTGTGTTACAGTAGATGCGCTTTTGGTCTGTTTATGTTACAGTAGATGCGCTTTTGGTCTGTTTATGTTACAGTAGATGCGCTTTTGGTCTGTTTATGTTACAGTAGATGCGCTTTTGGTCTGTTTATGTTACAGTAGATGCGCTTTTGGTCTGTTTATGTTACAATAGATGCGTTTTGGTCTGTTTATGTTACAGTAGATGCGCTTTTGGTCTGTTTATCTTACAGTAGATGCGTTTTGGTCTGTTTGTGTTACAGTAGATGCGCTTTTGGTCTGTTTATCTTACAGTAGATGCGCTTTTGGTCTGTTTGTGTTACAGTAGATGCGCTTTTGGTCTGTTTATCTTACAGTAGATGCGTTTTGGTCTGTTTATGTTACAGTAGATGCGCTTTTGGTCTGTTTATCTTACAGTAGATGCGTTTTGGTCTGTTTGTGTTACAGTAGATGCGCTTTTGGTCTGTTTATCTTACAGTAGATGCGCTTTTGGTCTGTTTGTGTTACAGTAGATGCGCTTTTGGTCTGTTTATCTTACAGTAGATGCGTTTTGGTCTGTTTATGTTACAGTAGATGCGCTTTTGGTCTGTTTATGTTACAGTAGATGCGCTTTTGGTCTGTTTATCTTACAGTAGATGCGTTTTGGTCTGTTTGTGTCAGTAGATGCGCTTTTGGCCTGTTTATATTACAGTAGATGCGCTTTTGGACTGTTTATGTTTCAGTTGATGCGCTTTTGGCCTGTTTATGTTTCAGTAGATGCGCTTTTGGTCTGTTTGTGTTACAGTAGATGCGCTTTTGGTCTGTTTATCTTACAGTAGATGCGTTTTGGTCTGTTTGTGTCAGTAGATGCGCTTTTGGCCTGTTTATATTACAGTAGATGCGCTTTTGGACTGTTTATGTTTCAGTTGATGCACTTTTGGCCTGTTTATGTTTCAGTAGATGCGCTTTTGGTCTGTTTATGTTTCAGTAGATGCGCTTTTGGCCTGTTTATGTTTCAGTAGATGCGCTTTTGGTCTGTTTATGTTTCAGTAGATGCGCTTTTGGCCTGTTTATGTTTCAGTAGATGCGCTTTTGGTCTGTTTATGTTTCAGTTGATGCGCTTTTGGCCTGTTTATGTTTCAGTAGATGCGCTTTTGGTCTGTTTATGTTACAGTAGATGCGCTTTTGGACTGTTTATGTTTCAGTAGATGCGCTTTTGGCCTGTTTATGTTACAGTAGATGCGCTTTTGGTCTGTTTATGTTTCAGTAGATGCGCTTTTGGCCTGTTTATATTACAGTAGATGCGCTTTTGGCCTGTTTATGTTTCAGTAGATGCGCTTTTGGCCTGTTTATGTTACAGTAGATGCGCTTTTGGTCTGTTTATGTTTCAGTAGATGCGCTTTTGGCCTGTTTATATTACAGTAGATGCGCTTTTGGCCTGTTTATGTTACAGTAGATGCGCTTTTGGACTGTTTATGTTTCAGTAGATGCGCTTTTGGCCTGTTTATGTTTCAGTAGATTTGCTTTTGGCCTGTTTATGTTTCAGTAGATGCGCTTTTGGCCTGTTTATGTTTCAGTAGATGCGCTTTTGGCCTGTTTATGTTTCAGTAGATTTGCTTTTGGCCTGTTTATGTTTCAGTAGATGCGCTTTTGGCCTGTTTATGTTTCAGTAGATGCGCTTTTGGTCTGTTTATGTTTCAGTAGATGCGCTTTTGGCCTGTTTATGTTTCAGTAGATGCGCTTTTGGCCTGTTTATGTTTCAGTAGATGCGTTTTGGTCTGTTTATGTTACAGTAGATGCGCTTTTGGTCTGTTTATGTTACAGTAGATGCGCTTTTGGTCTGTTTATATTACAGTAGATGCGCTTTTGGCCTGTTTATATTACAGTATATGCGCTTTTGGTCTGTTTATATTACAGTAGATGCGTTTTGGTCTGTTTATGTTACAGTAGATGCGCTTTTGGCCTGTTTATATTACAGTAGATGCGCTTTTGGTCTGTTTATGTTACAGTAGATGCGCTTTTGGCCTTTTTATATTACAGTAGATGCGCTTTTGGTCTGTTTATATTACAGTAGATGCGCGTTTGGTCTGTTTATGTTACAGTAGATGCGTTTTGGTCTGTTTATGTTACAGTAGATGCGCTTTTGGTCTGTTTATGTTACAGTAGATGCGCTTTTGGTCTGTTTATATTACAGTAGATGCGCTTTTGGCCTGTTTATATTACAGTATATGCGCTTTTGGTCTGTTTATATTACAGTAGATGCGCTTTTGGTCTGTTTATGTTACAGTAGATGCGTTTTGGTCTGTTTATGTTACAGTAGATGCGCTTTTGGTCTGTTTATGTTACAGTAGATGCGTTTTGGTCTGTTTATGTTACAGTAGATGCGCTTTTGGCCTTTTTATATTACAGTAGATGCGCTTTTGGTCTGTTTATATTACAGTAGATGCGCTTTTGGTCTATTTATGTTTCAGTATATTTGCTTTTGGCCTGTTTATGTTTCAGTAGATGCGCTTTTGGTCTGTTTATGTTACAGTAGATGCGCTTTTGGCCTTTTTATATTACAGTAGATGCGCTTTTGGTCTGTTTATATTACAGTAGATGAGCTTTTGGTCTGTTTATGTTACAGTAGATGCGCTTTTGGCCTGTTTATGTTACAGTAGATGCGCTTTTGGTCTGTTTATATTACAGTAGATGCGCTTTTGGCCTGTTTATGTTACAGTAGATGCGCTTTTGGCGTTTTTATATTACAGTAGATGCGCTTTTGGTCTGTTTATATTACAGTAGATGAGCTTTTGGTCTGTTTATGTTACAGTAGATGCGTTTTGGTCTGTTTATGTTACAGTAGATGCGCTTTTGGCCTGTTTATGTTTCAGTATATTTGCTTTTGGCCTGTTTATGTTTCAGTAGATGCGCTTTTGGCCTGTTTATGTTTCAGTATATTTGCTTTTGGCCTGTTTATGTTTCAGTAGATGCGCTTTTGGCCTGTTTATGTTTCAGTATATTTGCTTTTGGCCTGTTTATGTTTCAGTACATGCGCTTTTGGCCTGTTTATGTTTCAGTATATTTGCTTTTGGCCTGTTCATGTTTCAGTAGATGCGCTTTTGGCCTGTTTATGTTTCAGTAGATTTGCTTTTGGTCTGTTTATGTTACAGCATATGTGCTTTTGGTCTGTTTATGTTACAGCAGATGTGCTTTTGGTCTGTTTATGTTACAGTCGATGCGTTTTGGTCTGTTTATGTTACAGTAGATGCGATTTTGGCCTGTTTATGTTACAGTAGATGCGCTTTTGGACTGTTTATGTTACAGTAGATGCGCTTTTGGTCTGTTTATGTGACAGCAGATGTGCTTTTGGTCTGTTTATCTTACAGTAGATGCGTTTTGGTCTGTTTGTGTTACATTAGATGCTCTTTTGGTCTGTTTATGTTTCAGTAGATGCGCTTTTGGTCTGTTTATGTTTCAGTAGATGCGCTTTTGGCCTGTTTATATTACAGTAGATGCGCTTTTGGCCTGTTTATGTTACAGTAGATGCGCTTTTGGCCTGTTTATATTACAGTAGATGCGCTTTTGGCCTGTTTATATTACAGTAGATGTGTTTTTGCCCTGTTTATGTTACAGTAGATGCGCTTTTGGCCTGTTTATGTTACAGTAGATGCGCTTTTGGCCTGTTTATATTACAGTAGATGCGCTTTTGGCCTGTTTATATTACAGTAGATTTGCTTTTGGCCTGTTTATATTACAGTAGATTTGCTTTTGGCCTGTTTATGTTACAGTAGATGCGCTTTTGGTCTGTTTATGTTACAGTAGATGCGGTTTGGTCTGTTTATGTTACAGTAGATGCGCTTTTGGTCTGTTTATGTTTCAGTAGATGCGTTTTGGTCTGTTTATGTTACAGTAGATTTGCTTTTGGCCTGTTTATGTTACAGTAGATGCGCTTTTGGTCTCTTTGTGTTACAGTAGATGCGTTTTGGTCTGTTTGTGTTACAGTAGATTTGCTTTTGGCCTGTTTATGTTACAGTAGATGCGCTTTTGGCCTGTTTATATTACAGTAGATGCGCTTTTGGTCTGTTTATGTTACAGTAGATGCGCTTTTGGCCTGTTTATATTACAGTAGATGCGCTTTTGGTCTGTTTATATTACAGTAGATGCGCTTTTGGTCTGTTTGTTACAGTAGATGCGCTTTTGGCCTGTTTATATTACAGTAGATGCGCTTTTGGTCTGTTTATATTACAGTAGATGCGCTTTTGGTCTGTTTATGTTACAGTAGATGTGCTTTTGGCCTGTTTATGTTACAGTAGATGCGCTTTTGGTCTGTTTATGTTACAATAGATGCGTTTTGGTCTGTTTATGTTACAGTAGATGCGCTTTTGGCCTGTTTATATTACAGTAGATGCGCTTTTGGTCTGTTTATGTTACAGTAGATGCGCTTTTGGCCTTTTTATATTACAGTAGATGCGCTTTTGGTCTGTTTATATTACAGTAGATGCGCGTTTGGTCTGTTTATGTTACAGTAGATGCGTTTTGGTCTGTTTATGTTACAGTAGATGCGCTTTTGGTCTGTTTATATTACAGTAGATGCGCTTTTGGCCTGTTTATATTACAGTATATGCGCTTTTGGTCTGTTTATATTACAGTAGATGCGCTTTTGGTCTGTTTATGTTACAGTAGATGCGTTTTGGTCTGTTTATGTTACAGTAGATGCGCTTTTGGTCTGTTTATGTTACAGTAGATGCGTTTTGGTCTGTTTATGTTACAGTAGATGCGCTTTTGGTCTGTTTATGTTACAGTAGATGCGCTTTTGGTCTGTTTATGTTACAGTAGATGCGTTTTGGTCTGTTTATGTTACAGTAGATGCGCTTTTGGTCTGTTTATATTACAGTAGATGCGCTTTTGGTCTGTTTATGTTTCAGTATATTTGCTTTTGGCCTGTTTATGTTTCAGTAGATGCGCTTTTGGCCTTTTTATATTACAGTAGATGCGCTTTTGGTCTGTTTATATTACAGTAGATGCGCTTTTGGTCTGTTTATGTTACAGTAGATGCGTTTTGGTCTGTTTATGTTACAGTAGATGCGCTTTTGGCCTGTTTATGTTTCAGTAGATGCGCTTTTGGCCTGTTTATGTTTCAGTATATTTGCTTTTGGCCTGTTTATGTTTCAGTAGATGCGCTTTTGGCCTGTTTATGTTTCAGTATATTTGCTTTTGGCCTGTTTATGTTTCAGTAGATGCGCTTTTGGCCTGTTTATGTTTCAGTATTTTTGCTTTTGGCCTGTTTATGTTTCAGTAGATGCGCTTTTGGCCTGTTTATGTTTCAGTAGATTTGCTTTTGGTCTGTTTATGTTACAGCAGATGTGCTTTTGGTCTGTTTATGTTACAGCAGATGTGCTTTTGGTCTGTTTATGTTACAGTCGATGCGTTTTGGTCTGTTTATGTTACAGTAGATGCGATTTTGGCCTGTTTATGTTACAGTAGATGTGCTTTTGGTCTGTTTATGTGACAGCAGATGTGCTTTTGGTCTGTTTATCTTACAGTAGATGCGTTTTGGTCTGTTTGTGTTTCAGTAGATGCGCTTTTGGTCTGTTTATGTTTCAGTAGATGCGCTTTTGGCCTGTTTATATTACAGTAGATGCGCTTTTGGCCTGTTTATGTTACAGTAGATGCGCTTTTGGCCTGTTTATATTACAGTAGATGCGCTTTTGGCCTGTTTATATTACAGTAGATGTGTTTTTGGCCTGTTTATATTACAGTTGATGCGCTTTTGGCCTGTTTATGTTACAGTAGATGCGCTTTTGGCCTGTTTATATTACAGTAGATGCGCTTTTGGCCTGTTTATATTACAGTAGATGCGCTTTTGGCCTGTTTATGTTTCAGTAGATGCGCTTTTGGCCTGGTTATATTACAGTAGATGCGCTTTTGGCCTGTTTATATTACAGTAGATGTGTTTTTGGCCTGTTTATGTTTCAGTAGATGCGCTTTTGGCCTGTTTATATTACAGTAGATGCGCTTTTGGCCTGTTTATATTACAGTAGATGTGTTTTTGGCCTGTTTATTTTACAGTAGATGTGCTTTTGGCCTGTTTATGTTACAGTAGATGCGCTTTTGGCCTGTTTATGTTTCAGTAGATGCGCTTTTGGCCTGTTTATATTACAGTAGATGCGCTTTTGGCCTGTTTATGTTTCAGTAGGTGCGCTTTTGGCCTGTTTATATTACAGTAGATGTGCTTTTGGCCTGTTTATGTTTCAGTAGATGCGCTTTTGGCCTGTTTATGTTTCAGTAGATGCGCTTTTGGCCTGTTTATATTACAGTAGATGTGTTTTTGGCCTGTTTATATTACAGTAGATGCGCTTTTGGCCTTTTTATGTTTCAGTAGATGCGCTTTTGGTCTGTTTATGTTACAGTAGATTCACTTTTGGTCTGTTTATGTTACAGTAGATGCGCTTTTTGTCTGTTTATGTTACAGTAGATGCGCTTTTGGTTTGTTTATGTTACAGTAGATGCACTTTTGGTTTGTTTATGTTTCAGTAGATGCGCTTTTGGTCTGTTTATGTTACAGTAGATGCGCTTTTGGTCTGTTTATGTTACAGTAGATGCGCTTTTGGTTTGTTTATGTTTCAGTAGATGCGCTTTTGGTCTGTTTATGTTTCAGTAGATGCGCTTTTGGTCTGTTTATGTTACAGTAGATGCACTTTTGGTTTGTTTATGTTTCAGTAGATGCGCTTTTGGTCTGTTTATGTTTCAGTAGATGCGCTTTTGGTCTGTTTATGTTACAGTAGATGCGCTTTTGGTCTGTTTATGTGACAGTAGATGCGCTTTTGGTCTGTTTATGTTACAGTAGATGCGCTTTTGGTCTGTTTATGTTACAGTAGATGCGCTTTTGGTCTGTTTATGTTACAGTAGATGCGCTTTTGGTTTGTTTATGTGACAGTAGATGCGCTTTTGGTCTGTTTATGTTACAGTAGATGCGCTTTTTGTCTGTTTATGTTACAGTAGATGCGCTTTTGGTTTGTTTATGTTACAGTAGATGCGCTTTTGGTCTGTTTATGTTACAGTAGATGCGCTTTTGGCCTTTTTATGTTTCAGTAGATGCGCTTTTGGTCTGTTTATGTTTCAGTAGATGCGCTTTTTGTCTGTTTATGTTACAGTAGATGCGCTTTTGGTTTGTTTATGTTACAGTAGATGCGCTTTTGGTCTGTTTATGTTACAGTAGATGCGCTTTTGGTCTGTTTATGTTTCAGTAGATGCGCTTTTGGTCTGTTTATGTTTCAGTAGATGCGCTTTTGGTCTGTTTATGTTTCATTAGATGCGCTTTTGGTCTGTTTATGTTTCAGTAGATGCGCTTTTGGTCTGTTTATGTTACAGTAGATGCGCTTTTTGTCTGTTTATGTTACAGTAGATGCGCTTTTGCTTTGTTTATGTTACAGTAGATGCACTTTTGGTTTGTTTATGTTTCAGTAGATGCGCTTTTGGTCTGTTTATGTTACAGTAGATGCGCTTTTGGTCTGTTTATGTTACAGTAGATGCGCTTTTGGTTTGTTTATGTGACAGTAGATGCGCTTTTGGTTTGTTTATGTTTCAGTAGATGCACTTTTGGTTTGTTTATGTTTCAGTAGATGCGCTTTTGGTCTGTTTATGTGACAGTAGATGCGCTTTTGGTTTGTTTATGTTACAGTAGATGCGCTTTTGGTCTGTTTATGTTACAGTAGATGCGCTTTTGGTTTGTTTATGTGACAGTAGATGCGCTTTTGGTCTGTTTATGTTACAGTAGATGCGCTTTTGGTTTGTTTATGTTACAGTAGATGCGCTTTTGGTTTGTTTATGTTTCAGTAGATGCGCTTTTGGTCTGTTTATGTTACAGTAGATGCGCTTTTGGTCTGTTTATGTTACAGTAGATGCGCTTTTGGTTTGTTTATGTGACAGTAGATGCGCTTTTGGTCTGTTTATGTTACAGTAGATGCGCTTTTGGTCTGTTTATGTTACAGTAGATGCGCTTTTGGTCTGTTTATGTTACAGTAGATGCACTTTTGGCCTGTTTATATTACAGTAGATGCGCTTTTGGCCTTTTTATGTTTCAGTAGATGCGCTTTTGGCCTGTTTATATTACAGGAGATGCGCTTTTGGCCTGTTTATATTACAGTAGATGCGCTTTTGGCCTGTTTATGTTTCAGTAGATGCGCTTTTGGTCTGTTTATGTTACAGTAGATGCGCTTTTGGTCTGTTTATGTTTCACTAGATGCGCTTTTGGTCTGTTTATGTTACAGTAGATGCGCTTTTGGCCTGTTTATGTTTCAGTAGATGCGCTTTTGGCCTGTTTATATTACAGTAGATGCGCTTTTGGCCTGTTTATGTTACAGTAGATGCGCTTTTGGTCTGTTTATATTACAGTAGATGCGCTTTTGGCCTGTTTATGTTACAGTAGATGCGCTTTTGGCCTGTTTATGTTTCAGTAGATGCGCTTTTGGCCTGTTTATGTTTCAGTAGATGCGCTTTTGGCCTGTTTATATTATAGTAGATGCGCTTTTGGCCTGTTTATGTTACAGTAGATGCGCTTTTGGCCTGTTTATGTTACAGTAGATGCGCTTTTGGTCTGTTTATGTTACAGTAGATGCGCTTTTGGCCTGTTTATTTTTCTGTAGATGCGCTTTTGGCCTGTTTATGTTACAGTAGATGCGCTTTTGGCCTGTTTATGTTTCAGTAGATGCGCTTTTGGCCTGTTTATATTACAGTAGATGCGCTTTTGGCCTTTTTATATTACAGTAGATGCGCTTTTGGCCTGTTTATATTACAGTAGATGCGCTTTTGGCCTGTTTATGTTTCAGTAGATGTGCTTTTGGCCTGTTTATGTTACAGTAGATGCGCTTTTGGCCTGTTTATGTTACAGTAGATGCGCTTTTGGCCTGTTTATGTTTCAGTAGATGCGCTTTTGGTCTGTTTATGTTACAGTAGATGCGCTTTTGGTCTGTTTGTTACAGTAGATGCGCTTTTGGCCTGTTTATGTTTCAGTAGATGCGCTTTTGGCCTGTTTATGTTACAGTAGATGCGCTTTTGGCCTGTTTATGTTACAGTAGATGCGCTTTTGGCCTGTTTATGTTTCAGTAGATGCGCTTTTGGTCTGTTTATGTTACAGTAGATGCGCTTTTGGTCTGTTTGTTACAGTAGATGTGCTTTTGGCCTGTTTATGTTACAGTAGATGCGCTTTTGGCCTGTTTATGTTACAGTAGATGCGCTTTTGGTCTGTTTATGTTTCTGTAGATGCGCTTTTGGTCTGTTTATGTTACAGTAGATGCGCTTTTGGTCTGTTTATGTTACAGTAGATGCGCTTTTGGCCTGTTTATGTTACAGTAGATGCGCTTTTGGCCTGTTTATGTTACAGTAGATGCGCTTTTGGCCTGTTTATGTTACAGTAGATGCGCTTTTGGTCTGTTTATGTTTCTGTAGATGCGCTTTTGGTCTCTTTATGTTACAGTAGATGCGCTTTTGGTCTGTTTATGTTACAGTAGATGCGCTTTTGGTCTGTTTATGTTTCTGTAGATGCGCTTTTGGTCTGTTTATGTTTCTGTAGATGCGCTTTTGGTCTGTTTATATTACAGTAGATGCGCTTTTGGCCTGTTTATGTTTCTGTAGATGCGCTTTTGGTCTGTTTATGTTACAGTAGATGCGCTTTTGGCCTGTTTATGTTTCTGTAGATGCGCTTTTGGTCTGTTTATATTACAGTAGATGCGCTTTTGGCCTGTTTATGTTTCTGTAGATGCGCTTTTGGTCTGTTTATGTTTCTGTAGATGCGCTTTTGGTCTGTTTATATTACAGTAGATGCGCTTTTGGCCTGTTTATGTTTCTGTAGATGCGCTTTTGGTCTGTTTATGTTACAGTAGATGCGCTTTTGGTCTGTTTATGTTACAGTAGATGCGCTTTTGGTCTGTTTATGTTTCTGTAGATGCGCTTTTGGTCTGTTTATGTTACAGTAGATGCGCTTTTGGTCTGTTTATGTTACAGTAGATGCGCTTTTGGCCTGTTTATGTTACAGTAGATGCGCTTTTGGCCTGTTTATGTTACAGTAGATGCGCTTTTGGTCTGTTTATGTTACAGTAGATGCGCTTTTGGTCTGTTTATGTTTCTGTAGATGCGCTTTTGGCCTGTTTATGTTACAGTAGATGCGCTTTTGGTCTGTTTATGTTACAGTAGATGCGCTTTTGGCCTGTTTATGTTACAGTAGATGCGCTTTTGGTCTGTTTATGTTACAGTAGATGCGCTTTTGGTCTGTTTATGTTTCTGTAGATGCGCTTTTGGCCTGTTTATGTTACAGTAGATGCGCTTTTGGCCTGTTTATGTTACAGTAGATGCGCTTTTGGTCTGTTTATGTTACAGTAGATGCGCTTTTGGTCTGTTTATGTTTCTGTAGATGCGCTTTTGGTCTGTTTATGTTACAGTAGATGCGCTTTTGGCCTGTTTATGTTACAGTAGATGCGCTTTTGGCCTGTTTATATTACAGTAGATGCGCTTTTGGCCTGTTTATGTTACAGTAGATGCGCTTTTGGCCTGTTTATGTTTCAGTAGATGCGCTTTTGGCCTGTTTATGTTTCAGTAGATGCGCTTTTGGCCTGTTTATATTACAGTAGATGCGCTTTTGGCCTGTTTATGTTACAGTAGATGCGCTTTTGGCCTGTTTATGTTACAGTAGATGCGCTTTTGGTCTGTTTATGTTACAGTAGATGCGCTTTTGGCCTGTTTATGTTTCTGTAGATGCGCTTTTGGCCTGTTTATGTTACAGTAGATCCGCTTTTGGCCTGTTTATGTTTCAGTAGATGCGCTTTTGGCCTGTTTATATTACAGTAGATGCGCTTTTGGCCTGTTTATATTACAGTTGATGCGCTTTTGGCCTGTTTATATTACAGTAGATGCGCTTTTGGCCTGTTTATGTTTCAGTAAATGCGCTTTTGGCCTGTTTATGTTACAGTAGATGCGCTTTTGGCCTGTTTATATAACAGTAGATGCGCTTTTGGCCTGTTTATGTTTCTGTAGATGCGCTTTTGGTCTGTTTATGTTACAGTAGATGCGCTTTTGGCCTGTTTATGTTTCTGTAGATGTGCTTTTGGTCTGTTAATGTTACAGTAGATGCGCTTTTGGCCTGTTTATATTACAGTAGATGCGCTTTTGGCCTGTTTATGTTACAATAGATGCGCTTTTGGCCTGTTTATGTTACAGTAGATGCGCTTTTGGCCTGTTTATGTTACAGTAGATGCGCTTTTGGCCTGTTTATGTTTCTGTAGATGCGCTTTTGGCCTGTTTATGTTTCAGTAGATGCGCTTTTGGCCTGTTTATGTTTCTGTAGATGCGCTTTTGGCCTGTTTATGTTTCTGTAGATGCGCTTTTGGTCTGTTTATGTTACAGTAGATGCGCTTTTGGCCTGTTTATGTTTCAGTAGATGCGCTTTTGGCCTGTTTATGTTACAGTAGATGCGCTTTTGGCCTGTTTATGTTTCAGTAGATGCGCTTTTGGCCTGTTTATGTTTTGTAGATGCGCTTTTGGCCTGTTTATGTTTCAGTAGATGCGCTTTTGGCCTGTTTATGTTTCTGTAGATGCGCTTTTGGCCTGTTTATGTTTCTGTAGATGCGCTTTTGGTCTGTTTATGTTACAGTAGATGCGCTTTTGGCCTGTTTATGTTACAGTAGATGCGCTTTTGGCCTGTTTATGTTTCTGTAGATGCGCTTTTGGCCTGTTTATGTTGCAGTAGATGCGCTTTTGGCCTGTTTATGTTACAGTAGATGCGCTTTTGGCCTGTTTATGTTTCTGTAGATGCGCTTTTGGCCTGTTTATGTTACAGTAGATGCGCTTTTGGCCTGTTTATGTTACAGTAGATGCGCTTTTGGCCTGTTTATATTACAGTAGATGCGCTTTTGGTCTGTTTTTGTTTCAGTAGATGCACTTTTGGTCTGTTTATGTTACAGTAGATGCGCTTTTGGTCTGTTTTTGTTTCAGTAGATGCACTTTTGGTCTGTTTATGTTTCAGTAGATGCGCTTTTGGTCTGTTTATGTTTCAGTAGATGCGCTTTTGGTCTGTTTTTGTTTCAGTAGATGCACTTTTGGTCTGTTTATGTTACAGTAGATGCGCTTTTGGTCTGTTTTTGTTTCAGTAGATGCGCTTTTGGCCTATTTATGTTACAGTAGATGCGCTTTTGGTCTGTTTTTGTTTCAGTAGATGCACTTTTGGTCTGTTTATGTTTCAGTAGATGCGCTTTTGGTCTGTTTATGTTACAGTAGATGAGCTTTTGGTCTGTTTATGTTACAGTAGATGCGCTTTTGGTCTGTTTATGTTACAGTAGATGCGCTTTTGGTCTGTTTATGTTTCAGTAGATGCGCTTTTGGTCTGTTTATGTTACAGTAGATGCTCTTTTGGTCTGTTTTTGTTTCAGTAGATGCGCTTTTGGCCTGTTTATGTTTCAGTAGATGCGCTTTTGGTCTGTTTATGTTTCAGTAGATGCGCTTTTGGTCTGTTTATGTTTCAGTAGATGCGCTTTTGGTCTGTTTATGTTACAGTAGATGCGCTTTTGGTCTGTTTTTGTTTCAGTAGATGCGCTTTTGGCCTATTTATGTTACAGTCGATGCGCTTTTGGTCTGTTTTTGTTTCAGTAGATGCACTTTTGGTCTGTTTATGTTTCAGTAGATGCGCTTTTGGTCTGTTTATGTTTCAGTAGATGCGCTTTTTGTCTGTTTATGTTACAGTAGATGCGCTTTTGGTCTGTTTATGTTACAGTAGATGCGCTTTTGGTCTGTTTATGTTTCAGTAGATGCGCTTTTGGTCTGTTTATGTTTCAGTAGATGCGCTTTTGGTCTGTTTATGTTACAGTAGATGCGCTTTTGGTCTGTTTATGTTTCAGTAGATGCGCTTTTGGTCTGTTTTTGTTTCAGTAGATGCGCTTTTGGCCTGTTTATATTACAGTAGATGCGCTTTTGGCCTGTTTATATTACAGTAGATGCGCTTTTGGCCTGTTTATGTTACAGTAGATGCGCTTTTGGCCTGTTTATATTACAGTAGATGCGCTTTTGGCCTGTTTATATTACAGTAGATGCGCTTTTGGTCTGTTTATGTGACAGTAGATGCGCTTTTGGTCTGTTTATGTGACAGTAGATGCGCTGTTGGCCTGTTTATGTTTCAGTAGATGCGCTTTTGGCCTGTTTATGTTACAGTAGATGCGCTTTTGGCCTGTTTATATTACAGTAGATGCGCTTTTGGCCTGTCTATGTTTCAGTAGATGCGCTTTTGGCCTGTTTATGTTACAGTAGATGCGCTTTTGGTCTGTTTATGTTACAGTAGATGCGCTTTTGGCCTGTTTATGTTACAGTAGATGCGCTTTTGGTCTGTTTATGTTACAGTAGATGCGCTTTTGGCCTGTTTATATTACAGTAGATGCGCTTTTGGCCTGTTTATGTTACAGTAGATGTGCTTTTGGCCTGTTTATATTACAGTAGATGCGCTTTTGGCCTGTTTATGTTACAGTAGATGTGCTTTTGGCCTGTTTATATTACAGTAGATGCGCTTTTGGCCTGTTTATGTTACAGTAGATGTGCTTTTGGTCTGTTTATATTACAGTAGATGCGCTTTTGGCCTGTTTATATTACAGTAGATGCGCTTTTGGCCTGTTTATGTTTCAGTAGATGCGCTTTTGGCCTGTTTATATTACAGTAGATGCGCTTTTGGCCTGTTTATGTTACAGTAGATGTGCTTTTGGTCTGTTTATGTTACAGTAGATGCGCTTTTGGTCTGTTTATGTTACAGTAGATATGCTTTTGGCCTGTTTATGTTACAGTAGATGTGCTTTTGGTCTGTTTATATTACAGTAGATGCGCTTTTGGCCTGTTTATGTTACAGTAGATGCGCTTTTGGTCTGTTTGTTACAGTAGATGTGCTTTTGGTCTGTTTATATTACAGTAGATGCGCTTTTGGTCTGTTTGTTACAGTAGATGTGCTTTTGGCCTGTTTATGTTTCAGTAGATGCGCTTTTGGCCTGTTTATGTTTCTGTAGATGCGCTTTTGGTCTGTTTATGTTACAGTAGATGCGCTTTTGGCCTGTTTATGTTTCAGTAGATGCTCTTTTGGCCTGTTTATGTTACAGTAGATGTGCTTTTGGTCTGTTTATATTACAGTAGATGCGCTTTTGGCCTGTTTATATTACAGTAGATGCGCTTTTGGCCTGTTTATATTTCAGTAGATGCGCTTTTGGTCTGTTTATATCACAGTAGATGCGCTTTTGGCCTGTTTATGTTACAGTAGATGCGCTTTTGGTCTGTTTATATCACAGTAGATGCGCTTTTGGCCTGTTTATGTTACAGTAGATGCGCTTTTGGTCTGTTTATATTACAGTAGATGCGCTTTTGGTCTGTTTATATTACAGTAGATGCACTTTTGGCCTGTTTATGTTTCAGTAGATGCGCTTTTGGCCTGTTTATGTTTCTGTAGATGCGCTTTTGGTCTGTTTATGTTACAGTAGATGCGCTTTTGGCCTGTTTATGTTTCAGTAGATGCGCTTTTGGTCTGTTTATGTTACAGTAGATGCGCTTTTGGCCTGTTTATGTTTCAGTAGATGCGCTTTTGGCCTGTTTATGTTTCTGTAGATGCGCTTTTGGTCTGTTTATGTTACAGTAGATGCGCTTTTGGCCTGTTTATGTTTCAGTAGATGCGCTTTTGGTCTGTTTATATTACAGTAGATGCGCTTTTGGCCTGTTTATGTTTCAGTAGATGCGCTTTTGGTCTGTTTATGTTACAGTAGATGCGCTTTTGGCCTGTTTATGTTTCTGTAGATGCGCTTTTGGTCTGTTTATATTACAGTAGATGCGCTTTTGGCCTGTTTATGTTTCAGTAGATGCGCTTTTGGCCTGTTTATGTTTCTGTAGATGCGCTTTTGGCCTGTTTATGTTTCTGTAGATGCGCTTTTGGTCTGTTTATGTTACAGTAGATGCGCTTTTGGCCTGTTTATGTTTCAGTAGATGCGCTTTTGGCCTGTTTATGTTTCTGTAGATGCGCTTTTGGTCTGTTTATGTTACAGTAGATGCGCTTTTGGCCTGTTTATGTTTCAGTAGATGCTCTTTTGGCCTGTTTATGTTACAGTAGATGCGCTTTTGGCCTGTTTATGTTTCAGTAGATGCGCTTTTGGCCTGTTTATGTTTCTGTAGATGCGCTTTTGGCCTGTTTATGTTTCAGTAGATGCGCTTTTGGTCTGTTTATGTTACAGTAGATGCGCTTTTGGCCTGTTTATGTTTCTGTAGATGCGCTTTTGGTCTGTTAATGTTACAGTAGATGCGCTTTTGGCCTGTTTATATTACAGTAGATGCGCTTTTGGCCTGTTTATATTACAGTAGATGCGCTTTTGGCCTGTTTATATTACAGTAGATGCGCTTTTGGCCTGTTTATGTTTCAGTAGATGCGCTTTTGGCCTGTTTATGTTTCAGTAGATGCGCTTTTGGCCTGTTTATATTACAGTAGATGCGCTTTTGGTCTGTTTATGTTACAGTAGATGCGCTTTTGGCCTGTTTATATTACAGTAGATGCGCTTTTGGCCTGTTTATATTACAGTAGATGCGCTTTTGGCCTGTTTATGTTTCAGTAGATGCGCTTTTGGCCTGTTTATATTACAGTAGATGCGCTTTTGGCCTGTTTATGTTTCAGTAGATGCGCTTTTGGCCTGTTTATATTACAGTAGATGCGCTTTTGGCCTGTTTATATTACAGTAGATGCGCTTTTGGCCTGTTTATATTACAGTAGATGCGCTTTTGGCCTGTTTATATTACAGTAGATGCGCTTTTGGCCTGTTTATGTTTCAGTAGATGCGCTTTTGGTCTGTTTTTGTTTCAGTAGATGCGCTTTTGGTCTGTTTATATTACAGTAGATGCGCTTTTGGTCTGTTTATATTACAGTAGATGCGCTTTTGGTCTGTTTATATTACAGTAGATGCGTTTTTGGCCTGTTTATATTACAGTAGATGCGCTTTTGGCCTGTTTATATTACAGTAGATGCGCTTTTGGCCTGTTTATATTACAGTAGATGCGCTTTTGGCCTGTTTATATTACAGTAGATGCGCTTTTGGCCTGTTTATATTACAGTAGATGCGCTTTTGGTCTGTTTTTGTTTCAGTAGATGCGCTTTTGGTCTGTTTTTGTTTCAGTAGATGCGCTTTTGGTCTGTTTATGTTTCAGTAGATGCGCTTTTGGTCTGTTTTTGTTTCAGTAGATGCGCTTTTGGTCTGTTTATGTTTCAGTTGATGCGCTTTTGGTCTGTTTATGTTTCAGTAGATGCGCTTTTGGTCTGTTTATGTTACAGTAGATGCGCTTTTGGTCTGTTTATGTTACAGTAGATGCGCTTTTGGTCTGTTTATGTTACAGTAGATGCGCTTTTGGTCTGTTTTTGTTTCAGTAGATGCGCTTTTGGTCTGTTTATGTTTCAGTAGATGCGCTTTTGGTCTGTTTTTGTTCCAGTAGATGCGCTTTTGGTCTGTTTATGTTTCAGTAGATGCGCTTTTGGTCTGTTTTTGTTTCAGTAGATGCGCTTTTGGTCTGTTTTTGTTTCAGTAGATGCGCTTTTGGTCTGTTTATGTTACAGTAGATGCGCTTTTGGTCTGTTTATGTTTCAGTAGATGCGCTTTTGGTCTGTTTATGTTTCAGTAGATGCGCTTTTGGTCTGTTTATGTTACAGTAGATGCGCTTTTGGTCTGTTTATGTTTCAGTAGATGCGCTTTTGGTCTGTTTTTGTTTCAGTAGATGCGCTTTTGGCCTGTTTATATTACAGTAGATGCGCTTTTGGCCTGTTTATATTACAGTAGATGCGCTTTTGGCCTGTTTATGTTACAGTAGATGCGCTTTTGGCCTGTTTATATTACAGTAGATGCGCTTTTGGCCTGTTTATATTACAGTAGATGCGCTTTTGGCCTGTTTATGTTACAGTAGATGCGCTTTTGGCCTGTTTATATTACAGTAGATGCGCTTTTGGCCTGTTTATATTACAGTAGATGCGCTTTTGGTCTGTTTATGTGACAGTAGATGCGCTTTTGGTCTGTTTATGTGACAGTAGATGCGCTGTTGGCCTGTTTATGTTTCAGTAGATGCGCTTTTGGCCTGTTTATGTTACAGTAGATGCGCTTTTGGCCTGTTTATATTACAGTAGATGCGCTTTTGGCCTGTCTATGTTTCAGTAGATGCGCTTTTGGCCTGTTTATGTTACAGTAGATGCGCTTTTGGTCTGTTTATGTTACAGTAGATGCGCTTTTGGCCTGTTTATGTTACAGTAGATGCGCTTTTGGTCTCTTTATGTTACAGTAGATGCGCTTTTGGCCTGTTTATGTTACAGTAGATGCGCTTTTGGCCTGTTTATGTTACAGTAGATGTGCTTTTGGTCTGTTTATGTTACAGTAGATGCGCTTTTGGCCTGTTTATGTTACAGTAGATGCGCTTTTGGTCTGTTTATGTTACAGTAGATACGCTTTTGGTATGTTTATGTTACAGTAGATGCGCTTTTGGCCTGTTTATGTTACAGTAGATGCGCTTTTGGTCTGTTTATGTTACAGTAGATGCGATTTTGGCCTGTTTATGTTACAGTAGATGCGCTTTTGGTCTGTTTATGTTACAGTAGATGCGCTTTTGGTCTGTTTATGTTACAGTAGATGCGCTTTTGGCCTGTTTATGTTACAGTAGATGTGCTTTTGGTCTGTTTATGTTACAGTAGATGTGCTTTTGGTCTGTTTATGTTACAGTAGATGCGCTTTTGGTCTGTTTATGTTACAGTAGATGCGCTTTTGGCCTGTTTATGTTACAGTAGATGTGCTTTTGGTCTGTTTATATTACAGTAGATGCGCTTTTGGCCTGTTTATATTACAGTAGATGCGCTTTTGGCCTGTTTATGTTTCAGTAGATGCGCTTTTGGTCTGTTTATGTTACAGTAGATATGCTTTTGGCCTGTTTATGTTACAGTAGATGTGCTTTTGGCCTGTTTATGTTACAGTAGATGCGCTTTTGGCCTGTTTATGTTACAGTAGATGTGCTTTTGGTCTGTTTATATTACAGTAGATGCGCTTTTGGCCTGTTTATATTACAGTAGATGCGCTTTTGGCCTGTTTATGTTTCAGTAGATGCGCTTTTGGCCTGTTTATGTTACAGTAGATATGCTTTTGGCCTGTTTATGTTACAGTAGATGCGCTTTTGGCCTGTTTATGTTACAGTAGATGCGCTTTTGGCCTGTTTATGTTACAGTAGATGTGCTTTTGGTCTGTTTATATTACAGTAGATGCGCTTTTGGCCTGTTTATATTACAGTAGATGCGCTTTTGGCCTGTTTATGTTTCAGTAGATGCGCTTTTGGCCTGTTTATGTTACAGTAGATATGCTTTTGGCCTGTTTATGTTACAGTAGATGCGCTTTTGGCCTGTTTATGTTACAGTAGATGTGCTTTTGGTCTGTTTATGTTACAGTAGATATGCTTTTGGCCTGTTTATGTTACAGTAGATGCGCTTTTGGTCTGTTTATGTTACAGTAGATATGCTTTTGGCCTGTTTATGTTACAGTAGATGTGCTTTTGGTCTGTTTATATTACAGTAGATGCGCTTTTGGCCTGTTTATGTTACAGTAGATGCGCTTTTGGTCTGTTTATGTTACAGTAGATGCGCTTTTGGCCTGTTTATGTTACAGTAGATGTGCTTTTGGTCTGTTTATGTTACAGTAGATGTGCTTTTGGTCTGTTTATATTACAGTAGATGCGCTTTTGGTCTGTTTATATTACAGTAGATGCGCTTTTGGCCTGTTTGTTACAGTAGATGCGCTTTTGGTCTGTTTATGTTACAGTAGATGCGCTTTTGGCCTGTTTATGTTACAGTAGATGTGCTTTTGGTCTGTTTATGTTACAGTAGATGTGCTTTTGGTCTGTTTATGTTACAGTAGATGCGCTTTTGGCCTGTTTATGTTTCAGTAGATGCGCTTTTGGCCTGTTTATGTTACAGTAGATGTGCTTTTGGTCTGTTTGTTACAGTAGATGCGCTTTTGGTCTGTTTATGTTACAGTAGATGCGCTTTTGGTCTGTTTATGTTACAGTAGATGTGCTTTTGGTCTGTTTATGTTACAGTAGATGTGCTTTTGGTCTGTTTATGTTACAGTAGATGCTCTTTTGGTCTGTTTATGTTACAGTAGATGTGCTTTTGGTCTGTTTATGTTACAGTAGATGTGCTTTTGGTCTGTTTATGTTACAGTAGATGTGCTTTTGGTCTGTTTATGTTACAGTAGATGCGCTTTTGGTCTGTTTATGTTACAGTAGATGCGCTTTTGGCCTGTTTATGTTACAGTAGATGTGCTTTTGGTCTGTTTATGTTACAGTAGATGCGCTTTTGGTCTGTTTATATTACAGTAGATGTGCTTTTGGTCTGTTTATGTTACAGTAGATGTGCTTTTGGTCTGTTTATGTTACAGTAGATGCGCTTTTGGTCTGTTTATGATACAGTAGATGTGCTTTTGGTCTGTTTATATTACAGTAGATGTGCTTTTGGTCTGTTTATGTTACAGTAGATGCGCTTTTGGTCTGTTTATGTTACAGTAGATGTGCTTTTGGTCTGTTTATGTTACAGTAGATGTGCTTTTGGTCTGTTTATGTTACAGTAGATGTGCTTTTGGTCTGTTTATATTACAGTAGATGCGCTTTTGGTCTGTTTATGTTACAGTAGATGCGCTTTTGGTCTGTTTATGTTACAGTAGATGCGCTTTTGGTCTGTTTATGTTACAGTAGATGCGCTTTTGGTCTGTTTATGTTACAGTAGATGCGCTTTTGGTCTGTTTATGTTACAGTAGATGCGCTTTTGGTCTGTTTATGTTACAGTAGATGTGCTTTTGGTCTGTTTATGTTACAGTAGATGTGCTTTTGGTCTCTTTATATTACAGTAGATGCGCTTTTGGTCTGTTTATGTTACAGTAGATGCGCTTTTGGTCTGTTTATGTTACAGTAGATGCGCTTTTGGTCTGTTTATGTTACAGTAGATGCGCTTTTGGTCTGTTTATGTTACAGTAGATGCGCTTTTGGTCTGTTTATGTTACAGTAGATGTGCTTTTGGTCTGTTTATGTTACAGTAGATGTGCTTTTGGTCTGTTTATATTACAGTAGATGCGCTTTTGGTCTGTTTATGTTACAGTAGATGCGCTTTTGGTCTGTTTATGTTACAGTAGATGCGCTTTTGGTCTGTTTATGTTACAGTAGATGCGCTTTTGGTCTGTTTATGTTACAGTAGATGCGCTTTTGGTCTGTTTATGTTACAGTAGATGTGCTTTTGGTCTGTTTATGTTACAGTAGATGTGCTTTTGGTCTGTTTATATTACAGTAGATGCGCTTTTGGTCTGTTTATGTTACAGTAGATGCGCTTTTGGTCTGTTTATGTTACAGTAGATGCGCTTTTGGTCTGTTTATGTTACAGTAGATGCGCTTTTGGTCTGTTTATGTTACAGTAGATGCGCTTTTGGTCTGTTTATGTTTCAGTAGATGTGCTTTTGGTCTGTTTATATTACAGTAGATGTGCTTTTGGTCTGTTTATGTTACAGTAGATGCGCTTTTGGTCTGTTTATGTTACAGTAGATGCGCTTTTGGTCTGTTTATGTTACAGTAGATGTGCTTTTGGTCTGTTTATGTTACAGTAGATGTGCTTTTGGTCTGTTTATGTTACAGTAGATGCGCTTTTGGTCTGTTTATGTTACAGTAGATGCGCTTTTGGTCTGTTTATGTTACAGTAGATGCGCTTTTGGTCTGTTTATGTTACAGTAGATGCGCTTTTGGTCTGTTTATGTTACAGTAGATGCGCTTTTGGCCTGTTTATGTTTCAGTAGATGCGCTTTTGGCCTGTTTATGTTACAGTAGATGTGCTTTTGGTCTGTTTATATTACAGTAGATGTGCTTTTGGTCTGTTTATGTTACAGTAGATGCGCTTTTGGCCTGTTTATGTTTCAGTAGATGCGCTTTTGGCCTGTTTATGTTACAGTAGATGTGCTTTTGGTCTGTTTATGTTACAGTAGATGTGCTTTTGGTCTGTTTATGTTACAGTAGATGCGCTTTTGGTCTGTTTATGTTACAGTAGATGCGCTTTTGGTCTGTTTATGTTACAGTAGATGTGCTTTTGGTCTGTTTATGTTACAGTAGATGCGCTTTTGGTCTGTTTATGTTACAGTAGATGCGCTTTTGGTCTGTTTATGTTACAGTAGATGCGCTTTTGGCCTGTTTATGTTTCAGTAGATGCGCTTTTGGCCTGTTTATGTTACAGTAGATGTGCTTTTGGTCTGTTTATATTACAGTAGATGTGCTTTTGGTCTGTTTATGTTACAGTAGATGCGCTTTTGGTCTGTTTATGTTTCAGTAGATGTGCTTTTGGCCTGTTTATGTTACAGTAGATGTGCTTTTGGTCTGTTTATGTTACAGTAGATGCGCTTTTGGTCTGTTTATGTTACAGTAGATGCGCTTTTGGTCTGTTTATGTTACAGTAGATGCGCTTTTGGCCTGTTTATGTTTCAGTAGATGCGCTTTTGGCCTGTTTATGTTACAGTAGATGTGCTTTTGGTCTGTTTATATTACAGTAGATGTGCTTTTGGTCTGTTTATGTTACAGTAGATGCGCTTTTGGCCTGTTTATGTTTCAGTAGATGCGCTTTTGGCCTGTTTATGTTACAGTAGATGTGCTTTTGGTCTGTTTATGTTACAGTAGATGCGCTTTTGGCCTGTTTATATTACAGTAGATGCGCTTTTGGCCTGTTTATGTTTCAGTAGATGCGCTTTTGGCCTGTTTATGTTACAGTAGATGTGCTTTTGGTCTGTTTATGTTACAGTAGATGTGCTTTTGGTCTGTTTATATTACAGTAGATGCGCTTTTGGCCTGTTTATGTTACAGTAGATGCGCTTTTGGTCTGTTTGTTACAGTAGATGTGCTTTTGGTCTGTTTATATTACAGTAGATGCGCTTTTGGCCTGTTCATGTTACAGTAGATGCGCTTTTGGCCTGTTTATGTTTCAGTAGATGCGCTTTTGGCCTGTTTATGTTACAGTAGATGTGCTTTTGGTCTGTTTATATTACAGTAGATGCGCTTTTGGCCTGTTTATATTACAGTAGATGCGCTTTTGGCCTGTTTATGTTTCAGTAGATGCGCTTTTGGTCTGTTTATGTTACAGTAGATGTGCTTTTGGTCTGTTTATGTTACAGTAGATGCGCTTTTGGTCTGTTTATGTTACAGTAGATGCGCTTTTGGCCTGTTTATGTTACAGTAGATGTGCTTTTGGTCTGTTTATGTTACAGTAGATGCGCTTTTGGTCTGTTTATATTACAGTAGATGTGCTTTTGGTCTGTTTATGTTACAGTAGATGTGCTTTTGGTCTGTTTATGTTACAGTAGATGCGCTTTTGGTCTGTTTATGATACAGTAGATGTGCTTTTGGTCTGTTTATATTACAGTAGATGTGCTTTTGGTCTGTTTATGTTACAGTAGATGCGCTTTTGGTCTGTTTATGTTACAGTAGATGTGCTTTTGGTCTGTTTATGTTACAGTAGATGTGCTTTTGGTCTGTTTATGTTACAGTAGATGTGCTTTTGGTCTGTTTATATTACAGTAGATGCGCTTTTGGTCTGTTTATGTTACAGTAGATGCGCTTTTGGTCTGTTTATGTTACAGTAGATGCGCTTTTGGTCTGTTTATGTTACAGTAGATGCGCTTTTGGTCTGTTTATGTTACAGTAGATGCGCTTTTGGTCTGTTTATGTTACAGTAGATGTGCTTTTGGTCTGTTTATGTTACAGTAGATGTGCTTTTGGTCTCTTTATATTACAGTAGATGCGCTTTTGGTCTGTTTATGTTACAGTAGATGCGCTTTTGGTCTGTTTATGTTACAGTAGATGCGCTTTTGGTCTGTTTATGTTACAGTAGATGCGCTTTTGGTCTGTTTATGTTACAGTAGATGCGCTTTTGGTCTGTTTATGTTACAGTAGATGTGCTTTTGGTCTGTTTATGTTACAGTAGATGTGCTTTTGGTCTGTTTATATTACAGTAGATGCGCTTTTGGTCTGTTTATGTTACAGTAGATGCGCTTTTGGTCTGTTTATGTTACAGTAGATGCGCTTTTGGTCTGTTTATGTTACAGTAGATGCGCTTTTGGTCTGTTTATGTTACAGTAGATGCGCTTTTGGTCTGTTTATGTTACAGTAGATGTGCTTTTGGTCTGTTTATGTTACAGTAGATGTGCTTTTGGTCTGTTTATATTACAGTAGATGCGCTTTTGGTCTGTTTATGTTACAGTAGATGCGCTTTTGGTCTGTTTATGTTACAGTAGATGCGCTTTTGGTCTGTTTATGTTACAGTAGATGCGCTTTTGGTCTGTTTATGTTACAGTAGATGCGCTTTTGGTCTGTTTATGTTACAGTAGATGCGCTTTTGGTCTGTTTATGTTTCAGTAGATGTGCTTTTGGTCTGTTTATATTACAGTAGATGTGCTTTTGGTCTGTTTATGTTACAGTAGATGCGCTTTTGGTCTGTTTATGTTACAGTAGATGCGCTTTTGGTCTGTTTATGTTACAGTAGATGTGCTTTTGGTCTGTTTATGTTACAGTAGATGTGCTTTTGGTCTGTTTATGTTACAGTAGATGTGCTTTTGGTCTGTTTATGTTACAGTAGATGCGCTTTTGGTCTGTTTATGTTACAGTAGATGCGCTTTTGGTCTGTTTATGTTACAGTAGATGCGCTTTTGGCCTGTTTGTTACAGTAGATGTGCTTTTGGTCTGTTTATGTTACAGTAGATGCGCTTTTGGTCTGTTTATGTTACAGTAGATGCGCTTTTGGTCTGTTTATGTTACAGTAGATGCGCTTTTGGCCTGTTTATGTTTCAGTAGATGCGCTTTTGGCCTGTTTATGTTACAGTAGATGTGCTTTTGGTCTGTTTATATTACAGTAGATGTGCTTTTGGTCTGTTTATGTTACAGTAGATGCGCTTTTGGCCTGTTTATGTTTCAGTAGATGCGCTTTTGGCCTGTTTATGTTACAGTAGATGTGCTTTTGGTCTGTTTATGTTACAGTAGATGCGCTTTTGGCCTGTTTATATTACAGTAGATGCGCTTTTGGCCTGTTTATGTTTCAGTAGATGCGCTTTTGGCCTGTTTATGTTACAGTAGATATGCTTTTGGCCTGTTTATGTTACAGTAGATGTGCTTTTGGTCTGTTTATATTACAGTAGATGCGCTTTTGGCCTGTTTATGTTACAGTAGATGCGCTTTTGGTCTGTTTGTTACAGTAGATGTGCTTTTGGTCTGTTTATATTACAGTAGATGCGCTTTTGGTCTGTTTGTTACAGTAGATGTGCTTTTGGTCTGTTTATATTACAGTAGATGCGCTTTTGGCCTGTTTATGTTACAGTAGATGCGCTTTTGGTCTGTTTGTTACAGTAGATGTGCTTTTGGCCTGTTTATGTTACAGTAGATGCGCTTTTGGTCTGTTTGTTACAGTAGATGTGCTTTTGGTCTGTTTATATTACAGTAGATGCGCTTTTGGCCTGTTTATATTACAGTAGATGCGCTTTTGGCCTGTTTATATTTCAGTAGATGCGCTTTTGGTCTGTTTATATCACAGTAGATGCGCTTTTGGCCTGTTTATGTTACAGTAGATGCGCTTTTGGTCTGTTTATATTACAGTAGATGCGCTTTTGGTCTGTTTATATTACAGTAGATGCACTTTTGGCCTGTTTATGTTTCAGTAGATGCGCTTTTGGCCTGTTTATGTTTCTGTAGATGCGCTTTTGGTCTGTTTATGTTACAGTAGATGCGCTTTTGGCCTGTTTATGTTTCAGTAGATGCGCTTTTGGCCTGTTTATGTTTCTGTAGATGCGCTTTTGGTCTGTTTATGTTACAGTAGATGCGCTTTTGGCCTGTTTATGTTTCAGTAGATGCGCTTTTGGTCTGTTTATATTACAGTAGATGCGCTTTTGGCCTGTTTATGTTTCAGTAGATGCGCTTTTGGTCTGTTTATGTTACAGTAGATGCGCTTTTGGCCTGTTTATGTTTCTGTAGATGCGCTTTTGGTCTGTTTATATTACAGTAGATGCGCTTTTGGCCTGTTTATGTTTCAGTAGATGCGCTTTTGGCCTGTTTATGTTTCTGTAGATGCGCTTTTGGTCTGTTTATGTTACAGTAGATGCGCTTTTGGCCTGTTTATGTTTCAGTAGATGCTCTTTTGGCCTGTTTATGTTACAGTAGATGCGCTTTTGGCCTGTTTATGTTTCAGTAGATGCGCTTTTGGCCTGTTTATGTTTCTGTAGATGCGCTTTTGGCCTGTTTATGTTTCAGTAGATGCGCTTTTGGTCTGTTTATGTTACAGTAGATGCGCTTTTGGCCTGTTTATGTTTCTGTAGATGCGCTTTTGGTCTGTTAATGTTACAGTAGATGCGCTTTTGGCCTGTTTATATTACAGTAGATGCGCTTTTGGCCTGTTTATATTACAGTAGATGCGCTTTTGGCCTGTTTATGTTTCAGTAGATGCGCTTTTGGCCTGTTTATGTTACAGTAGATGTGCTTTTGGCCTGTTTATGTTTCTGTAGATGCGCTTTTGGCCTGTTTATATTACAGTAGATGCGCTTTTGGCCTGTTTGTTTCAGTAGATGCGCTTTTGGCCTGTTTATATTACAGTAGATGCGCTTTTGGCCTGTTTATGTTTCAGTAGATGCGCTTTTGGCCTGTTTATGTTTCAGTAGATGCGCTTTTGGCCTGTTTATATTACAGTAGATGCGCTTTTGGCCTGTTTATATTACAGTAGATGCGCTTTTGGCCTGTTTATGTTTCAGTAGATGCGCTTTTGGCCTGTTTATATTACAGTAGATGCGCTTTTGGCCTGTTTATATTACAGTAGATGCGCTTTTGGCCTGTTTATGTTACAGTAGATGCGCTTTTGGCCTGTTTATATTATAGTAGATGCGCTTTTGGCCTGTTTATATTACAGTAGATGCGCTTTTGGCCTGTTTATATTACAGTAGATGCGCTTTTGGCCTGTTTATATTACAGTAGATGCGCTTTTGGCCTGTTTATGTTTCTGTAGATGCGCTTTTGGCCTGTTTATGTTTCTGTAGATGCGCTTTTGGTCTGTTTATGTTACAGTAGATGCGCTTTTGGCCTGTTTATATTACAGTAGATGCGCTTTTGGCCTGTTTATGTTTCAGTAGATGCGCTTTTGGCCTGTTTATGTTTCAGTAGATGCGCTTTTGGCCTGTTTATGTTTCTGTAGATGCGCTTTTGGTCTGTTTATGTTACAGTAGATGCGCTTTTGGCCTGTTTATATTACAGTAGATGCGCTTTTGGCCTGTTTATATTACAGTAGATGCGCTTTTGGCCTGTTTATATTACAGTAGATGCGCTTTTGGCCTGTTTATATTACAGTAGATGCGCTTTTGGCCTGTTTATGTTACAGTAGATGCGCTTTTGGCCTGTTTATATTACAGTAGATGCGCTTTTGGCCTGTTTATATTACAGTAGATGCGCTTTTGGCCTGTTTATATTACAGTAGATGCGCTTTTGGCCTGTTTATGTTTCTGTAGATGCGCTTTTGGCCTGTTTATGTTTCTGTAGATGCGCTTTTGGTCTGTTTATGTTACAGTAGATGCGCTTTTGGTCTGTTTATGTTACAGTAGATGCGCTTTTGGCCTGTTTATATTACAGTAGATGCGCTTTTGGCCTGTTTATGTTTCAGTAGATGCGCTTTTGGCCTGTTTATGTTACAGTAGATGCGCTTTTGGCCTGTTTATGTTACAGTAGATGCGCTTTTGGCCTGTTTATGTTTCTGTAGATGCGCTTTTGGCCTGTTTATATTACAGTAGATGCGCTTTTGGCCTGTTTATGTTTCAGTAGATGCGCTTTTGGCCTGTTTATGTTTCAGTAGATGCGCTTTTGGCCTGTTTATGTTACAGTAGATGCGCTTTTGGTCTGTTTATGTTACAGTAGATGCGCTTTTGGCCTGTTTATATTACAGTAGATGCGCTTTTGGCCTGTTTATGTTTCAGTAGATGCGCTTTTGGCCTGTTTATGTTACAGTAGATGCGCTTTTGGCCTGTTTATGTTACAGTAGATGCGCTTTTGGCCTGTTTATGTTTCTGTAGATGCGCTTTTGGCCTGTTTATGTTACAGTAGATGCGCTTTTGGCCTGTTTATGTTACAGTAGATGCGCTTTTGGCCTGTTTATGTTTCTGTAGATGCGCTTTTGGCCTGTTTATGTTACAGTAGATGCGCTTTTGGCCTGTTTATATTACAGTAGATGCGCTTTTGGCCTGTTTATGTTTCTGTAGATGCGCTTTTGGCCTGTTTATGTTACAGTAGATGCGCTTTTGGCCTGTTTATGTTACAGTAGATGCGCTTTTGGCCTGTTTATGTTTCTGTAGATGCGCTTTTGGCCTGTTTATGTTACAGTAGATGCGCTTTTGGCCTGTTTATGTTACAGTAGATGCGCTTTTGGCCTGTTTATATTACAGTAGATGCGCTTTTGGTGTGTTTTTGTTTCAGTAGATGCACTTTTGGTCTGTTTATGTTACAGTAGATGCGCTTTTGGTCTGTTTATGTTTCAGTAGATGCACTTTTGGTCTGTTTATGTTTCAGTAGATGCGCTTTTGGTCTGTTTATGTTTCAGTAGATGCACTTTTGGTCTGTTTATGTTTCAGTAGATGCGCTTTTGGTCTGTTTATGTTTCAGTAGATGCGCTTTTGGTCTGTTTATGTTTCAGTAGATGCGCTTTTGGTCTGTTTATGTTTCAGTAGATGCACTTTTGGTCTGTTTATGTTTCAGTAGATGCACTTTTGGTCTGTTTATGTTTCAGTAGATGCACTTTTGGTCTGTTTATGTTTCAGTAGATGCGCTTTTGGTCTGTTTTTGTTTCAGTAGATGCGCTTTTGGCCTATTTATGTTACAGTAGATGCGCTTTTGGTCTGTTTTTGTTTCAGTAGATGCACTTTTGGTCTGTTTATGTTTCAGTAGATGCGCTTTTGGTCTGTTTATGTTACAGTAGATGCGCTTTTGGTCTGTTTATGTTACAGTAGATGCGCTTTTGGTCTGTTTATGTTTCAGTAGATGCGCTTTTGGTCTGTTTATGTTACAGTAGATGCGCTTTTGGCCTGTTTATGTTTCAGTAGATGCGCTTTTGGTCTGTTTATGTTTCAGTAGATGCGCTTTTGGTCTGTTTATGTTACAGTAGATGCGCTTTTGGTCTGTTTTTGTTTCAGTAGATGCACTTTTGGTCTGTTTATGTTCCAGTAGATGCGCTTTTGGTCTGTTTTTGTTTCAGTAGATGCGCTTTTGGTCTGTTTATGTTTCAGTAGATGCGCTTTTGGTCTGTTTTTGTTTCAGTAGATGCGCTTTTGGTCTGTTTATGTTTCAGTAGATGCGCTTTTGGTCTGTTTATGTTACAGTGGATGCGCTTTTGGTCTGTTTATGTTACAGTAGATGCGCTTTTGGTCTGTTTATGTTACAGTAGATGCGCTTTTGGTCTGTTTTTGTTTCAGTAGATGCGCTTTTGGTCTGTTTATGTTTCAGTAGATGCGCTTTTGGTCTGTTTTTGTTTCAGTAGATGCGCTTTTGGTCTGTTTATGTTTCAGTAGATGCGCTTTTGGTCTGTTTTTGTTTCAGTAGATGCGCTTTTGGTCTGTTTTTGTTTCAGTAGATGCGCTTTTGGTCTGTTTATGTTACAGTAGATGCGCTTTTGGTCTGTTTATGTTTCAGTAGATGCGCTTTTGGTCTGTTTATGTTACAGTAGATGCGCTTTTGGTCTGTTTATGTTTCAGTAGATGCGCTTTTGGTCTGTTTTTGTTTCAGTAGATGCGCTTTTGGCCTGTTTATATTACAGTAGATGCGCTTTTGGCCTGTTTATATTACAGTAGATGCGCTTTTGGCCTGTTTATGTTACAGTAGATGCGCTTTTGGCCTGTTTATATTACAGTAGATGCGCTTTTGGCCTGTTTATATTACAGTAGATGCGCTTTTGGCCTGTCTATGTTACAGTAGATGCGCTTTTGGCCTGTTTATGTTACAGTAGATGCGCTTTTGGTCTGTTTATGTTACAGTAGATGCGCTTTTGGCCTGTTTATGTTACAGTAGATGCGCTTTTGGCCTGTTTATGTTACAGTAGATGTGCTTTTGGTCTGTTTATGTTACAGTAGATGCGCTTTTGGCCTGTTTATGTTACAGTAGATGCGCTTTTGGTCTGTTTATGTTACAGTAGATATGCTTTTGGCCTGTTTATGTTACAGTAGATGCGCTTTTGGCCTGTTTATGTTACAGTAGATGCGCTTTTGGTCTGTTTATGTTACAGTAGATGCGCTTTTGGCCTGTTTATGTTACAGTAGATGTGCTTTTGGTCTGTTTATGTTACAGTAGATGTGCTTTTGGTCTGTTTATATTACAGTAGATGCGCTTTTGGTCTGTTTATATTACAGTAGATGCGCTTTTGGCCTGTTTATGTTACAGTAGATGCGCTTTTGGTCTGTTTATGTTACAGTAGATGCGCTTTTGGCCTGTTTATGTTACAGTAGATGTGCTTTTGGTCTGTTTGTTACAGTAGATGTGCTTTTGGTCTGTTTATGTTACAGTAGATGTGCTTTTGGTCTGTTTATGTTACAGTAGATGCGCTTTTGGCCTGTTTATGTTTCAGTAGATGTGCTTTTGGCCTGTTTATGTTTCAGTAGATGTGCTTTTGGTCTGTTTATGTTACATTAGATGCGCTTTTGGTCTGTTTATGTTACAGTAGATGTGCTTTTGGTCTGTTTATGTTACAGTAGATGTGCTTTTGGTCTGTTTATGTTACAGTAGATGTGCTTTTGGTCTGTTTATGTTACAGTAGATGTGCTTTTGGCCTGTTTATGTTTCAGTAGATGCGCTTTTGGTCTGTTTATGTTACAGTAGATGTGCTTTTGGTCTGTTTATGTTACATTAGATGCGCTTTTGGTCTGTTTATGTTACAGTAGATGTGCTTTTGGTCTGTTTATGTTACAGTAGATGTGCTTTTGGTCTGTTTATGTTACAGTAGATGTGCTTTTGGTCTGTTTATGTTACAGTAGATGTGCTTTTGGTCTGTTTATGTTACAGTAGATGCGCTTTTGGCCTGTTTATGTTTCAGTAGATGTGCTTTTGGTCTGTTTATGTTACAGTAGATGTGCTTTTGGCCTGTTTATGTTACAGTAGATGCGCTTTTGGCCTGTTTATGTTTCAGTAGATGTGCTTTTGGTCTGTTTATGTTACAGTAGATGCGCTTTTGGTCTGTTTATGTTACAGTAGATGTGCTTTTGGTCTGTTTATGTTACATTAGATGCGCTTTTGGTCTGTTTATGTTACAGTAGATGTGCTTTTGGTCTGTTTATGTTACAGTAGATGTGCTTTTGGTCTGTTTATGTTACAGTAGATGTGCTTTTGGTCTGTTTATGTTACAGTAGATGTGCTTTTGGTCTGTTTATGTTACAGTAGATGCGCTTTTGGCCTGTTTATGTTTCAGTAGATGTGCTTTTGGTCTGTTTATGTTACAGTAGATGTGCTTTTGGCCTGTTTATGTTACAGTAGATGCGCTTTTGGCCTGTTTATGTTTCAGTAGATGCGCTTTTGGCCTGTTTATGTTACAGTAGATGTGCTTTTGGTCTGTTTATGTTACAGTAGATGCGCTTTTGGTCTGTTTATGTTACAGTAGATGCGCTTTTGGTCTGTTTATGTTACAGTAGATGTGCTTTTGGTCTGTTTATGTTACAGTAGATGTGCTTTTGGTCTGTTTATGTTACAGTAGATGCGCTTTTGGTCTGTTTATGTTACAGTAGATGCGCTTTTGGCCTGTTTATGTTACAGTAGATGCGCTTTTGGCCTGTTTATGTTACAGTAGATGCGCTTTTGGTCTGTTTATGTTACAGTAGATGCGCTTTTGGTCTGTTTATGTTACAGTAGATGTGCTTTTGGTCTGTTTATGTTACAGTAGATGTGCTTTTGGTCTGTTTATGTTACAGTAGATGTGCTTTTGGTCTGTTTATGTTACAGTAGATGCGCTTTTGGCCTGTTTATGTTACAGTAGATGCGCTTTTGGTCTGTTTATGTTACAGTAGATGTGCTTTTGGTCTGTTTATGTTACAGTAGATGTGCTTTTGGTCTGTTTATGTTACAGTAGATGTGCTTTTGGTCTGTTTATGTTACAGTAGATGCGCTTTTGGTCTGTTTATGTTACAGTAGATGCGCTTTTGGCCTGTTTATGTTTCAGTAGATGCGCTTTTGGCCTGTTTATGTTACAGTAGATGTGCTTTTGGTCTGTTTATATTACAGTAGATGTGCTTTTGGTCTGTTTATGTTACAGTAGATGCGCTTTTGGCCTGTTTATGTTTCAGTAGATGCGCTTTTGGCCTGTTTATGTTACAGTAGATGTGCTTTTGGTCTGTTTATGTTACAGTACATGCGCTTTTGGCCTGTTTATATTACAGTAGATGCGCTTTTGGCCTGTTTATGTTTCAGTAGATGCGCTTTTGGTCTGTTTATGTTACAGTAGATGTGCTTTTGGTCTGTTTATGTTACAGTAGATGTGCTTTTGGTCTGTTTATATTACAGTAGATGCGCTTTTGGCCTGTTTATGTTACAGTAGATGTGCTTTTGGTCTGTTTATATTACAGTAGATGCGCTTTTGGCCTGTTTATGTTACAGTAGATGCGCTTTTGGCCTGTTTATGTTACAGTAGATGTGCTTTTGGTCTGTTTATATTACAGTAGATGCGCTTTTGGTCTGTTTATATTACAGTAGATGCGCTTTTGGCCTGTTTATGTTACAGTAGATGCGCTTTTGGCCTGTTTATGTTACAGTAGATGCGCTTTTGGCCTGTTTATGTTTCAGTAGATGCGCTTTTGGCCTGTTTATGTTACAGTAGATGTGCTTTTGGTCTGTTTATATTACAGTAGATGCGCTTTTGGCCTGTTTATATTACAGTAGATGCGCTTTTGGTCTGTTTATGTTACAGTAGATATGCTTTTGGCCTGTTTATGTTACAGTAGATGTGCTTTTGGTCTGTTTATATTACAGTAGATGCGCTTTTGGCCTGTTTATGTTACAGTAGATGCGCTTTTGGTCAGTTTGTTACATTAGATGTGCTTTTGGTCTGTTTATGTTACAGTAGATGCGCTTTTGGTCTGTTTGTTACAGTAGATGTGCTTTTGGTCTGTTTATATTACAGTAGATGCGCTTTTGGCCTGTTTATGTTACAGTAGATGCGCTTTTGGTCTGTTTGTTACAGTAGATGTGCTTTTGGTCTGTTTATATTACAGTAGATGCGCTTTTGGCCTGTTTATATTACAGTAGATGCGCTTTTGGCCTGTTTATATTTCAGTAGATGCGCTTTTGGTCTGTTTATATCACAGTAGATGCGCTTTTGGCCTGTTTATGTTACAGTAGATGCGCTTTTGGTCTGTTTATATTACAGTAGATGCGCTTTTGGCCTGTTTATGTTACAGTAGATGTGCTTTTGGTCTGTTTATATTACAGTAGATGCACTTTTGGCCTGTTCATGTTTCAGTAGATGCACTTTTGGCCTGTTTATATTACAGTAGATGCGCTTTTGGCCTGTTTATGTTACAGTAGATGCACTTTTGGTCTGTTTATATTACAGTAGATGCGCTTTTGGTCTGTTTATATCACAGTAGATGCACTTTTGGTCTGTTTATGTTTCAGTAGATGCACTTTTGGTCTGTTTATGTTACAGTAGATGCACTTTTGGTCTGTTTATATCACAGTAGATGCACTTTTGGTCTGTTTATGTTTCAGTAGATGCACTTTTGGTCTGTTTATGTTACAGTAGATGCGCTTTTGGTCTGTTTATATCACAGTAGATGCACTTTTGGCCTGTTTATATTACAGTAGATGCGCTTTTGGCCTGTTTATGTTACAGTAGATGCGCTTTTGGTCTGTTTATATCACAGTAGATGCACTTTTGGTCTGTTTATGTTACAGTAGATGCACTTTTGGCCTGTTTATGTTACAGTAGATGCGCTTTTGGTCTGTTTTTGTTTCAGTAGATGTGCTTTTGGCCTGTTTATGTTACAGTAGATGCGCTTTTGACCAATTTATGTTACAGTAGATGCAATTTTGGCCTGTTTATGTTACAGTAGATGCGCTTTTGGTCTGTTTTTGTTTCAGTAGATTCATTTTTGGTCTGTTTATGTTACAGTAGATGCGCTTTTGGCCTGTTTATGTTTCAGTAGATGCGCTTTTGGCCTGTTTATGTTTCAGTAGATGCGCTTTTGGCCTGTTTATGTTACAGTAGATGTGCTTTTGGTCTGTTTATGTTACAGTAGATGCGCTTTTGGCCTGTTTATATTACAGTAGATGCGCTTTTGGCCTGTTTATGTTTCAGTAGATGCGCTTTTGGCCTGTTTATGTTACAGTAGATGTGCTTTTGGTCTGTTTATGTTTCAGTAGATGCACTTTTGGTCTGTTTATGTTTCAGTAGATGCACTTTTGGTCTGTTTATGTTTCAGTAGATGCACTTTTGGTCTGTTTATGTTTCAGTAGATGCGCTTTTGGTCTGTTTTTGTTTCAGTAGATGCGCTTTTGGCCTATTTATGTTACAGTAGATGCGCTTTTGGTCTGTTTTTGTTTCAGTAGATGCACTTTTGGTCTGTTTATGTTTCAGTAGATGCGCTTTTGGTCTGTTTATGTTACAGTAGATGCGCTTTTGGTCTGTTTATGTTACAGTAGATGCGCTTTTGGTCTGTTTATGTTTCAGTAGATGCGCTTTTGGTCTGTTTATGTTACAGTAGATGCGCTTTTGGCCTGTTTATGTTTCAGTAGATGCGCTTTTGGTCTGTTTATGTTTCAGTAGATGCGCTTTTGGTCTGTTTATGTTACAGTAGATGCGCTTTTGGTCTGTTTTTGTTTCAGTAGATGCACTTTTGGTCTGTTTATGTTCCAGTAGATGCGCTTTTGGTCTGTTTTTGTTTCAGTAGATGCGCTTTTGGTCTGTTTATGTTTCAGTAGATGCGCTTTTGGTCTGTTTTTGTTTCAGTAGATGCGCTTTTGGTCTGTTTATGTTTCAGTAGATGCGCTTTTGGTCTGTTTATGTTACAGTGGATGCGCTTTTGGTCTGTTTATGTTACAGTAGATGCGCTTTTGGTCTGTTTATGTTACAGTAGATGCGCTTTTGGTCTGTTTTTGTTTCAGTAGATGCGCTTTTGGTCTGTTTATGTTTCAGTAGATGCGCTTTTGGTCTGTTTTTGTTTCAGTAGATGCGCTTTTGGTCTGTTTATGTTTCAGTAGATGCGCTTTTGGTCTGTTTTTGTTTCAGTAGATGCGCTTTTGGTCTGTTTTTGTTTCAGTAGATGCGCTTTTGGTCTGTTTATGTTACAGTAGATGCGCTTTTGGTCTGTTTATGTTTCAGTAGATGCGCTTTTGGTCTGTTTATGTTACAGTAGATGCGCTTTTGGTCTGTTTATGTTTCAGTAGATGCGCTTTTGGTCTGTTTTTGTTTCAGTAGATGCGCTTTTGGCCTGTTTATATTACAGTAGATGCGCTTTTGGCCTGTTTATATTACAGTAGATGCGCTTTTGGCCTGTTTATGTTACAGTAGATGCGCTTTTGGCCTGTTTATATTACAGTAGATGCGCTTTTGGCCTGTTTATATTACAGTAGATGCGCTTTTGGCCTGTCTATGTTACAGTAGATGCGCTTTTGGCCTGTTTATGTTACAGTAGATGCGCTTTTGGTCTGTTTATGTTACAGTAGATGCGCTTTTGGCCTGTTTATGTTACAGTAGATGCGCTTTTGGCCTGTTTATGTTACAGTAGATGTGCTTTTGGTCTGTTTATGTTACAGTAGATGCGCTTTTGGCCTGTTTATGTTACAGTAGATGCGCTTTTGGTCTGTTTATGTTACAGTAGATATGCTTTTGGCCTGTTTATGTTACAGTAGATGCGCTTTTGGCCTGTTTATGTTACAGTAGATGCGCTTTTGGTCTGTTTATGTTACAGTAGATGCGCTTTTGGCCTGTTTATGTTACAGTAGATGTGCTTTTGGTCTGTTTATGTTACAGTAGATGTGCTTTTGGTCTGTTTATATTACAGTAGATGCGCTTTTGGTCTGTTTATATTACAGTAGATGCGCTTTTGGCCTGTTTATGTTACAGTAGATGCGCTTTTGGTCTGTTTATGTTACAGTAGATGCGCTTTTGGCCTGTTTATGTTACAGTAGATGTGCTTTTGGTCTGTTTGTTACAGTAGATGTGCTTTTGGTCTGTTTATGTTACAGTAGATGTGCTTTTGGTCTGTTTATGTTACAGTAGATGCGCTTTTGGCCTGTTTATGTTTCAGTAGATGTGCTTTTGGCCTGTTTATGTTTCAGTAGATGTGCTTTTGGTCTGTTTATGTTACATTAGATGCGCTTTTGGTCTGTTTATGTTACAGTAGATGTGCTTTTGGTCTGTTTATGTTACAGTAGATGTGCTTTTGGTCTGTTTATGTTACAGTAGATGTGCTTTTGGTCTGTTTATGTTACAGTAGATGCGCTTTTGGCCTGTTTATGTTTCAGTAGATGCGCTTTTGGTCTGTTTATGTTACAGTAGATGTGCTTTTGGTCTGTTTATGTTACATTAGATGCGCTTTTGGTCTGTTTATGTTACAGTAGATGTGCTTTTGGTCTGTTTATGTTACAGTAGATGTGCTTTTGGTCTGTTTATGTTACAGTAGATGTGCTTTTGGTCTGTTTATGTTACAGTAGATGTGCTTTTGGTCTGTTTATGTTACAGTAGATGCGCTTTTGGCCTGTTTATGTTTCAGTAGATGTGCTTTTGGTCTGTTTATGTTACAGTAGATGTGCTTTTGGCCTGTTTATGTTACAGTAGATGCGCTTTTGGCCTGTTTATGTTTCAGTAGATGTGCTTTTGGTCTGTTTATGTTACAGTAGATGCGCTTTTGGTCTGTTTATGTTACAGTAGATGTGCTTTTGGTCTGTTTATGTTACATTAGATGCGCTTTTGGTCTGTTTATGTTACAGTAGATGTGCTTTTGGTCTGTTTATGTTACAGTAGATGTGCTTTTGGTCTGTTTATGTTACAGTAGATGTGCTTTTGGTCTGTTTATGTTACAGTAGATGTGCTTTTGGTCTGTTTATGTTACAGTAGATGCGCTTTTGGCCTGTTTATGTTTCAGTAGATGTGCTTTTGGTCTGTTTATGTTACAGTAGATGTGCTTTTGGCCTGTTTATGTTACAGTAGATGCGCTTTTGGCCTGTTTATGTTTCAGTAGATGCGCTTTTGGCCTGTTTATGTTACAGTAGATGTGCTTTTGGTCTGTTTATGTTACAGTAGATGCGCTTTTGGTCTGTTTATGTTACAGTAGATGCGCTTTTGGTCTGTTTATGTTACAGTAGATGTGCTTTTGGTCTGTTTATGTTACAGTAGATGTGCTTTTGGTCTGTTTATGTTACAGTAGATGCGCTTTTGGTCTGTTTATGTTACAGTAGATGCGCTTTTGGCCTGTTTATGTTACAGTAGATGCGCTTTTGGCCTGTTTATGTTACAGTAGATGCGCTTTTGGTCTGTTTATGTTACAGTAGATGCGCTTTTGGTCTGTTTATGTTACAGTAGATGTGCTTTTGGTCTGTTTATGTTACAGTAGATGTGCTTTTGGTCTGTTTATGTTACAGTAGATGTGCTTTTGGTCTGTTTATGTTACAGTAGATGCGCTTTTGGCCTGTTTATGTTACAGTAGATGCGCTTTTGGTCTGTTTATGTTACAGTAGATGTGCTTTTGGTCTGTTTATGTTACAGTAGATGTGCTTTTGGTCTGTTTATGTTACAGTAGATGTGCTTTTGGTCTGTTTATGTTACAGTAGATGCGCTTTTGGTCTGTTTATGTTACAGTAGATGCGCTTTTGGCCTGTTTATGTTTCAGTAGATGCGCTTTTGGCCTGTTTATGTTACAGTAGATGTGCTTTTGGTCTGTTTATATTACAGTAGATGTGCTTTTGGTCTGTTTATGTTACAGTAGATGCGCTTTTGGCCTGTTTATGTTTCAGTAGATGCGCTTTTGGCCTGTTTATGTTACAGTAGATGTGCTTTTGGTCTGTTTATGTTACAGTACATGCGCTTTTGGCCTGTTTATATTACAGTAGATGCGCTTTTGGCCTGTTTATGTTTCAGTAGATGCGCTTTTGGTCTGTTTATGTTACAGTAGATGTGCTTTTGGTCTGTTTATGTTACAGTAGATGTGCTTTTGGTCTGTTTATATTACAGTAGATGCGCTTTTGGCCTGTTTATGTTACAGTAGATGTGCTTTTGGTCTGTTTATATTACAGTAGATGCGCTTTTGGCCTGTTTATGTTACAGTAGATGCGCTTTTGGCCTGTTTATGTTACAGTAGATGTGCTTTTGGTCTGTTTATATTACAGTAGATGCGCTTTTGGTCTGTTTATATTACAGTAGATGCGCTTTTGGCCTGTTTATGTTACAGTAGATGCGCTTTTGGCCTGTTTATGTTACAGTAGATGCGCTTTTGGCCTGTTTATGTTTCAGTAGATGCGCTTTTGGCCTGTTTATGTTACAGTAGATGTGCTTTTGGTCTGTTTATATTACAGTAGATGCGCTTTTGGCCTGTTTATATTACAGTAGATGCGCTTTTGGTCTGTTTATGTTACAGTAGATATGCTTTTGGCCTGTTTATGTTACAGTAGATGTGCTTTTGGTCTGTTTATATTACAGTAGATGCGCTTTTGGCCTGTTTATGTTACAGTAGATGCGCTTTTGGTCAGTTTGTTACATTAGATGTGCTTTTGGTCTGTTTATGTTACAGTAGATGCGCTTTTGGTCTGTTTGTTACAGTAGATGTGCTTTTGGTCTGTTTATATTACAGTAGATGCGCTTTTGGCCTGTTTATGTTACAGTAGATGCGCTTTTGGTCTGTTTGTTACAGTAGATGTGCTTTTGGTCTGTTTATATTACAGTAGATGCGCTTTTGGCCTGTTTATATTACAGTAGATGCGCTTTTGGCCTGTTTATATTTCAGTAGATGCGCTTTTGGTCTGTTTATATCACAGTAGATGCGCTTTTGGCCTGTTTATGTTACAGTAGATGCGCTTTTGGTCTGTTTATATTACAGTAGATGCGCTTTTGGTCTGTTTATATTACAGTAGATGCACTTTTGGCCTGTTTATGTTTCAGTAGATGCACTTTTGGCCTGTTTATATTACAGTAGATGCGCTTTTGGCCTGTTTATGTTACAGTAGATGCACTTTTGGTCTGTTTATATTACAGTAGATGCGCTTTTGGTCTGTTTATATCACAGTAGATGCACTTTTGGTCTGTTTATGTTTCAGTAGATGCACTTTTGGTCTGTTTATGTTACAGTAGATGCACTTTTGGTCTGTTTATATCACAGTAGATGCACTTTTGGTCTGTTTATGTTTCAGTAGATGCACTTTTGGTCTGTTTATGTTACAGTAGATGCGCTTTTGGTCTGTTTATATCACAGTAGATGCACTTTTGGCCTGTTTATATTACAGTAGATGCGCTTTTGGCCTGTTTATGTTACAGTAGATGCGCTTTTGGTCTGTTTATATCACAGTAGATGCACTTTTGGTCTGTTTATGTTACAGTAGATGCACTTTTGGCCTGTTTATGTTACAGTAGATGCGCTTTTGGTCTGTTTTTGTTTCAGTAGATGTGCTTTTGGCCTGTTTATGTTACAGTAGATGCGCTTTTGACCAATTTATGTTACAGTAGATGCAATTTTGGCCTGTTTATGTTACAGTAGATGCGCTTTTGGTCTGTTTTTGTTTCAGTAGATTCATTTTTGGTCTGTTTATGTTACAGTAGATGCGCTTTTGGCCTGTTTATGTTTCAGTAGATGCGCTTTTGGCCTGTTTATGTTTCAGTAGATGCGCTTTTGGCCTGTTTATGTTACAGTAGATGTGCTTTTGGTCTGTTTATGTTACAGTAGATGCGCTTTTGGCCTGTTTATATTACAGTAGATGCGCTTTTGGCCTGTTTATGTTTCAGTAGATGCGCTTTTGGCCTGTTTATGTTACAGTAGATGTGCTTTTGGTCTGTTTATGTTACAGTAGATGTGCTTTTGGTCTGTTTATATTACAGTAGATGCGCTTTTGGCCTGTTTATGTTACAGTAGATGCGCTTTTGGCCTGTTTATGTTTCAGTAGATGCGCTTTTGGCCTGTTTATGTTACAGTAGATGTGCTTTTGGTCTGTTTATATTACAGTAGATGCGCTTTTGGCCTGTTTATATTACAGTAGATGCGCTTTTGGCCTGTTTATGTTTCAGTAGATGCGCTTTTGGTCTGTTTATGTTACAGTAGATATGCTTTTGGCCTGTTTATGTTACAGTAGATGTGCTTTTGGTCTGTTTATATTACAGTAGATGCGCTTTTGGCCTGTTTATGTTACAGTAGATGCGCTTTTGGTCTGTTTGTTACAGTAGATGTGCTTTTGGTCTGTTTATATTACAGTAGATGCGCTTTTGGTCTGTTTGTTACAGTAGATGTGCTTTTGGTCTGTTTATATTACAGTAGATGCGCTTTTGGCCTGTTTATGTTACAGTGGATGCGCTTTTGGTCTGTTTGTTACAGTAGATGTGCTTTTGGCCTGTTTATGTTACAGTAGATGCGCTTTTGGTCTGTTTGTTACAGTAGATGTGCTTTTGGTCTGTTTATATTACAGTAGATGCGCTTTTGGCCTGTTTATATTACAGTAGATGCGCTTTTGGCCTGTTTATATTTCAGTAGATGCGCTTTTGGTCTGTTTATATCACAGTAGATGCGCTTTTGGCCTGTTTATGTTACAGTAGATGCGCTTTTGGTCTGTTTATATTACAGTAGATGCGCTTTTGGTCTGTTTATATTACAGTAGATGCACTTTTGGCCTGTTTATGTTTCAGTAGATGCGCTTTTGGCCTGTTTATGTTTCTGTAGATGCGCTTTTGGTCTGTTTATGTTACAGTAGATGCGCTTTTGGCCTGTTTATGTTTCAGTAGATGCGCTTTTGGCCTGTTTATGTTTCTGTAGATGCGCTTTTGGTCTGTTTATGTTACAGTAGATGCGCTTTTGGCCTGTTTATGTTTCAGTAGATGCGCTTTTGGTCTGTTTATATTACAGTAGATGCGCTTTTGGCCTGTTTATGTTTCAGTAGATGCGCTTTTGGTCTGTTTATGTTACAGTAGATGCGCTTTTGGCCTGTTTATGTTTCTGTAGATGCGCTTTTGGTCTGTTTATATTACAGTAGATGCGCTTTTGGCCTGTTTATGTTTCAGTAGATGCGCTTTTGGCCTGTTTATGTTTCTGTAGATGCGCTTTTGGTCTGTTTATGTTACAGTAGATGCGCTTTTGGCCTGTTTATGTTTCAGTAGATGCTCTTTTGGCCTGTTTATGTTACAGTAGATGCGCTTTTGGCCTGTTTATGTTTCAGTAGATGCGCTTTTGGCCTGTTTATGTTTCTGTAGATGCGCTTTTGGCCTGTTTATGTTTCAGTAGATGCGCTTTTGGTCTGTTTATCTTACAGTAGATGCGCTTTTGGCCTGTTTATGTTTCTGTAGATGCGCTTTTGGTCTGTTAATGTTACAGTAGATGCGCTTTTGGCCTGTTTATATTACAGTAGATGCGCTTTTGGCCTGTTTATATTACAGTAGATGCGCTTTTGGCCTGTTTATGTTTCAGTAGATGCGCTTTTGGCCTGTTTATGTTACAGTAGATGTGCTTTTGGCCTGTTTATGTTTCTGTAGATGCGCTTTTGGCCTGTTTATATTACAGTAGATGCGCTTTTGGCCTGTTTATGTTTCAGTAGATGCGCTTTTGGCCTGTTTATATTACAGTAGATGCGCTTTTGGCCTGTTTATGTTTCAGTAGATGCGCTTTTGGCCTGTTTATGTTTCAGTAGATGCGCTTTTGGCCTGTTTATATTACAGTAGATGCGCTTTTGGCCTGTTTATATTACAGTAGATGCGCTTTTGGCCTGTTTATGTTTCAGTAGATGCGCTTTTGGCCTGTTTATATTACAGTAGATGCGCTTTTGGCCTGTTTATATTACAGTAGATGCGCTTTTGGCCTGTTTATGTTACAGTAGATGCGCTTTTGGCCTGTTTATATTACAGTAGATGCGCTTTTGGCCTGTTTATATTACAGTAGATGCGCTTTTGGCCTGTTTATATTACAGTAGATGCGCTTTTGGCCTGTTTATATTACAGTAGATGCGCTTTTGGCCTGTTTATGTTTCTGTAGATGCGCTTTTGGCCTGTTTATGTTTCTGTAGATGCGCTTTTGGTCTGTTTATGTTACAGTAGATGCGCTTTTGGCCTGTTTATATTACAGTAGATGCGCTTTTGGCCTGTTTATGTTTCAGTAGATGCGCTTTTGGCCTGTTTATGTTTCTGTAGATGCGCTTTTGGCCTGTTTATGTTTCTGTAGATGCGCTTTTGGTCTGTTTATGTTACAGTAGATGCGCTTTTGGCCTGTTTATATTACAGTAGATGCGCTTTTGGCCTGTTTATATTACAGTAGATGCGCTTTTGGCCTGTTTATATTACAGTAGATGCGCTTTTGGCCTGTTTATGTTTCTGTAGATGCGCTTTTGGCCTGTTTATGTTTCTGTAGATGCGCTTTTGGTCTGTTTATGTTACAGTAGATGCGCTTTTGGCCTGTTTATATTACAGTAGATGCGCTTTTGGCCTGTTTATGTTTCAGTAGATGCGCTTTTTGCCTGTTTATGTTTCAGTAGATGCGCTTTTGGCCTGTTTATGTTTCTGTAGATGCGCTTTTGGTCTGTTTATGTTACAGTAGATGCGCTTTTGGCCTGTTTATATTACAGTAGATGCGCTTTTGGCCTGTTTATATTACAGTAGATGCGCTTTTGGCCTGTTTATATTACAGTAGATGCGCTTTTGGCCTGTTTATATTACAGTAGATGCGCTTTTGGCCTGTTTATGTTACAGTAGATGCGCTTTTGGCCTGTTTATATTACAGTAGATGCGCTTTTGGCCTGTTTATATTACAGTAGATGCGCTTTTGGCCTGTTTATATTACAGTAGATGCGCTTTTGGCCTGTTTATGTTTCTGTAGATGCGCTTTTGGCCTGTTTATGTTTCTGTATATGCGCTTTTGGTCTGTTTATGTTACAGTAGATGCGCTTTTGGCCTGTTTATATTACAGTAGATGCGCTTTTGGCCTGTTTATGTTTCAGTAGATGCGCTTTTGGCCTGTTTATGTTTCAGTAGATGCGCTTTTGCCCTGTTTATGTTTCTGTAGATGCGCTTTTGGTCTGTTTATGTTACAGTAGATGCGCTTTTGGCCTGTTTATATTACAGTAGATGCGCTTTTGGCCTGTTTATGTTTCAGTAGATGCGCTTTTGGCCTGTTTATGTTACAGTAGATGCGCTTTTGGCCTGTTTATGTTACAGTAGATGCGCTTTTGGCCTGTTTATGTTTCTGTAGATGCGCTTTTGGCCTGTTTATGTTACAGTAGATGCGCTTTTGGCCTGTTTATGTTACAGTAGATGCGCTTTTGGCCTGTTTATGTTTCTGTAGATGCGCTTTTGGCCTGTTTATGTTACAGTAGATGCGCTTTTGGCCTGTTTATATTACAGTAGATGCGCTTTTGGCCTGTTTATGTTTCTGTAGATGCGCTTTTGGCCTGTTTATGTTACAGTAGATGCGCTTTTGGCCTGTTTATGTTACAGTAGATGCGCTTTTGGCCTGTTTATGTTTCTGTAGATGCGCTTTTGGCCTGTTTATGTTACAGTAGATGCGCTTTTGGCCTGTTTATGTTACAGTAGATGCGCTTTTGGCCTGTTTATATTACAGTAGATGCGCTTTTGGTGTGTTTTTGTTTCAGTAGATGCACTTTTGGTCTGTTTATGTTACAGTAGATGCGCTTTTGGTCTGTTTTTGTTTCAGTAGATGCACTTTTGGTCTGTTTATGTTTCAGTAGATGCGCTTTTGGTCTGTTTTTGTTTCAGTAGATGCACTTTTGGTCTGTTTATGTTACAGTAGATGCGCTTTTGGTCTGTTTTTGTTTCAGTAGATGCGCTTTTGGCCTATTTATGTTACAGTAGATGCGCTTTTGGTCTGTTTTTGTTTCAGTAGATGCACTTTTGGTCTGTTTATGTTTCAGTAGATGCGCTTTTGGTCTGTTTATGTTACAGTAGATGCGCTTTTGGTCTGTTTATGTTACAGTAGATGCGCTTTTGGTCTGTTTATGTTTCAGTAGATGCGCTTTTGGTCTGTTTATGTTACAGTAGATGCGCTTTTGGCCTGTTTATGTTTCAGTAGATGCGCTTTTGGTCTGTTTATGTTTCAGTAGATGCGCTTTTGGTCTGTTTATGTTACAGTAGATGCGCTTTTGGTCTGTTTTTGTTTCAGTAGATGCACTTTTGGTCTGTTTATGTTCCAGTAGATGCGCTTTTGGTCTGTTTTTGTTTCAGTAGATGCGCTTTTGGTCTGTTTATGTTTCAGTAGATGCGCTTTTGGTCTGTTTTTGTTTCAGTAGATGCGCTTTTGGTCTGTTTATGTTTCAGTAGATGCGCTTTTGGTCTGTTTATGTTACAGTGGATGCGCTTTTGGTCTGTTTATGTTACAGTAGATGCGCTTTTGGTCTGTTTATGTTACAGTAGATGCGCTTTTGGTCTGTTTTTGTTTCAGTAGATGCGCTTTTGGTCTGTTTATGTTTCAGTAGATGCGCTTTTGGTCTGTTTTTGTTTCAGTAGATGCGCTTTTGGTCTGTTTATGTTTCAGTAGATGCGCTTTTGGTCTGTTTTTGTTTCAGTAGATGCGCTTTTGGTCTGTTTTTGTTTCAGTAGATGCGCTTTTGGTCTGTTTATGTGACAGTAGATGCGCTTTTGGTCTGTTTATGTTTCAGTAGATGCGCTTTTGGTCTGTTTATGTTTCAGTAGATGCGCTTTTGGTCTGTTTATGTTACAGTAGATGCGCTTTTGGTCTGTTTATGTTTCAGTAGATGCGCTTTTGGTCTGTTTTTGTTTCAGTAGATGCGCTTTTGGCCTGTTTATATTACAGTAGATGCGCTTTTGGCCTGTTTATATTACAGTAGATGCGCTTTTGGCCTGTTTATGTTACAGTAGATGCGCTTTTGGCCTGTTTATATTACAGTAGATGCGCTTTTGGCCTGTTTATATTACAGTAGATGCGCTTTTGGCCTGTTTATGTTACAGTAGATGCGCTTTTGGCCTGTTTATATTACAGTAGATGCGCTTTTGGCCTGTTTATATTACAGTAGATGCGCTTTTGGTCTGTTTATGTGACAGTAGATGCGCTTTTGGTCTGTTTATGTGACAGTAGATGCGCTGTTGGCCTGTTTATGTTTCAGTAGATGCGCTTTTGGCCTGTTTATGTTACAGTAGATGCGCTTTTGGCCTGTTTATATTACAGTAGATGCGCTTTTGGCCTGTCTATGTTTCAGTAGATGCGCTTTTGGCCTGTTTATGTTACAGTAGATGCGCTTTTGGTCTGTTTATGTTACAGTAGATGCGCTTTTGGCCTGTTTATGTTACAGTAGATGCGCTTTTGGTCTGTTTATGTTACAGTAGATGCGCTTTTGGCCTGTTTATGTTTCAGTAGATGCGCTTTTGGTCTGTTTATATTACAGTAGATGCGCTTTTGGCCTGTTTATGTTTCAGTAGATGCGCTTTTGGTCTGTTTATGTTACAGTAGATGCGCTTTTGGCCTGTTTATGTTTCTGTAGATGCGCTTTTGGTCTGTTTATATTACAGTAGATGCGCTTTTGGCCTGTTTATGTTTCAGTAGATGCGCTTTTGGCCTGTTTATGTTTCTGTAGATGCGCTTTTGGTCTGTTTATGTTACAGTAGATGCGCTTTTGGCCTGTTTATGTTTCAGTAGATGCTCTTTTGGCCTGTTTATGTTACAGTAGATGCGCTTTTGGCCTGTTTATGTTTCAGTAGATGCGCTTTTGGCCTGTTTATGTTTCTGTAGATGCGCTTTTGGCCTGTTTATGTTTCAGTAGATGCGCTTTTGGTCTGTTTATCTTACAGTAGATGCGCTTTTGGCCTGTTTATGTTTCTGTAGATGCGCTTTTGGTCTGTTAATGTTACAGTAGATGCGCTTTTGGCCTGTTTATATTACAGTAGATGCGCTTTTGGCCTGTTTATATTACAGTAGATGCGCTTTTGGCCTGTTTATGTTTCAGTAGATGCGCTTTTGGCCTGTTTATGTTACAGTAGATGTGCTTTTGGCCTGTTTATGTTTCTGTAGATGCGCTTTTGGCCTGTTTATATTACAGTAGATGCGCTTTTGGCCTGTTTATGTTTCAGTAGATGCGCTTTTGGCCTGTTTATATTACAGTAGATGCGCTTTTGGCCTGTTTATGTTTCAGTAGATGCGCTTTTGGCCTGTTTATGTTTCAGTAGATGCGCTTTTGGCCTGTTTATATTACAGTAGATGCGCTTTTGGCCTGTTTATATTACAGTAGATGCGCTTTTGGCCTGTTTATGTTTCAGTAGATGCGCTTTTGGCCTGTTTATATTACAGTAGATGCGCTTTTGGCCTGTTTATATTACAGTAGATGCGCTTTTGGCCTGTTTATGTTACAGTAGATGCGCTTTTGGCCTGTTTATATTACAGTAGATGCGCTTTTGGCCTGTTTATATTACAGTAGATGCGCTTTTGGCCTGTTTATATTACAGTAGATGCGCTTTTGGCCTGTTTATATTACAGTAGATGCGCTTTTGGCCTGTTTATGTTTCTGTAGATGCGCTTTTGGCCTGTTTATGTTTCTGTAGATGCGCTTTTGGTCTGTTTATGTTACAGTAGATGCGCTTTTGGCCTGTTTATATTACAGTAGATGCGCTTTTGGCCTGTTTATGTTTCAGTAGATGCGCTTTTGGCCTGTTTATGTTTCTGTAGATGCGCTTTTGGCCTGTTTATGTTTCTGTAGATGCGCTTTTGGTCTGTTTATGTTACAGTAGATGCGCTTTTGGCCTGTTTATATTACAGTAGATGCGCTTTTGGCCTGTTTATATTACAGTAGATGCGCTTTTGGCCTGTTTATATTACAGTAGATGCGCTTTTGGCCTGTTTATGTTTCTGTAGATGCGCTTTTGGCCTGTTTATGTTTCTGTAGATGCGCTTTTGGTCTGTTTATGTTACAGTAGATGCGCTTTTGGCCTGTTTATATTACAGTAGATGCGCTTTTGGCCTGTTTATGTTTCAGTAGATGCGCTTTTTGCCTGTTTATGTTTCAGTAGATGCGCTTTTGGCCTGTTTATGTTTCTGTAGATGCGCTTTTGGTCTGTTTATGTTACAGTAGATGCGCTTTTGGCCTGTTTATATTACAGTAGATGCGCTTTTGGCCTGTTTATATTACAGTAGATGCGCTTTTGGCCTGTTTATATTACAGTAGATGCGCTTTTGGCCTGTTTATATTACAGTAGATGCGCTTTTGGCCTGTTTATGTTACAGTAGATGCGCTTTTGGCCTGTTTATATTACAGTAGATGCGCTTTTGGCCTGTTTATATTACAGTAGATGCGCTTTTGGCCTGTTTATATTACAGTAGATGCGCTTTTGGCCTGTTTATGTTTCTGTAGATGCGCTTTTGGCCTGTTTATGTTTTTGTATATGCGCTTTTGGTCTGTTTATGTTACAGTAGATGCGCTTTTGGCCTGTTTATATTACAGTAGATGCGCTTTTGGCCTGTTTATGTTTCAGTAGATGCGCTTTTGGCCTGTTTATGTTTCAGTAGATGCGCTTTTGCCCTGTTTATGTTTCTGTAGATGCGCTTTTGGTCTGTTTATGTTACAGTAGATGCGCTTTTGGCCTGTTTATATTACAGTAGATGCGCTTTTGGCCTGTTTATGTTTCAGTAGATGCGCTTTTGGCCTGTTTATGTTACAGTAGATGCGCTTTTGGCCTGTTTATGTTACAGTAGATGCGCTTTTGGCCTGTTTATGTTTCTGTAGATGCGCTTTTGGCCTGTTTATGTTACAGTAGATGCGCTTTTGGCCTGTTTATGTTACAGTAGATGCGCTTTTGGCCTGTTTATGTTTCTGTAGATGCGCTTTTGGCCTGTTTATGTTACAGTAGATGCGCTTTTGGCCTGTTTATATTACAGTAGATGCGCTTTTGGCCTGTTTATGTTTCTGTAGATGCGCTTTTGGCCTGTTTATGTTACAGTAGATGCGCTTTTGGCCTGTTTATGTTACAGTAGATGCGCTTTTGGCCTGTTTATGTTTCTGTAGATGCGCTTTTGGCCTGTTTATGTTACAGTAGATGCGCTTTTGGCCTGTTTATGTTACAGTAGATGCGCTTTTGGCCTGTTTATATTACAGTAGATGCGCTTTTGGTGTGTTTTTGTTTCAGTAGATGCACTTTTGGTCTGTTTATGTTACAGTAGATGCGCTTTTGGTCTGTTTTTGTTTCAGTAGATGCACTTTTGGTCTGTTTATGTTTCAGTAGATGCGCTTTTGGTCTGTTTTTGTTTCAGTAGATGCACTTTTGGTCTGTTTATGTTACAGTAGATGCGCTTTTGGTCTGTTTTTGTTTCAGTAGATGCGCTTTTGGCCTATTTATGTTACAGTAGATGCGCTTTTGGTCTGTTTTTGTTTCAGTAGATGCACTTTTGGTCTGTTTATGTTTCAGTAGATGCGCTTTTGGTCTGTTTATGTTACAGTAGATGCGCTTTTGGTCTGTTTATGTTACAGTAGATGCGCTTTTGGTCTGTTTATGTTTCAGTAGATGCGCTTTTGGTCTGTTTATGTTACAGTAGATGCGCTTTTGGCCTGTTTATGTTTCAGTAGATGCGCTTTTGGTCTGTTTATGTTTCAGTAGATGCGCTTTTGGTCTGTTTATGTTACAGTAGATGCGCTTTTGGTCTGTTTTTGTTTCAGTAGATGCACTTTTGGTCTGTTTATGTTCCAGTAGATGCGCTTTTGGTCTGTTTTTGTTTCAGTAGATGCGCTTTTGGTCTGTTTATGTTTCAGTAGATGCGCTTTTGGTCTGTTTTTGTTTCAGTAGATGCGCTTTTGGTCTGTTTATGTTTCAGTAGATGCGCTTTTGGTCTGTTTATGTTACAGTGGATGCGCTTTTGGTCTGTTTATGTTACAGTAGATGCGCTTTTGGTCTGTTTATGTTACAGTAGATGCGCTTTTGGTCTGTTTTTGTTTCAGTAGATGCGCTTTTGGTCTGTTTATGTTTCAGTAGATGCGCTTTTGGTCTGTTTTTGTTTCAGTAGATGCGCTTTTGGTCTGTTTATGTTTCAGTAGATGCGCTTTTGGTCTGTTTTTGTTTCAGTAGATGCGCTTTTGGTCTGTTTTTGTTTCAGTAGATGCGCTTTTGGTCTGTTTATGTGACAGTAGATGCGCTTTTGGTCTGTTTATGTTTCAGTAGATGCGCTTTTGGTCTGTTTATGTTTCAGTAGATGCGCTTTTGGTCTGTTTATGTTACAGTAGATGCGCTTTTGGTCTGTTTATGTTTCAGTAGATGCGCTTTTGGTCTGTTTTTGTTTCAGTAGATGCGCTTTTGGCCTGTTTATATTACAGTAGATGCGCTTTTGGCCTGTTTATATTACAGTAGATGCGCTTTTGGCCTGTTTATGTTACAGTAGATGCGCTTTTGGCCTGTTTATATTACAGTAGATGCGCTTTTGGCCTGTTTATATTACAGTAGATGCGCTTTTGGCCTGTTTATGTTACAGTAGATGCGCTTTTGGCCTGTTTATATTACAGTAGATGCGCTTTTGGCCTGTTTATATTACAGTAGATGCGCTTTTGGTCTGTTTATGTGACAGTAGATGCGCTTTTGGTCTGTTTATGTGACAGTAGATGCGCTGTTGGCCTGTTTATGTTTCAGTAGATGCGCTTTTGGCCTGTTTATGTTACAGTAGATGCGCTTTTGGCCTGTTTATATTACAGTAGATGCGCTTTTGGCCTGTCTATGTTTCAGTAGATGCGCTTTTGGCCTGTTTATGTTACAGTAGATGCGCTTTTGGTCTGTTTATGTTACAGTAGATGCGCTTTTGGCCTGTTTATGTTACAGTAGATGCGCTTTTGGTCTGTTTATGTTACAGTAGATGCGCTTTTGGCCTGTTTATGTTACAGTAGATGCGCTTTTGGCCTGTTTATGTTACAGTAGATGTGCTTTTGGTCTGTTTATGTTACAGTAGATGCGCTTTTGGCCTGTTTATGTTACAGTAGATGCGCTTTTGGTCTGTTTATGTTACAGTAGATATGCTTTTGGCCTGTTTATGTTACAGTAGATGCGCTTTTGGCCTGTTTATGTTACAGTAGATGCGCTTTTGGTCTGTTTATGTTACAGTAGATGCGCTTTTGGCCTGTTTATGTTACAGTAGATGTGCTTTTGGTCTGTTTATGTTACAGTAGATGTGCTTTTGGTCTGTTTATATGACAGTAGATGCGCTTTTGGTCTGTTTATATTACAGTAGATGCGCTTTTGGCCTGTTTATGTTACAGTAGATGCGCTTTTGGTCTGTTTATGTTACAGTAGATGCGCTTTTGGCCTGTTTATGTTACAGTAGATGTGCTTTTGGTCTGTTTATGTTACAGTAGATGTGCTTTTGGTCTGTTTATGTTACAGTAGATGCGCTTTTGGCCTGTTTATGTTTCAGTAGATGTGCTTTTGGTCTGTTTATGTTACATTAGATGCGCTTTTGGTCTGTTTATGTTACAGTAGATGTGCTTTTGGTCTGTTTATGTTACAGTAGATCAAATCAAATCAAATCAAATCAAGTTTATTTGTACAGCGCTTTTAACAATAAACATTGTCGCAAAGCAGCTTTACAGAATTTAAACGACTTAAAACATGAGCTAATTTTATCCCTAATCTATCCCCAATGAGCAAGCCTGTGGCGACGGTGGCAAGGAAAAACTCCCTCAGACGACATGAGGAAGAAACCTTGAGAGGAACCAGACTCAAAAGGGAACCCATCCTCATTTGGGCAACAACAGACAGCCTGACTATAATATTAACAGTTTTAACAGGTATAACCCTCAACTGTCCTCATGGGGCCGTCCTTCACAGGAGTGGGGCGATAAAACTCCGACCAGACACAGGGCACCAGGATGGATCAAGCAGGTCCGAGGGGCAGAAGAGGCCAGCATCTCAATCCCAGGATCAACATGTAACTCAGAGGGACAGATGGGGGGGGAGAGAAAGAAAACACGTTGTTAGGTATGCCCTAAAAATGACAAGTATTAAATCTGTGTGGTAGGCTCGCAGAGACGAGAGTCTTTACATCAGGCATGACGCACAATGGCATGTTAATATGGTAAAAAATATATCATGACCTGCTCTGGCTGGATGCTTGATTGGGTGATGGGAGCACACTCCTCAGCAATGATGAGATGCAGATGGGACCCTTAGGCCTGGCCAAGACAATTCAGTTACATTTCACCGGGTCTGGGACATGCGACAGAACGTCTGACGGCCGATTCCCTGCAGGCTACGATAGCCAGTCGAGGTCCCCACCGTCTCCACCAAAAGATTTCCTGTTGACTCCATGTAACTCAGAGGGACAGATTTGGGGTGGGTGGGGGGGGGGGGGGGGAAGAGAAAGAAAACACAGGTGGTTAGGTATGCCCAATGTCACCTGAATAAGTAGGAACAGTATACATATTGCACCGAGTACAAGCAGGGACTCCGGCAACTAACTATGACAGCATAACTAAAAGGAGAGAGCCAGAAGGTAACACAGGCATGAGGGAGCCCCGGGACATAAAGCAGCCAGCCACTGCACCGTCAACAAACTCGAGTGAGCAAGCGAGTGGGGACTGACAGCATCCATACATCCCAGTTTACCAAAACACTCTATGTCTGAGGACCCTCCAGATCTACTCCTTTACCTCATAAACACCATTAACAAAAGGCTTGACTAAACAGATATGTTTTCAGCCTAGACTTAAATGCTGAGACTGTGTCTGATTCCCGAACATTACTTGGAAGGCTGTTCCATAACAGTGGGGCTTTGTAAGAAAAGGCTCTGCCCCCTGATGTAGCCTTCACTATACGAGGTACCAGCATATAGCCTGCACCTTTTGATCTAAGTAGGCGTGGCGGGTCATAGAGGAGCAGAAGTTCACTCAGGTACTGTGGTGCGAGACCATTTAGTGCTTTAAAGGTCAATAGTAGTATTTTATAATCAATACGAAATTTAATTGGGAGCCAATGCAGTGTGGATAAGACAGGCGTGATGTGGTCATATTTTCTAGTTCTAGTAAGGACTCTTGCTGCGGCATTTTGAACTAACTGGAGCTTGTTTATGCACTTATTGGAACATCCAGACAGTAAGGCATTACAATAATCCAACCTGGAGGTAACGAAAGCATGGACTAGTTTTTCTGCATCATGCAATGACATTAAATTTCTTATCTTTGCAATATTTCTGAGATGAAAGAAAGCTATCCGGGTGATGTTATCAATGTGAGTTTCGAATGAAAGACTGGGGTCAATAATCACTCCGAGGTCTTTTACTGCTGCACGTGAAGAAACAGAAAGGCCATCCAGAGTTACTGTGTAATCAGAAAACTTACTTCTAGCTTTATGTGGTCCTAGCACAAGTACTTCAGTCTTGTCAGAGTTAAGCAGAAGGAAATTTATAAGCATCCAGTGTCTAATGTCCTTAACACATTCCTCAATTTTATTAAGCTGGTGTCTCTCATCAGGTTTTGCAGAGACATACAACTGTGTGTCATCAGCATAACAGTGGAAACTAATACAATGTTTACGAATAATATCGCCCAAAGGTAACATATATAGAGAAAAAAGCAGTGGACCCAAGACAGAACCTTGTGGAACACCAAACTTTACCTCGGTACGTCTAGAAATATCACCATTTATATCGACATACTGATAACGATCAGTTAGATAAGACCTGAGCCAGGAGAGGGCCATTCCCTTAACTCCCACAACATTTTCTAGTCTATCCAGAAGAATGGAATGATCAATGGTATCAAATGCTGCACTAAGGTCAAGCAACACAAGTAGCGAGACACAGCCCTGATCAGACGCCAACAGTAGGTCGTTTACTACTTTAACCAGTACTGTCTCTGTGCTATGATGAGGTCTAAATCCTGACTGATACATTTCATGGATGTTATTCCTATGTAAATATGAGCATAACTGCTGTGCCACAGCTTTTTCAAGGATCTTGGAGATAAAGGGGAGGTTTGATATTGGCCGATAATTGGACAGCTGACAGGGATCAAGGTCAGGTTTTTTAATCAGGGGTTTGATAACTGCTAGTTTAAAGGATTTGGGTACATAGCCAATCATAAGAGAAGAATTTATTATTTTTAGAAGCGGTTCAATTACTCCAGGCATTATCTGTTTGAATAGATGTGTCGGTAAGGGATCTAGTACGCAAGTTGAGGCTTTTGATGTAGAGATTAATGAGAGTAATTCAGTTTCTTTTAGGGGAGTAAAACATTCTAACTGATGATCTGATACAGTTATATTGTTAACTACAAGGTCACTTTCATTGTCTAACCTTAAATTAGTAGTTTGAATTTTTTGTCGGATATTCTCAATTTTGTCATTAAAAAAATTCATGAAGTCGTTGCTACTACATACTGCAGGTGTGCATGTGTTGATAGTGGACTTATTCCTGGTTAATTTTGCTACAGTATTAAATAGGAATCTAGGATTATTTTTGTTATCTTCTATTAGGGAGGAGAGATATGTTGATCTCGCAGCACTAAGAGCTTTTTTATACTTCAGGAAGCTCTCCTTCCACGCCAATTTGAACACTACCAATTTTGTTTGACGCCATTTACGTTCCAATTTTCGAGTGGTCTGTTTTAATGTGCGAGTGTCATCATTATACCAGGGTGCTAATTTTTTGTCTCTGACCATTTTCCTTTTTAGAGGAGCTACATTATCTAAAGTATGGCGGAATGTTGACTCTAAGCATTCAGTTGCCTGATCGAGTTCTGCAGGGGCTGACAGTGACCCAATCAAAGTTGACAGCTCTGGGAGATCATTTATAAAGCTCTGTGCAGTAGTTGACGTGAAAGTACGTTTAATACAGTAGCGTGGTGAGGTGCATATATTATTACTCAGACATATTTTGAATGAGATGAGACAATGATCTGAGATAACTTCAGACTGTGGAAGTATGACTATATTGTCTACGTTTAATCTGAATGTTAGTATTAGATCAAGGGTGTGACCACCATTATGGGTCGGTCCTATGACATTCTGCTTAATCCCGACTGAATCTAAGATGGACACAAACGCTGTTTTTAAAGGGTCTTCTGGGTTATCAAAGTGAATATTAAAATCTCCGACAACTAAAGCTTTGTCTAAGGAAATAACCAAATCTGAGATAAAATCTGCAAATTCAGAAAGAAACTCAGAATATGGCCCCGGGGGCCTGTAAATAATAAGCAATGGAATTAACTGGGTAGACTTATTTTTCGAGGCTACATACATTATATGAGTATGAAGAACTTCAAATGTATTAAATTTATAACCAGGTTTGTGTGTTACACCTAGATAATCTTTATAAATAACCGCGACGCCTCCTCCTCTGCCAGTTAGACGAGGCTGGTGTATATAACTGTATCCAGGAGGACTCGCTTCATTTAATGCTATATATTCATTTGGCTTAATCCATGTTTCTGTTAAACACAGTACATTAAACTCCTGATCAGTAATGAGTTCATTAACCATTAGCGCTTTAGATGTAAGAGATCTAATATTTAATAGCCCCACCTTTAGATCAAAGGTGCTGGCAGCAGCTGTACAGTCAGTCTGATCTAATTTTATATTGATTAGGTTACTGGAACAAACTCTCTGAAAATTTCTACCTTTTTGTTGAGCTCGGGGAACAGACACAGTCTCGATGTAGTGGGCCCTGAGTGACGACTCTGTGCAGCTAGCAGACAGTCGGTTTAGCCTGTTCGTCTGCTCCCTGGCCTTGGCTCTGGATTGTCAGAAATTAACTAGGCCTGTTCTGAGACTATGACCTATGCTGCAGGAAATGAGAGCAGCACCTTCCCGAGTGGGATGGATACCGTCCCGCCCTAACAGGCCAGCAGTGCCCTCAAAATTAGCCCAATTATCTATAAAGCCCACACTGTTTTCAGAGCACCACCTGGACAGCCAGCAGTTCAGCGACCATAACCTGCTGTAAGCTACATCGCCACGCCGCATTGGGATGGGGCCAGAGCATACTACAGCATCGGACATCGCCTTCGCTAATTTAAACACCTCTACAAAGTTACTCTTAGTAACCTCAGACTGACGAAGGCGTATATCATTAGCTCCTGCATGGATAACTATCTTTGAGAACCTGTGCTTGCCTAGGACCCTAAGATTACCTGCTATGTCCGGCGCCCTGGCTCCCGGTATACACCTGACTAAAGCTGCTGGTGCCCCTAAAGGCTGAGCTAATTTCACGTGCCGTATGATAGAGTCCCCTATAACCAGAGCTCTTTCAGGTTTCTCAGTGGGTGCATCACTAAGGAGAGCAAACCTGTTCGACACGTGACGCGGAGAGGAGTGGTGCTCCCGTGTGCGAGCCTCAGCGGTAGCTTTGGCTCTACGCTTATGCCGCCGAGCCGTCACCCATTCGCCCCGCTGTAAGGGCTCTAATGCCGGAGTTGGGGGATTGCTAACTCCACCTAGGGCATCCAGACTTTCCCTAACAGAAACTACACTGTTCTCACGCTCACTAACCTGCTCTAAAGCCTGGACACGCGCTTCTAGCACTGAAATCTTCTCCGTCAGAGAGCTAACTAATCTGCACTTATCACAAGTAAAGCTAATAGAGCTATCGCTAGTGACGGAGGAAGAATGACTAAACATCCTGCACTCAGCACACTGAACAGGCTGAAGGTGTGCCATGATGAAAAGATTCACGTACCTTAAATGAAGATCTGTTGATATTAAAGCAGATCCAGTAGATGTGCTTTTGGTCTGTTTATGTTACAGTAGATGTGCTTTTGGTCTGTTTATGTTACAGTAGATGTGCTTTTGGTCTGTTTATGTTACAGTAGATGTGCTTTTGGTCTGTTTATGTTACAGTAGATGCGCTTTTGGCCTGTTTATGTTTCAGTAGATGTGCTTTTGGTCTGTTTATGTTACAGTAGATGTGCTTTTGGTCTGTTTATGTTACAGTAGATGTGCTTTTGGTCTGTTTATGTTACATTAGATGCGCTTTTGGTCTGTTTATGTTACAGTAGATGTGCTTTTGGTCTGTTTATGTTACAGTAGATGTGCTTTTGGTCTGTTTATGTTACAGTAGATGTGCTTTTGGTCTGTTTATGTTACAGTAGATGTGCTTTTGGTCTGTTTATGTTACAGTAGATGCGCTTTTGGCCTGTTTATGTTTCAGTAGATGTGCTTTTGGTCTGTTTATGTTACAGTAGATGTGCTTTTGGCCTGTTTATGTTACAGTAGATGCGCTTTTGGCCTGTTTATGTTTCAGTAGATGCGCTTTTGGCCTGTTTATGTTACAGTAGATGTGCTTTTGGTCTGTTTATGTTACAGTAGATGCGCTTTTGGTCTGTTTATGTTACAGTAGATGTGCTTTTGGTCTGTTTATGTTACAGTAGATGTGCTTTTGGTCTGTTTATGTTACAGTAGATGCGCTTTTGGTCTGTTTATGTTACAGTAGATGCGCTTTTGGCCTGTTTATGTTACAGTAGATGCGCTTTTGGCCTGTTTATGTTACAGTAGATGTGCTTTTGGTCTGTTTATGTTACAGTAGATGCGCTTTTGGTCTGTTTATGTTACAGTAGATGTGCTTTTGGTCTGTTTATGTTACAGTAGATGTGCTTTTGGTCTGTTTATGTTACAGTAGATGTGCTTTTGGTCTGTTTATGTTACAGTAGATGCGCTTTTGGCCTGTTTATGTTACAGTAGATTTACTTTTGGTCTGTTTATGTTACAGTAGATGCGCTTTTGGTCTGTTTATGTTACAGTAGATGTGCTTTTGGTCTGTTTATGTTACAGTAGATGCGCTTTTGGCCTGTTTATGTTTCTGTAGATGCGCTTTTGGTCTGTTTATGTTACAGTAGATGCGCTTTTGGCCTGTTTATATTACAGTAGATGCGCTTTTGGCCTGTTTATGTTTCAGTAGATGCGCTTTTTGCCTGTTTATGTTTCAGTAGATGCGCTTTTGGCCTGTTTATGTTTCTGTAGATGCGCTTTTGGTCTGTTTATGTTACAGTAGATGCGCTTTTGGCCTGTTTATATTACAGTAGATGCGCTTTTGGTGTGTTTTTGTTTCAGTAGATGCACTTTTGGTCTGTTTATGTTACAGTAGATGCGCTTTTGGTCTGTTTATGTTTCAGTAGATGCACTTTTGGTCTGTTTATGTTTCAGTAGATGCGCTTTTGGTCTGTTTATGTTTCAGTAGATGCACTTTTGGTCTGTTTATGTTTCAGTAGATGCGCTTTTGGTCTGTTTATGTTTCAGTAGATGCGCTTTTGGTCTGTTTATGTTTCAGTAGATGCGCTTTTGGTCTGTTTATGTTTCAGTAGATGCACTTTTGGTCTGTTTATGTTTCAGTAGATGCACTTTTGGTCTGTTTATGTTTCAGTAGATGCACTTTTGGTCTGTTTATGTTTCAGTAGATGCGCTTTTGGTCTGTTTTTGTTTCAGTAGATGCGCTTTTGGCCTATTTATGTTACAGTAGATGCGCTTTTGGTCTGTTTTTGTTTCAGTAGATGCACTTTTGGTCTGTTTATGTTTCAGTAGATGCGCTTTTGGTCTGTTTATGTTACAGTAGATGCGCTTTTGGTCTGTTTATGTTACAGTAGATGCGCTTTTGGTCTGTTTATGTTTCAGTAGATGCGCTTTTGGTCTGTTTATGTTACAGTAGATGCGCTTTTGGCCTGTTTATGTTTCAGTAGATGCGCTTTTGGTCTGTTTATGTTTCAGTAGATGCGCTTTTGGTCTGTTTATGTTACAGTAGATGCGCTTTTGGTCTGTTTTTGTTTCAGTAGATGCACTTTTGGTCTGTTTATGTTCCAGTAGATGCGCTTTTGGTCTGTTTTTGTTTCAGTAGATGCGCTTTTGGTCTGTTTATGTTTCAGTAGATGCGCTTTTGGTCTGTTTTTGTTTCAGTAGATGCGCTTTTGGTCTGTTTATGTTTCAGTAGATGCGCTTTTGGTCTGTTTATGTTACAGTGGATGCGCTTTTGGTCTGTTTATGTTACAGTAGATGCGCTTTTGGTCTGTTTATGTTACAGTAGATGCGCTTTTGGTCTGTTTTTGTTTCAGTAGATGCGCTTTTGGTCTGTTTATGTTTCAGTAGATGCGCTTTTGGTCTGTTTTTGTTTCAGTAGATGCGCTTTTGGTCTGTTTATGTTTCAGTAGATGCGCTTTTGGTCTGTTTTTGTTTCAGTAGATGCGCTTTTGGTCTGTTTTTGTTTCAGTAGATGCGCTTTTGGTCTGTTTATGTTACAGTAGATGCGCTTTTGGTCTGTTTATGTTTCAGTAGATGCGCTTTTGGTCTGTTTATGTTACAGTAGATGCGCTTTTGGTCTGTTTATGTTTCAGTAGATGCGCTTTTGGTCTGTTTTTGTTTCAGTAGATGCGCTTTTGGCCTGTTTATATTACAGTAGATGCGCTTTTGGCCTGTTTATATTACAGTAGATGCGCTTTTGGCCTGTTTATGTTACAGTAGATGCGCTTTTGGCCTGTTTATATTACAGTAGATGCGCTTTTGGCCTGTTTATATTACAGTAGATGCGCTTTTGGCCTGTCTATGTTACAGTAGATGCGCTTTTGGCCTGTTTATGTTACAGTAGATGCGCTTTTGGTCTGTTTATGTTACAGTAGATGCGCTTTTGGCCTGTTTATGTTACAGTAGATGCGCTTTTGGCCTGTTTATGTTACAGTAGATGTGCTTTTGGTCTGTTTATGTTACAGTAGATGCGCTTTTGGCCTGTTTATGTTACAGTAGATGCGCTTTTGGTCTGTTTATGTTACAGTAGATATGCTTTTGGCCTGTTTATGTTACAGTAGATGCGCTTTTGGCCTGTTTATGTTACAGTAGATGCGCTTTTGGTCTGTTTATGTTACAGTAGATGCGCTTTTGGCCTGTTTATGTTACAGTAGATGTGCTTTTGGTCTGTTTATGTTACAGTAGATGTGCTTTTGGTCTGTTTATATTACAGTAGATGCGCTTTTGGTCTGTTTATATTACAGTAGATGCGCTTTTGGCCTGTTTATGTTACAGTAGATGCGCTTTTGGTCTGTTTATGTTACAGTAGATGCGCTTTTGGCCTGTTTATGTTACAGTAGATGTGCTTTTGGTCTGTTTGTTACAGTAGATGTGCTTTTGGTCTGTTTATGTTACAGTAGATGTGCTTTTGGTCTGTTTATGTTACAGTAGATGCGCTTTTGGCCTGTTTATGTTTCAGTAGATGTGCTTTTGGCCTGTTTATGTTTCAGTAGATGTGCTTTTGGTCTGTTTATGTTACATTAGATGCGCTTTTGGTCTGTTTATGTTACAGTAGATGTGCTTTTGGTCTGTTTATGTTACAGTAGATGTGCTTTTGGTCTGTTTATGTTACAGTAGATGTGCTTTTGGTCTGTTTATGTTACAGTAGATGCGCTTTTGGTCTGTTTATGTTACAGTAGATGTGCTTTTGGTCTGTTTATGTTACATTAGATGCGCTTTTGGTCTGTTTATGTTACAGTAGATGTGCTTTTGGTCTGTTTATGTTACAGTAGATGTGCTTTTGGTCTGTTTATGTTACAGTAGATGTGCTTTTGGTCTGTTTATGTTACAGTAGATGTGCTTTTGGTCTGTTTATGTTACAGTAGATGCGCTTTTGGCCTGTTTATGTTTCAGTAGATGTGCTTTTGGTCTGTTTATGTTACAGTAGATGTGCTTTTGGCCTGTTTATGTTACAGTAGATGCGCTTTTGGCCTGTTTATGTTTCAGTAGATGTGCTTTTGGTCTGTTTATGTTACAGTAGATGCGCTTTTGGTCTGTTTATGTTACAGTAGATGTGCTTTTGGTCTGTTTATGTTACATTAGATGCGCTTTTGGTCTGTTTATGTTACAGTAGATGTGCTTTTGGTCTGTTTATGTTACAGTAGATGTGCTTTTGGTCTGTTTATGTTACAGTAGATGTGCTTTTGGTCTGTTTATGTTACAGTAGATGTGCTTTTGGTCTGTTTATGTTACAGTAGATGCGCTTTTGGCCTGTTTATGTTTCAGTAGATGTGCTTTTGGTCTGTTTATGTTACAGTAGATGTGCTTTTGGCCTGTTTATGTTACAGTAGATGCGCTTTTGGCCTGTTTATGTTTCAGTAGATGCGCTTTTGGCCTGTTTATGTTACAGTAGATGTGCTTTTGGTCTGTTTATGTTACAGTAGATGCGCTTTTGGTCTGTTTATGTTACAGTAGATGCGCTTTTGGTCTGTTTATGTTACAGTAGATGTGCTTTTGGTCTGTTTATGTTACAGTAGATGCGCTTTTGGTCTGTTTATGTTACAGTAGATGCGCTTTTGGTCTGTTTATGTTACAGTAGATGTGCTTTTGGTCTGTTTATGTTACAGTAGATGCGCTTTTGGTCTGTTTATGTTACAGTAGATGCGCTTTTGGTCTGTTTATGTTACAGTAGATGTGCTTTTGGTCTGTTTATGTTACAGTAGATGTGCTTTTGGTCTGTTTATGTTACAGTAGATGCGCTTTTGGTCTGTTTATGTTACAGTAGATGCGCTTTTGGCCTGTTTATGTTACAGTAGATGCGCTTTTGGCCTGTTTATGTTACAGTAGATGCGCTTTTGGTCTGTTTATGTTACAGTAGATGCGCTTTTGGTCTGTTTATGTTACAGTAGATGTGCTTTTGGTCTGTTTATGTTACAGTAGATGTGCTTTTGGTCTGTTTATGTTACAGTAGATGCGCTTTTGGTCTGTTTATGTTACAGTAGATGCGCTTTTGGCCTGTTTATGTTACAGTAGATGCGCTTTTGGTCTGTTTATGTTACAGTAGATGTGCTTTTGGTCTGTTTATGTTACAGTAGATGTGCTTTTGGTCTGTTTATGTTACAGTAGATGTGCTTTTGGTCTGTTTATGTTACAGTAGATGCGCTTTTGGTCTGTTTATGTTACAGTAGATGCGCTTTTGGCCTGTTTATGTTTCAGTAGATGCGCTTTTGGCCTGTTTATGTTACAGTAGATGTGCTTTTGGTCTGTTTATATTACAGTAGATGTGCTTTTGGTCTGTTTATGTTACAGTAGATGCGCTTTTGGCCTGTTTATGTTTCAGTAGATGCGCTTTTGGCCTGTTTATGTTACAGTAGATGTGCTTTTGGTCTGTTTATGTTACAGTACATGCGCTTTTGGCCTGTTTATATTACAGTAGATGCGCTTTTGGCCTGTTTATGTTTCAGTAGATGCGCTTTTGGTCTGTTTATGTTACAGTAGATGTGCTTTTGGTCTGTTTATGTTACAGTAGATGTGCTTTTGGTCTGTTTATATTACAGTAGATGCGCTTTTGGCCTGTTTATGTTACAGTAGATGTGCTTTTGGTCTGTTTATATTACAGTAGATGCGCTTTTGGCCTGTTTATGTTACAGTAGATGCGCTTTTGGCCTGTTTATGTTACAGTAGATGTGCTTTTGGTCTGTTTATATTACAGTAGATGCGCTTTTGGTCTGTTTATATTACAGTAGATGCGCTTTTGGCCTGTTTATGTTACAGTAGATGCGCTTTTGGCCTGTTTATGTTACAGTAGATGCGCTTTTGGCCTGTTTATGTTTCAGTAGATGCGCTTTTGGCCTGTTTATGTTACAGTAGATGTGCTTTTGGTCTGTTTATATTACAGTAGATGCGCTTTTGGCCTGTTTATATTACAGTAGATGCGCTTTTGGTCTGTTTATGTTACAGTAGATATGCTTTTGGCCTGTTTATGTTACAGTAGATGTGCTTTTGGTCTGTTTATATTACAGTAGATGCGCTTTTGGCCTGTTTATGTTACAGTAGATGCGCTTTTGGTCAGTTTGTTACATTAGATGTGCTTTTGGTCTGTTTATGTTACAGTAGATGCGCTTTTGGTCTGTTTGTTACAGTAGATGTGCTTTTGGTCTGTTTATATTACAGTAGATGCGCTTTTGGCCTGTTTATGTTACAGTAGATGCGCTTTTGGTCTGTTTGTTACAGTAGATGTGCTTTTGGTCTGTTTATATTACAGTAGATGCGCTTTTGGCCTGTTTATATTACAGTAGATGCGCTTTTGGCCTGTTTATATTTCAGTAGATGCGCTTTTGGTCTGTTTATATCACAGTAGATGCGCTTTTGGCCTGTTTATGTTACAGTAGATGCGCTTTTGGTCTGTTTATATTACAGTAGATGCGCTTTTGGTCTGTTTATATTACAGTAGATGCACTTTTGGCCTGTTTATGTTTCAGTAGATGCACTTTTGGCCTGTTTATATTACAGTAGATGCGCTTTTGGCCTGTTTATGTTACAGTAGATGCACTTTTGGTCTGTTTATATTACAGTAGATGCGCTTTTGGTCTGTTTATATCACAGTAGATGCACTTTTGGTCTGTTTATGTTTCAGTAGATGCACTTTTGGTCTGTTTATGTTACAGTAGATGCACTTTTGGTCTGTTTATATCACAGTAGATGCACTTTTGGTCTGTTTATGTTTCAGTAGATGCACTTTTGGTCTGTTTATGTTACAGTAGATGCGCTTTTGGTCTGTTTATATCACAGTAGATGCACTTTTGGCCTGTTTATATTACAGTAGATGCGCTTTTGGCCTGTTTATGTTACAGTAGATGCGCTTTTGGTCTGTTTATATCACAGTAGATGCACTTTTGGTCTGTTTATGTTACAGTAGATGCACTTTTGGCCTGTTTATGTTACAGTAGATGCGCTTTTGGTCTGTTTTTGTTTCAGTAGATGTGCTTTTGGCCTGTTTATGTTACAGTAGATGCGCTTTTGACCAATTTATGTTACAGTAGATGCAATTTTGGCCTGTTTATGTTACAGTAGATGCGCTTTTGGTCTGTTTTTGTTTCAGTAGATTCATTTTTGGTCTGTTTATGTTACAGTAGATGCGCTTTTGGCCTGTTTATGTTTCAGTAGATGCGCTTTTGGCCTGTTTATGTTTCAGTAGATGCGCTTTTGGCCTGTTTATGTTACAGTAGATGTGCTTTTGGTCTGTTTATGTTACAGTAGATGCGCTTTTGGCCTGTTTATATTACAGTAGATGCGCTTTTGGCCTGTTTATGTTTCAGTAGATGCGCTTTTGGCCTGTTTATGTTACAGTAGATGTGCTTTTGGTCTGTTTATGTTACAGTAGATGTGCTTTTGGTCTGTTTATATTACAGTAGATGCGCTTTTGGCCTGTTTATGTTACAGTAGATGCGCTTTTGGCCTGTTTATGTTTCAGTAGATGCGCTTTTGGCCTGTTTATGTTACAGTAGATGTGCTTTTGGTCTGTTTATATTACAGTAGATGCGCTTTTGGCCTGTTTATATTACAGTAGATGCGCTTTTGGCCTGTTTATGTTTCAGTAGATGCGCTTTTGGTCTGTTTATGTTACAGTAGATATGCTTTTGGCCTGTTTATGTTACAGTAGATGTGCTTTTGGTCTGTTTATATTACAGTAGATGCGCTTTTGGCCTGTTTATGTTACAGTAGATGCGCTTTTGGTCTGTTTGTTACAGTAGATGTGCTTTTGGTCTGTTTGTTACAGTAGATGTGCTTTTGGTCTGTTTATATTACAGTAGATGCGCTTTTGGCCTGTTTATGTTACAGTAGATGCGCTTTTGGTCTGTTTGTTACAGTAGATGTGCTTTTGGCCTGTTTATGTTACAGTAGATGCGCTTTTGGTCTGTTTGTTACAGTAGATGTGCTTTTGGTCTGTTTATATTACAGTAGATGCGCTTTTGGCCTGTTTATATTACAGTAGATGCGCTTTTGGCCTGTTTATATTTCAGTAGATGCGCTTTTGGTCTGTTTATATCACAGTAGATGCGCTTTTGGCCTGTTTATGTTACAGTAGATGCGCTTTTGGTCTGTTTATATTACAGTAGATGCGCTTTTGGTCTGTTTATATTACAGTAGATGCACTTTTGGCCTGTTTATGTTTCAGTAGATGCGCTTTTGGCCTGTTTATGTTTCTGTAGATGCGCTTTTGGTCTGTTTATGTTACAGTAGATGCGCTTTTGGCCTGTTTATGTTTCAGTAGATGCGCTTTTGGCCTGTTTATGTTTCTGTAGATGCGCTTTTGGTCTGTTTATGTTACAGTAGATGCGCTTTTGGCCTGTTTATGTTTCAGTAGATGCGCTTTTGGTCTGTTTATATTACAGTAGATGCGCTTTTGGCCTGTTTATGTTTCAGTAGATGCGCTTTTGGTCTGTTTATGTTACAGTAGATGCGCTTTTGGCCTGTTTATGTTTCTGTAGATGCGCTTTTGGTCTGTTTATATTACAGTAGATGCGCTTTTGGCCTGTTTATGTTTCAGTAGATGCGCTTTTGGCCTGTTTATGTTTCTGTAGATGCGCTTTTGGTCTGTTTATGTTACAGTAGATGCGCTTTTGGCCTGTTTATGTTTCAGTAGATGCTCTTTTGGCCTGTTTATGTTACAGTAGATGCGCTTTTGGCCTGTTTATGTTTCAGTAGATGCGCTTTTGGCCTGTTTATGTTTCTGTAGATGCGCTTTTGGCCTGTTTATGTTTCAGTAGATGCGCTTTTGGTCTGTTTATCTTACAGTAGATGCGCTTTTGGCCTGTTTATGTTTCTGTAGATGCGCTTTTGGTCTGTTAATGTTACAGTAGATGCGCTTTTGGCCTGTTTATATTACAGTAGATGCGCTTTTGGCCTGTTTATATTACAGTAGATGCGCTTTTGGCCTGTTTATGTTTCAGTAGATGCGCTTTTGGCCTGTTTATGTTACAGTAGATGTGCTTTTGGCCTGTTTATGTTTCTGTAGATGCGCTTTTGGCCTGTTTATATTACAGTAGATGCGCTTTTGGCCTGTTTATGTTTCAGTAGATGCGCTTTTGGCCTGTTTATATTACAGTAGATGCGCTTTTGGCCTGTTTATGTTTCAGTAGATGCGCTTTTGGCCTGTTTATGTTTCAGTAGATGCGCTTTTGGCCTGTTTATATTACAGTAGATGCGCTTTTGGCCTGTTTATATTACAGTAGATGCGCTTTTGGCCTGTTTATGTTTCAGTAGATGCGCTTTTGGCCTGTTTATATTACAGTAGATGCGCTTTTGGCCTGTTTATATTACAGTAGATGCGCTTTTGGCCTGTTTATGTTACAGTAGATGCGCTTTTGGCCTGTTTATATTACAGTAGATGCGCTTTTGGCCTGTTTATATTACAGTAGATGCGCTTTTGGCCTGTTTATATTACAGTAGATGCGCTTTTGGCCTGTTTATATTACAGTAGATGCGCTTTTGGCCTGTTTATGTTTCTGTAGATGCGCTTTTGGCCTGTTTATGTTTCTGTAGATGCGCTTTTGGTCTGTTTATGTTACAGTAGATGCGCTTTTGGCCTGTTTATATTACAGTAGATGCGCTTTTGGCCTGTTTATGTTTCAGTAGATGCGCTTTTGGCCTGTTTATGTTTCTGTAGATGCGCTTTTGGCCTGTTTATGTTTCTGTAGATGCGCTTTTGGTCTGTTTATGTTACAGTAGATGCGCTTTTGGCCTGTTTATATTACAGTAGATGCGCTTTTGGCCTGTTTATATTACAGTAGATGCGCTTTTGGCCTGTTTATATTACAGTAGATGCGCTTTTGGCCTGTTTATGTTTCTGTAGATGCGCTTTTGGCCTGTTTATGTTTCTGTAGATGCGCTTTTGGTCTGTTTATGTTACAGTAGATGCGCTTTTGGCCTGTTTATATTACAGTAGATGCGCTTTTGGCCTGTTTATGTTTCAGTAGATGCGCTTTTTGCCTGTTTATGTTTCAGTAGATGCGCTTTTGGCCTGTTTATGTTTCTGTAGATGCGCTTTTGGTCTGTTTATGTTACAGTAGATGCGCTTTTGGCCTGTTTATATTACAGTAGATGCGCTTTTGGCCTGTTTATATTACAGTAGATGCGCTTTTGGCCTGTTTATATTACAGTAGATGCGCTTTTGGCCTGTTTATATTACAGTAGATGCGCTTTTGGCCTGTTTATGTTACAGTAGATGCGCTTTTGGCCTGTTTATATTACAGTAGATGCGCTTTTGGCCTGTTTATATTACAGTAGATGCGCTTTTGGCCTGTTTATATTACAGTAGATGCGCTTTTGGCCTGTTTATGTTTCTGTAGATGCGCTTTTGGCCTGTTTATGTTTCAGTAGATGCGCTTTTGCCCTGTTTATGTTTCTGTAGATGCGCTTTTGCCCTGTTTATGTTACAGTAGATGCGCTTTTGGTCTGTTTATGTTACAGTAGATGCGCTTTTGGCCTGTTTATATTACAGTAGATGCGCTTTTGGCCTGTTTATGTTTCAGTAGATGCGCTTTTGGCCTGTTTATGTTTCAGTAGATGCGCTTTTGGCCTGTTTATGTTTCAGTAGATGCGCTTTTGGCCTGTTTATGTTTCAGTAGATGCGCTTTTGCCCTGTTTATGTTACAGTAGATGCGCTTTTGGTCTGTTTATGTTACAGTAGATGTGCTTTTGGCCTGTTTATATTACAGTAGATGCGCTTTTGGCCTGTTTATGTTTCAGTAGATGCGCTTTTGGCCTGTTTATGTTTCAGTAGATGCGCTTTTGCCCTGTTTATGTTTCTGTAGATGCGCTTTTGGTCTGTTTATGTTACAGTAGATGCGCTTTTGGCCTGTTTATATTACAGTAGATGCGCTTTTGGCCTGTTTATGTTTCAGTAGATGCGCTTTTGGCCTGTTTATGTTACAGTAGATGCGCTTTTGGCCTGTTTATGTTACAGTAGATGCGCTTTTGGCCTGTTTATGTTTCTGTAGATGCGCTTTTGGCCTGTTTATGTTACAGTAGATGCGCTTTTGGCCTGTTTATGTTACAGTAGATGCGCTTTTGGCCTGTTTATGTTTCTGTAGATGCGCTTTTGGCCTGTTTATGTTACAGTAGATGCGCTTTTGGCCTGTTTATATTACAGTAGATGCGCTTTTGGCCTGTTTATGTTTCTGTAGATGCGCTTTTGGCCTGTTTATGTTACAGTAGATGCGCTTTTGGCCTGTTTATGTTACAGTAGATGCGCTTTTGGCCTGTTTATGTTTCTGTAGATGCGCTTTTGGCCTGTTTATGTTACAGTAGATGCGCTTTTGGCCTGTTTATGTTACAGTAGATGCGCTTTTGGCCTGTTTATATTACAGTAGATGCGCTTTTGGTGTGTTTTTGTTTCAGTAGATGCACTTTTGGTCTGTTTATGTTACAGTAGATGCGCTTTTGGTCTGTTTTTGTTTCAGTAGATGCACTTTTGGTCTGTTTATGTTTCAGTAGATGCGCTTTTGGTCTGTTTTTGTTTCAGTAGATGCACTTTTGGTCTGTTTATGTTACAGTAGATGCGCTTTTGGTCTGTTTTTGTTTCAGTAGATGCGCTTTTGGCCTATTTATGTTACAGTAGATGCGCTTTTGGTCTGTTTTTGTTTCAGTAGATGCACTTTTGGTCTGTTTATGTTTCAGTAGATGCGCTTTTGGTCTGTTTATGTTACAGTAGATGCGCTTTTGGTCTGTTTATGTTACAGTAGATGCGCTTTTGGTCTGTTTATGTTTCAGTAGATGCGCTTTTGGTCTGTTTATGTTACAGTAGATGCGCTTTTGGCCTGTTTATGTTTCAGTAGATGCGCTTTTGGTCTGTTTATGTTTCAGTAGATGCGCTTTTGGTCTGTTTATGTTACAGTAGATGCGCTTTTGGTCTGTTTTTGTTTCAGTAGATGCACTTTTGGTCTGTTTATGTTCCAGTAGATGCGCTTTTGGTCTGTTTTTGTTTCAGTAGATGCGCTTTTGGTCTGTTTATGTTTCAGTAGATGCGCTTTTGGTCTGTTTTTGTTTCAGTAGATGCGCTTTTGGTCTGTTTATGTTTCAGTAGATGCGCTTTTGGTCTGTTTATGTTACAGTGGATGCGCTTTTGGTCTGTTTATGTTACAGTAGATGCGCTTTTGGTCTGTTTATGTTACAGTAGATGCGCTTTTGGTCTGTTTTTGTTTCAGTAGATGCGCTTTTGGTCTGTTTATGTTTCAGTAGATGCGCTTTTGGTCTGTTTTTGTTTCAGTAGATGCGCTTTTGGTCTGTTTATGTTTCAGTAGATGCGCTTTTGGTCTGTTTTTGTTTCAGTAGATGCGCTTTTGGTCTGTTTTTGTTTCAGTAGATGCGCTTTTGGTCTGTTTATGTGACAGTAGATGCGCTTTTGGTCTGTTTATGTTTCAGTAGATGCGCTTTTGGTCTGTTTATGTTTCAGTAGATGCGCTTTTGGTCTGTTTATGTTACAGTAGATGCGCTTTTGGTCTGTTTATGTTTCAGTAGATGCGCTTTTGGTCTGTTTTTGTTTCAGTAGATGCGCTTTTGGCCTGTTTATATTACAGTAGATGCGCTTTTGGCCTGTTTATATTACAGTAGATGCGCTTTTGGCCTGTTTATGTTACAGTAGATGCGCTTTTGGCCTGTTTATATTACAGTAGATGCGCTTTTGGCCTGTTTATATTACAGTAGATGCGCTTTTGGCCTGTTTATGTTACAGTAGATGCGCTTTTGGCCTGTTTATATTACAGTAGATGCGCTTTTGGCCTGTTTATATTACAGTAGATGCGCTTTTGGTCTGTTTATGTGACAGTAGATGCGCTTTTGGTCTGTTTATGTGACAGTAGATGCGCTGTTGGCCTGTTTATGTTTCAGTAGATGCGCTTTTGGCCTGTTTATGTTACAGTAGATGCGCTTTTGGCCTGTTTATATTACAGTAGATGCGCTTTTGGCCTGTCTATGTTTCAGTAGATGCGCTTTTGGCCTGTTTATGTTACAGTAGATGCGCTTTTGGTCTGTTTATGTTACAGTAGATGCGCTTTTGGCCTGTTTATGTTACAGTAGATGCGCTTTTGGTCTGTTTATGTTACAGTAGATGCGCTTTTGGCCTGTTTATGTTACAGTAGATGCGCTTTTGGCCTGTTTATGTTACAGTAGATGTGCTTTTGGTCTGTTTATGTTACAGTAGATGCGCTTTTGGCCTGTTTATGTTACAGTAGATGCGCTTTTGGTCTGTTTATGTTACAGTAGATATGCTTTTGGCCTGTTTATGTTACAGTAGATGCGCTTTTGGCCTGTTTATGTTACAGTAGATGCGCTTTTGGTCTGTTTATGTTACAGTAGATGCGCTTTTGGCCTGTTTATGTTACAGTAGATGTGCTTTTGGTCTGTTTATGTTACAGTAGATGTGCTTTTGGTCTGTTTATATGACAGTAGATGCGCTTTTGGTCTGTTTATATTACAGTAGATGCGCTTTTGGCCTGTTTATGTTACAGTAGATGCGCTTTTGGTCTGTTTATGTTACAGTAGATGCGCTTTTGGCCTGTTTATGTTACAGTAGATGTGCTTTTGGTCTGTTTATGTTACAGTAGATGTGCTTTTGGTCTGTTTATGTTACAGTAGATGCGCTTTTGGCCTGTTTATGTTTCAGTAGATGTGCTTTTGGTCTGTTTATGTTACATTAGATGCGCTTTTGGTCTGTTTATGTTACAGTAGATGTGCTTTTGGTCTGTTTATGTTACAGTAGATGTGCTTTTGGTCTGTTTATGTTACAGTAGATGTGCTTTTGGTCTGTTTATGTTACAGTAGATGTGCTTTTGGTCTGTTTATGTTACAGTAGATGTGCTTTTGGTCTGTTTATGTTACAGTAGATGCGCTTTTGGCCTGTTTATGTTTCAGTAGATGTGCTTTTGGTCTGTTTATGTTACAGTAGATGTGCTTTTGGTCTGTTTATGTTACAGTAGATGTGCTTTTGGTCTGTTTATGTTACAGTAGATGTGCTTTTGGTCTGTTTATGTTACAGTAGATGTGCTTTTGGTCTGTTTATGTTACAGTAGATGTGCTTTTGGTCTGTTTATGTTACAGTAGATGTGCTTTTGGTCTGTTTATGTTACAGTAGATGCGCTTTTGGCCTGTTTATGTTTCAGTAGATGTGCTTTTGGTCTGTTTATGTTACAGTAGATGTGCTTTTGGCCTGTTTATGTTACAGTAGATGCGCTTTTGGCCTGTTTATGTTTCAGTAGATGCGCTTTTGGCCTGTTTATGTTACAGTAGATGTGCTTTTGGTCTGTTTATGTTACAGTAGATGCGCTTTTGGTCTGTTTATGTTACAGTAGATGTGCTTTTGGTCTGTTTATGTTACAGTAGATGTGCTTTTGGTCTGTTTATGTTACAGTAGATGCGCTTTTGGTCTGTTTATGTTACAGTAGATGCGCTTTTGGCCTGTTTATGTTACAGTAGATGCGCTTTTGGCCTGTTTATGTTACAGTAGATGTGCTTTTGGTCTGTTTATGTTACAGTAGATGCGCTTTTGGTCTGTTTATGTTACAGTAGATGTGCTTTTGGTCTGTTTATGTTACAGTAGATGTGCTTTTGGTCTGTTTATGTTACAGTAGATGTGCTTTTGGTCTGTTTATGTTACAGTAGATGCGCTTTTGGCCTGTTTATGTTACAGTAGATGCGCTTTTGGTCTGTTTATGTTACAGTAGATGTGCTTTTGGTCTGTTTATGTTACAGTAGATGTGCTTTTGGTCTGTTTATGTTACAGTAGATGTGCTTTTGGTCTGTTTATGTTACAGTAGATGCGCTTTTGGTCTGTTTATGTTACAGTAGATGCGCTTTTGGCCTGTTTATGTTTCAGTAGATGCGCTTTTGGCCTGTTTATGTTACAGTAGATGTGCTTTTGGTCTGTTTATATTACAGTAGATGTGCTTTTGGTCTGTTTATGTTACAGTAGATGCGCTTTTGGCCTGTTTATGTTTCAGTAGATGCGCTTTTGGCCTGTTTATGTTACAGTAGATGTGCTTTTGGTCTGTTTATGTTACAGTACATGCGCTTTTGGCCTGTTTATATTACAGTAGATGCGCTTTTGGCCTGTTTATGTTTCAGTAGATGCGCTTTTGGTCTGTTTATGTTACAGTAGATGTGCTTTTGGTCTGTTTATGTTACAGTAGATGTGCTTTTGGTCTGTTTATATTACAGTAGATGCGCTTTTGGCCTGTTTATGTTACAGTAGATGTGCTTTTGGTCTGTTTATATTACAGTAGATGCGCTTTTGGCCTGTTTATGTTACAGTAGATGTGCTTTTGGTCTGTTTATATTACAGTAGATGCGCTTTTGGCCTGTTTATGTTACAGTAGATGCGCTTTTGGCCTGTTTATGTTTCAGTAGATGCGCTTTTGGCCTGTTTATGTTACAGTAGATGTGCTTTTGGTCTGTTTATATTACAGTAGATGCGCTTTTGGCCTGTTTATATTACAGTAGATGCGCTTTTGGTCTGTTTATGTTACAGTAGATATGCTTTTGGCCTGTTTATGTTACAGTAGATGTGCTTTTGGTCTGTTTATATTACAGTAGATGCGCTTTTGGCCTGTTTATGTTACAGTAGATGCGCTTTTGGTCAGTTTGTTACATTAGATGTGCTTTTGGTCTGTTTATGTTACAGTAGATGCGCTTTTGGTCTGTTTGTTACAGTAGATGTGCTTTTGGTCTGTTTATATTACAGTAGATGCGCTTTTGGCCTGTTTATGTTACAGTAGATGCGCTTTTGGTCTGTTTGTTACAGTAGATGTGCTTTTGGTCTGTTTATATTACAGTAGATGCGCTTTTGGCCTGTTTATATTACAGTAGATGCGCTTTTGGCCTGTTTATATTTCAGTAGATGCGCTTTTGGTCTGTTTATATCACAGTAGATGCGCTTTTGGCCTGTTTATGTTACAGTAGATGCGCTTTTGGTCTGTTTATATTACAGTAGATGCGCTTTTGGTCTGTTTATATTACAGTAGATGCACTTTTGGCCTGTTTATGTTTCAGTAGATGCACTTTTGGCCTGTTTATATTACAGTAGATGCGCTTTTGGCCTGTTTATGTTACAGTAGATGCACTTTTGGTCTGTTTATATTACAGTAGATGCGCTTTTGGTCTGTTTATATCACAGTAGATGCACTTTTGGTCTGTTTATGTTTCAGTAGATGCACTTTTGGTCTGTTTATGTTACAGTAGATGCACTTTTGGTCTGTTTATATCACAGTAGATGCACTTTTGGTCTGTTTATGTTTCAGTAGATGCACTTTTGGTCTGTTTATGTTACAGTAGATGCGCTTTTGGTCTGTTTATATCACAGTAGATGCACTTTTGGCCTGTTTATATTACAGTAGATGCGCTTTTGGCCTGTTTATGTTACAGTAGATGCGCTTTTGGTCTGTTTATATCACAGTAGATGCACTTTTGGTCTGTTTATGTTACAGTAGATGCACTTTTGGCCTGTTTATGTTACAGTAGATGCGCTTTTGGTCTGTTTTTGTTTCAGTAGATGTGCTTTTGGCCTGTTTATGTTACAGTAGATGCGCTTTTGACCAATTTATGTTACAGTAGATGCAATTTTGGCCTGTTTATGTTACAGTAGATGCGCTTTTGGTCTGTTTTTGTTTCAGTAGATTCATTTTTGGTCTGTTTATGTTACAGTAGATGCGCTTTTGGCCTGTTTATGTTTCAGTAGATGTGCTTTTGGTCTGTTTATGTTACAGTAGATGCGCTTTTGACCAATTTATGTTACAGTAGATGCGCTTTTGACCAATTTATGTTACAGTAGATGCGCTTTTGGTCTGTTTTTGTTTCAGTAGATGCACTTTTGGTCTGTTTTTGTTTCAGTAGATGCGCTTTTTGCCTGTTTATGTTTCAGTAGATGTGCTTTTGGTCTGTTTATGTTACAGTAGATGCGCTTTTGACCAATTTATGTTACAGTAGATGCGCTTTTGACCAATTTATGTTACAGTAGATGTGCTTTTGGTCTGTTTTTGTTTCAGTAGATGTGCTTTTGGTCTGTTTATGTTTCAGTATATGTGCTTTTGGCCTGTTTATGTTACAGTAGATGCGCTTTTGACCAATTTATGTTACAGTAGATGCAATTTTGGCCTGTTTATGTTACAGTAGATGCGCTTTTGGTCTGTTTATGTTACAGTAGATGCGCTTTTGGTCTGTTTATGTTACAGTAGATGCGCTTTTGGTCTGTTTATGTTACAGTAGATGCGCTTTTGGCCTGTTTATGTTACAGTAGATGTGCTTTTGGTCTGTTTATGTTACAGTAGATGCGCTTTTGGTCTGTTTATGTTACAGTAGACGTGCTTTTGGTCTGTTTATGTTACAGTAGATGCGCTTTTGGTCTCTTTATGTTATAGTAGATGCGCTTTTGGCCTGTTTATGTGACAGTAGATGCGCTTTTGGCCTGTTTATGTGACAGTAGATGCGCTTTTGGTCTGTTTGTTACAGTAGATGCGCTTTTGGCCTGTTTATGTTACAGTAGATGTGCTTTTGGTCTGTTTATGTTACAGTAGATGCGCTTTTGGCCTGTTTATGTGACAGTAGATGCGCTTTTGGCCTGTTTATGTTACAGTAGATGCGCTTTTGGCCTGTTTATGTGACAGTAGATGCGCTTTTGGCCTGTTTATGTTACAGTAGATGTGCTTTTGGCCTGTTTATGTGACAGTAGATGCGCTTTTGGTCTGTTTATGTTACAGTAGATGCGCTTTTGGTCTGTTTATGTTACAGTAGATGTTCTTTTGGTCTGTTTATGTTACAGTAGATGCGCTTTTGGCCTGTTTATGTGACAGTAGATGCGCTTTTGGTCTGTTTATGTTACAGTAGATGTTCTTTTGGTCTGTTTATGTTACAGTAGATGCGCTTTTGGCCTGTTTATGTGACAGTAGATGCGCTTTTGGTCTGTTTATGTTACAGTAGATGCGCTTTTGGCCTGTTTATGTTACAGTAGATGCGCTTTTGGTCTGTTTATGTTACAGTAGATGCGCTTTTGGCCTGTTTATGTGACAGTAGATGCGCTTTGGTCTGTTTATGTTACAGTAGATGCGCTTTTGGCCTGTTTATGTGACAGTAGATGCGCTTTTGGCCTGTTTATGTGACAGTAGATGCGCTTTTGGTCTGTTTATGTTACAGTAGATGCGCTTTTGGCCTGTTTATGTTACAGTAGATGCGCTTTTGGCCTGTTTATGTGACAGTAGATGCGCTTTTGGCCTGTTTATGTGACAGTAGATGCGCTTTTGGTCTGTTTATGTTACAGTAGATGCGCTTTTGGCCTGTTTATGTGACAGTAGATGCGCTTTTGGTCTGTTTATGTTACAGTAGATGCGCTTTTGGCCTGTTTATGTTACAGTAGATGTGCTTTTGGTCTGTTTATGTTACAGTAGATGCGCTTTTGGTCTGTTTATGTTACAGTAGATGCGCTTTTGGTCTGTTTATGTTTCAGTAGATGCGCTTTTGGCCTGTTTATGTTACAGTAGATGCGCTTTTGGCCTGTTTATGTGACAGTAGATGCGCTTTTGGTCTATTTATGTTACAGTAGATGCGCTTTTGGCCTGTTTATGTGACAGTAGATGCGCTTTTGGTCTGTTTATGTTACAGTAGATGCGCTTTTGGTCTCTTTATGTTACAGTAGATGCGCTTTTGGCCTGTTTATGTTACAGTAGATGCGCTTTTGGTCTCTTCATGTTACAGTAGATGCGCTTTTGGCCTGTTTATGTTACAGTAGATGCGCTTTTGGTCTCTTTATGTTACAGTAGATGCGCTTTTGGCCTGTTTATGTGACAGTAGATGCGCTTTTGGTCTGTTTATGTTACAGTAGATGCGCTTTTGGTCTGTTTATGTTACAGTAGATGCGCTTTTGGTCTGTTTGTTACAGTAGATGTGCTTTTGTCCTGTTTATGTTACAGTAGATGCGCTTTTGGTCTGTTTATGTTACAGTAGATGCGCTTTTGGTCTGTTTGTTACAGTAGATGTGCTTTTGTCCTGTTTATGTTACAGTAGATGCGCTTTTGGTCTCTTTATGTTACAGTAGATGCGCTTTTGGCCTGTTTATGTGACAGTAGATGCGCTTTTGGCCTGTTTATGTTACAGTAGATGTGCTTTTGGTCTCTTTATGTTATAGTAGATGCGCTTTTGGCCTGTTTATGTGACAGTAGATGCGCTTTTGGCCTGTTTATGTTATAGTAGATGCGCTTTTGGCCTGTTTATGTTACAGTAGATGCGCTTTTGGCCTGTTTATGTTACAGTAGATGTGCTTTTGGTCTGTTTATGTTACAGTAGATGCGCTTTTGGTCTGTTTATGTTACAGTAGATGCGCTTTTGGTCTGTTTATGTTACAGTAGATGCGCTTTTGGTCTGTTTATGTTACAGTAGATGCGCTTTTGGTCTGTTTATGTTACAGTAGATGTGCTTTTGGTCTGTTTATGTTACAGTAGATGCGCTTTTGGTCTGTTTATGTTACAGTAGATGCGCTTTTGGCCTGTTTATGTTACAGTAGATGTGCTTTTGGTCTGTTTATGTTACAGTAGATGCGCTTTTGGTCTGTTTATGTTACAGTAGATGCGCTTTTGGTCTGTTTATGTTTCAGTAGATGCGCTTTTGGCCTGTTTATGTTACAGTAGATGCGCTTTTGGCCTGTTTATGTGACAGTAGATGCGCTTTTGGTCTGTTTATGTTACAGTAGATGCGCTTTTGGCCTGTTTATGTGACAGTAGATGCGCTTTTGGTCTGTTTATGTTACAGTAGATGCGCTTTTGGTCTGTTTATGTTACAGTAGATGCGCTTTTGGTCTCTTTATGTTACAGTAGATGCGCTTTTGGTCTCTTTATGTTACAGTAGATGCGCTTTTGGCCTGTTTATGTTACAGTAGATGCGCTTTTGGTCTCTTTATGTTACAGTAGATGCGCTTTTGGCCTGTTTATGTTACAGTAGATGCGCTTTTGGTCTCTTTATGTTACAGTAGATGAGCTTTTGGTCTGTTTATGTGACAGTAGATGCGCTTTTGGTCTGTTTATGTTACAGTAGATGCGCTTTTGGTCTCTTTATGTTACAGTAGATGCGCTTTTGGTCTCTTTATGTTACAGTAGATGCGCTTTTGGCCTGTTTATGTTACAGTAGATGCGCTTTTGGTCTGTTTATGTTACAGTAGATGCGCTTTTGGTCTGTTTATGTTACAGTAGATGCGCTTTTGGTCTGTTTATGTTACAGTAGATGCGCTTTTGGTCTGTTTAAGTTACAGTAGATGTGCTTTTGGCCTGTTTATGTTACAGTAGATGCGCTTTTGGTCTCTTTATGTTACAGTAGATGCGCTTTTGGTCTGTTTATGTTACAGTAGATGCGCTTTTGTCCTGTTTATGTGACAGTAGATGCGCTTTTGGTCTGTTTATGTTACAGTAGATGCGCTTTTGGTCTCTTTATGTTACAGTAGATGCGCTTTTGGTCTCTTTATGTTACAGTAGATGCGCTTTTGGCCTGTTTATGTTACAGTAGATGCGCTTTTGGTCTCTTTATGTTACAGTAGATGCGCTTTTGGCCTGTTTATGTGACAGTAGATGCGCTTTTGGTCTGTTTATGTTACAGTAGATGCGCTTTTGGTCTCTTTATGTTACAGTAGATGCGCTTTTGGTCTCTTTATGTTACAGTAGATGCGCTTTTGGCCTGTTTATGTTACAGTAGATGCGCTTTTGGTCTCTTTATGTTACAGTAGATGCGCTTTTGGCCTGTTTATGTGACAGTAGATGCGCTTTTGGTCTGTTTATGTTACAGTAGATGCGCTTTTGGTCTCTTTATGTTACAGTAGATGCGCTTTTGGTCTCTTTATGTTACAGTAGATGCGCTTTTGGCCTGTTTATGTTACAGTAGATGCGCTTTTGGTCTCTTTATGTTACAGTAGATGCGCTTTTGGCCTGTTTATGTGACAGTAGATGCGCTTTTGGTCTGTTTATGTTACAGTAGATGCGCTTTTGGTCTGTTTATGTTACAGTAGATGCGCTTTTGGTCTGTTTGTTACAGTAGATGTGCTTTTGTCCTGTTTATGTTACAGTAGATGCGCTTTTGGTCTGTTTATGTTACAGTAGATGCGCTTTTGGTCTGTTTATGTTACAGTAGATGCGCTTTTGGTCTGTTTATGTTACAGTAGATGTGCTTTTGTCCTGTTTATGTTACAGTAGATGCGCTTTTGGTCTGTTTATGTTACAGTAGATGCGCTTTTGGTCTCTTTATGTTACAGTAGATGCGCTTTTGGCCTGTTTATGTTACAGTAGATGTGCTTTTGGCCTGTTTATGTGACAGTAGATGCGCTTTTGGTCTCTTTATGTTACAGTAGATGCGCTTTTGGTCTCTATGTTACAGTAGATGCGCTTTTGGCCTGTTTATGTGACAGTAGATGCGCTTTTGGCCTGTTTATGTTACAGTAGATGCGCTTTTGGTCTCTTTATGTTACAGTAGATGCGCTTTTGGCCTGTTTATGTTACAGTAGATGTGCTTTTGGTCTCTTTATGTTACAGTAGATGTGCTTTTGGTCTCTTTATGTTACAGTAGATGCGCTTTTGGTCTCTATGTTACAGTAGATGCGCTTTTGGCCTGTTTATGTGACAGTAGATGCGCTTTTGGCCTGTTTATGTTACAGTAGATGCGCTTTTGGTCTCTTTATGTTACAGTAGATGCGCTTTTGGCCTGTTTATGTGACAGTAGATGCGCTTTTGGCCTGTTTATGTTACAGTAGATGTGCTTTTGGTCTCTTTATGTTACAGTAGATGCGCTTTTGGCCTGTTTATGTTACAGTAGATGCGCTTTTGGTCTGTTTATGTGACAGTAGATGTGCTTTTGGCCTGTTTATGTGACAGTAGATGCGCTTTTGGTCTGTTTATGTTACAGTAGATGCGCTTTTGGCCTGTTTATGTTACAGTAGATGTGCTTTTGGTCTGTTTATGTTACAGTAGATGCGCTTTTGGTCTGTTTATGTTACAGTAGATGCGCTTTTGGTCTGTTTATGTTACAGTAGATGCGCTTTTGGTCTGTTTATGTTACAGTAGATGCGCTTTTGGCCTGTTTATGTTACAGTAGATGTGCTTTTGGTCTGTTTATGTTACAGTAGATGCGCTTTTGCACTGTTTATGTTACAGTAGATGCGCTTTTGGTCTGTTTATGTTACAGTAGATGCGCTTTTGGCCTGTTTATGTTACAGTAGATGTGCTTTTGGTCTGTTTATGTTACAGTAGATGCGCTTTTGGTCTGTTTATGTTACAGTAGATGTGCTTTTGGTCTGTTTATGTTACAGTAGATGCGCTTTTGGTCTGTTTATGTTACAGTAGATGCGCTTTTGGCCTGTTTATGTTACAGTAGATGTGCTTTTGGTCTGTTTATGTTACAGTAGATGCGCTTTTGGTCTGTTTATGTTACAGTAGATGTGCTTTTGGTCTGTTTATGTTTCAGTAGATGCGCTTTTGGCCTGTTTATGTTACAGTAGATGCGCTTTTGGCCTGTTTATGTGACAGTAGATGCGCTTTTGGTCTGTTTATGTTACAGTAGATGCGCTTTTGGCCTGTTTATGTGACAGTAGATGCGCTTTTGGTCTGTTTATGTTACAGTAGATGCGCTTTTGGTCTGTTTATGTTACAGTAGATGCGCTTTTGGTCTGTTTATGTTACAGTAGATGCGCTTTTGGCCTGTTTATGTTACAGTAGATGTGCTTTTGGTCTGTTTATGTTACAGTAGATGCGCTTTTGGTCTGTTTATGTTACAGTAGATGCGCTTTTGGTCTGTTTATGTTTCAGTAGATGCGCTTTTGGCCTGTTTATGTTACAGTAGATGCGCTTTTGGCCTGTTTATGTGACAGTAGATGCGCTTTTGGTCTGTTTATGTTACAGTAGATGCGCTTTTGGCCTGTTTATGTGACAGTAGATGCGCTTTTGGTCTGTTTATGTTACAGTAGATGCGCTTTTGGTCTCTTTATGTTACAGTAGATGCGCTTTTGGCCTGTTTATGTTACAGTAGATGCGCTTTTGGCCTGTTTATGTGACAGTAGATGCGCTTTTGGTCTGTTTATGTTACAGTAGATGCGCTTTTGGTCTCTTTATGTTACAGTAGATGCGCTTTTGGCCTGTTTATGTGACAGTAGATGCGCTTTTGGTCTGTTTATGTTACAGTAGATGCGCTTTTGGTCTCTTTATGTTACAGTAGATGCGCTTTTGGCCTGTTTATGTGACAGTAGATGCGCTTTTGGCCTGTTTATGTGACAGTAGATGCGCTTTTGGCCTGTTTATGTTACAGTAGATGCGCTTTTGGCCTGTTTATGTGACAGTAGATGCGCTTTTGGCCTGTTTATGTGACAGTAGATGCGCTTTTGGCCTGTTTATGTTACAGTAGATGCGCTTTTGGCCTGTTTATGTGACAGTAGATGCGCTTTTGGTCTGTTTATGTTTCAGTAGATGCGCTTTTGGCCTGTTTATGTTACAGTAGATGCGCTTTTGGCCTGTTTATGTTACAGTAGATGTGCTTTTGGTCTGTTTATGTTACAGTAGATGCGCTTTTGGCCTGTTTATGTGACAGTAGATGCGCTTTTGGCCTGTTTATGTTACAGTAGATGCGCTTTTGGCCTGTTTATGTTACAGTAGATGTGCTTTTGGTCTGTTTATGTTACAGTAGATGCGCTTTTGGTCTGTTTATGTTACAGTAGATGCGCTTTTGGTCTCTTTATGTTACAGTAGATGCGCTTTTGGCCTGTTTATGTGACAGTAGATGCGCTTTTGGCCTGTTTATGTTACAGTAGATGTGCTTTTGGTCTCTTTATGTTACAGTAGATGCGCTTTTGGCCTGTTTATGTTACAGTAGATGCGCTTTTGGTCTCTATGTTACAGTAGATGCGCTTTTGGCCTGTTTATGTGACAGTAGATGCGCTTTTGGCCTGTTTATGTTACAGTAGATGCGCTTTTGGTCTCTTTATGTTACAGTAGATGCGCTTTTGGCCTGTTTATGTGACAGTAGATGCGCTTTTGGCCTGTTTATGTTACAGTAGATGTGCTTTTGGCCTGTTTATGTGACAGTAGATGCGCTTTTGGTCTGTTTATGTTACAGTAGATGCGCTTTTGGCCTGTTTATGTTACAGTAGATGCGCTTTTGGTCTGTTTATGTTACAGTAGATGCGCTTTTGGCCTGTTTATGTGACAGTAGATGCGCTTTTGGTCTGTTTATGTTTCAGTAGATGCGCTTTTGGCCTGTTTATGTTACAGTAGATGCGCTTTTGGCCTGTTTATGTGACAGTAGATGCGCTTTTGGTCTGTTTATGTTACAGTAGATGCGCTTTTGGCCTGTTTATGTTACAGTAGATGTGCTTTTGGCCTGTTTATGTTACAGTAGATGCGCTTTTGGCCTGTTTATGTGACAGTAGATGCGCTTTTGGCCTGTTTATGTGACAGTAGATGCGCTTTTGGCCTGTTTATGTGACAGTAGATGCGCTTTTGGCCTGTTTATGTTACAGTAGATGCGCTTTTGGCCTGTTTATGTGACAGTAGATGCGCTTTTGGTCTGTTTATGTTTCAGTAGATGCGCTTTTGGCCTGTTTATGTTACAGTAGATGCGCTTTTGGCCTGTTTATGTTACAGTAGATGTGCTTTTGGTCTGTTTATGTTACAGTAGATGCGCTTTTGGTCTGTTTATGTTACAGTAGATGCGCTTTTGGCCTGTTTATGTTACAGTAGATGTGCTTTTGGCCTGTTTATGTGACAGTAGACGCGCTTTTGGTCTGTTTATGTTACAGTAGATGCGCTTTTGGCCTGTTTATGTTACAGTAGATGCGCTTTTGGTCTGTTTATGTTACAGTAGATGCGCTTTTGGTCTGTTTATGTTACAGTAGATGCGCTTTTGGTCTCTTTATGTTACAGTAGATGCGCTTTTGGTCTGTTTATGTTACAGTAGATGCGCTTTTGGCCTGTTTATGTTACAGTAGATGCGCTTTTGGTCTGTTTATGTTACAGTAGATGCGCTTTTGGTCTGTTTATGTTTCAGTAGATGCGCTTTTGGTCTGTTTATGTTACAGTAGATGCGCTTTTGGTCTGTTTATGTTACAGTAGATGCGCTTTTGGTCTGTTTATGTTACAGTAGATGCGCTTTTGGTCTCTTTATGTTATAGTAGATGCGCTTTTGGCCTGTTTATGTGACAGTAGATGCGCTTTTGGCCTGTTTATGTTACAGTAGATGCGCTTTTGGCCTGTTTATGTTACAGTAGATGCGCTTTTGGCCTGTTTATGTGACAGTAGATGCGCTTTTGGCCTGTTTATGTTACAGTAGATGCGCTTTTGGTCTCTTTATGTTACAGTAGATGCGCTTTTGGCCTGTTTATGTTACAGTAGATGCGCTTTTGGCCTGTTTATGTGACAGTAGATGCGCTTTTGGCCTGTTTATGTTACAGTAGATGTGCTTTTGGCCTGTTTATGTTCCAGTAGATGTGCTTTTGGTCTGTTTATGTTTCAGTAGATGCGCTTTTGGTCTGTTTATGTTACAGTAGATGCGCTTTTGGTCTGTTTATGTTTCAGTAGATGCGCTTTTGGTCTGTTTATGTTACAGTAGATGCGCTTTTGGCCTGTTTATGTTACAGTAGATGCGCTTTTGGTCTGTTTATGTTACAGTAGATGCGCTTTTGGCTTGTTTATGTTACAGTAGATTCTCTTTTTCCTGTTTATGTTTCAGTAGATGTGCTTTTGGTCTGTTTATGTTACAGTAGATGCGCTTTTGGTCTGTTTATGTTACAGTAGATGCGCTTTTGGTCTGTTTATGTTACAGTAGATGCGCTTTTGGCTTGTTTATGTTACAGTAGATTCTCTTTTTCCTGTTTATGTTTCAGTAGATGCGCTTTTGGTCTGTTTATGTTACAGTAGATGCGCTTTTGGCCTGTTTATGTTACAGTAGATGTGCTTTTGGTCTGTTTATGTTACAGTAGATGCGCTTTTGGTCTGTTTATGTTACAGTAGATGCGCTTTTGGTCTGTTTATGTTACAGTAGATGCGCTTTTGGCTTGTTTGTTACAGTAGATTCTCTTTTTCCTGTTTATGTTACAGTAGATGTGCTTTTGGTCTGTTTATGTTACAGTAGATGTGCTTTTGGTCTGTTTACGTTTCAGTAGATGCGCTTTTGGTCTGTTTATGTTACAGTAGATGCGCTTTTGGTCTGTTTATGTTACAGTAGATGCGCTTTTGGTCTGTTTATGTTACAGTAGATGTGCTTTTGGTCTGTTTATGTTACAGTAGATGCGCTTTTGGTCTGTTTATGTTTCAGTAGATGTGCTTTTGGTCTGTTTATGTTTCAGTAGATGCGCTTTTGGTCTGTTTATGTTACAGTAGATGCGCTTTTGGTCTGTTTATGTTACAGTAGATGCGCTTTTGGTCTGTTTATGTTACAGTAGATTCTCTTTTTCCTGTTTATGTTACAGTAGATGTGCTTTTGGTCTGTTTATGTTACAGTAGATGCGCTTTTGGTCTGTTTATGTTACAGTAGATGCGCTTTTGGTCTGTTTATGTTACAGTAGATTCTCTTTTTCCTGTTTATGTTACAGTAGATGCGCTTTTGGTCTGTTTATGTTACAGTAGATTCTCTTTTTCCTGTTTATGTTACAGTAGATGCGCTTTTGGTCTGTTTATGTTACAGTAGATTCTCTTTTTCCTGTTTATGTTACAGTAGATGCGCTTTTGGTCTGTTTATGTTACAGTAGATGCGCTTTTGGTCTGTTTATGTTCCAGTAGATGTGCTTTTGGTCTGTTTATGTTACAGTAGATGCGCTTTTGGTCTGTTTATGTTACAGTAGATGCGCTTTTGGTCTGTTTATGTTCCAGTAGATGTGCTTTTGGTCTGTTTATGTTACAGTAGATGCGCTTTTGGTCTGTTTATGTTTCAGTAGATGTGCTTTTGGTCTGTTTATGTTTCAGTAGATGCGCTTTTGGTCTGTTTATGTTACAGTAGATGTGCTTTTGGTCTGTTTATGTTACAGTAGATGCGCTTTTGGTCTGTTTATGTTACAGTAGATGCGCTTTTGGTCTGTTTATGTTACAGTAGATGCGCTTTTGGTCTGTTTATGTTACAGTAGATGTGCTTTTGGTCTGTTTATGTTACAGTAGATACGCTTTTGGTCTGTTTATGTTACAGTAGATGTGCTTTTGGTCTGTTTATGTTACAGTAGATGCGCTTTTGGTCTGTTTATGTTACAGTAGATGCGCTTTTGGTCTGTTTATGTTACAGTAGATGCGCTTTTGGTCTGTTTATGTTACAGTAGTTGCGCTTTTGGTCTGTTTATGTTACAGTAGATGCGCTTTTGGTCTGTTTATGTTACAGTAGATGCGCTTTTGGTCTGTTTATGTTTCAGTAGATGCGCTTTTGGTCTGTTTATGTTTCAGTAGATGTGCTTTTGGTCTGTTTATGTTTCAGTAGATGCGCTTTTGGTCTGTTTATGTTACAGTAGATGCGCTTTTGGTCTGTTTATGTTACAGTAGATGTGCTTTTGGTCTGTTTATGTTACAGTAGATGCGCTTTTGGTCTGTTTATGTTTCAGTAGATGTGCTTTTGGTCTGTTTATGTTACAGTAGATGTGCTTTTGGTCTGTTTATGTTTCAGTAGATGTGCTTTTGGTCTGTTTATGTTTCAGTAGATGTGCTTTTGGTCTGTTTATGTTTCAGTAGATGCGCTTTTGGTCTGTTTATGTTACAGTAGATGCGCTTTTGGTCTGTTTATGTTACAGTAGATGTGCTTTTGGTCTGTTTATGTTACAGTAGATGTGCTTTTGGTCTGTTTATGTTTCAGTAGATGTGCTTTTGGTCTGTTTATGTTTCAGTAGATGCGCTTTTGGTCTGTTTATGTTACAGTAGATGTGCTTTTGGTCTGTTTATGTTACAGTAGATGTGCTTTTGGTCTGTTTATGTTTCAGTAGATGTGCTTTTGGTCTGTTTATGTTTCAGTAGATGCGCTTTTGGTCTGTTTATGTTACAGTAGATGCGCTTTTGGTCTGTTTATGTTACAGTAGATGTGCTTTTGGTCTGTTTATGTTACAGTAGATGCGCTTTTGGCCTGTTTATGTTACAGTAGATGTGCTTTTGGTCTGTTTATGTTTCAGTAGATGCGCTTTTGGCCTGTTTATGTTACAGTAGATGCGCTTTTGGCCTGTTTATGTTACAGTAGATGTGCTTTTGGTCTGTTTATGTTACAGTAGATGCGCTTTTGGTCTGTTTATGTTTCAGTAGATGTGCTTTTGGTCTGTTTATGTTACAGTAGATGCGCTTTTGGCCTGTTTATGTTACAGTAGATGTGCTTTTGGTCTGTTTATGTTTCAGTAGATGCGCTTTTGGTCTGTTTATGTTTCAGTAGATGCGCTTTTGGTCTGTTTATGTTACAGTAGATGTGCTTTTGGTCTGTTTATGTTTCAGTAGATGTGCTTTTGGTCTGTTTATGTTTCAGTAGATGTGCTTTTGGTCTGTTTATGTTTCAGTAGATGTGCTTTTGGTCTGTTTATGTTTCAGTAGATGTGCTTTTGGTCTGTTTATGTTTCAGTAGATTCTCTTTTTCCTGTTTATGTTACAGTAGATGTGCTTTTGGTCTGTTTATGTTTCAGTAGATGCGCTTTTGGTCTGTTTATGTTACAGTAGATGCGCTTTTGGCCTGTTTATGTTACAGTAGATTCTCTTTTTCCTGTTTATGTTACAGTAGATGTGCTTTTGGTCTGTTTATGTTTCAGTAGATGCGCTTTTGGTCTGTTTATGTTACAGTAGATGCGCTTTTGGCCTGTTTATGTTTCAGTAGATGCGCTTTTGGTCTGTTTATGTTACAGTAGATGTGCTTTTGGTCTGTTTATGTTACAGTAGATTCTCTTTTTCCTGTTTATGTTACAGTAGATGTGCTTTTGGTCTGTTTATGTTTCAGTAGATGCGCTTTTGGTCTGTTTATGTTACAGTAGATGCGCTTTTGGCCTGTTTATGTTTCAGTAGATGCGCTTTTGGTCTGTTTATGTTACAGTAGATGCGCTTTTGGCCTGTTTATGTTACAGTAGTTGCGCTTTTGGTCTGTTTATGTTACAGTAGATGCGCTTTTGGTCTGTTTATGTTACAGTAGATGCGCTTTTGGCCTGTTTATGTTACAGTAGTTGCGCTTTTGGTCTGTTTATGTTACAGTAGATGCGCTTTTGGTCTGTTTATGTTACAGTAGATGCGCTTTTGGTCTGTTTATGTTACAGTAGATGCGCTTTTGGTCTCTTTATGTTATAGTAGATGCGCTTTTGGCCTGTTTATGTTACAGTAGATGTGCTTTTGGTCTGTTTATGTTATAGTAGATGTGCTTTTGGTCTGTTTATGTTACAGTAGATGCGCTTTTGGTCTGTTTATGTTACAGTAGATGCGCTTTTGGCCTGTTTATGTTACAGTAGATGCGCTTTTGGTCTGTTTATGTTACAGTAGATGTTCTTTTGGTCTGTTTATGTTACAGTAGATGCGCTTTTGGTCTGTTTATGTTACAGTAGATGCGCTTTTGGTCTGTTTATGTTACAGTAGATGCGCTTTTGGCCTGTTTATGTTACAGTAGATGCGCTTTTGGCCTGTTTATGTTACAGTAGATGCGCTTTTGGCCTGTTTATGTGACAGTAGATGCGCTTTTGGCCTGTTTATGTTACAGTAGATGCGCTTTTGGCCTGTTTATGTTACAGTAGATGCGCTTTTGGCCTGTTTATGTGACAGTAGATGCGCTTTTGGTCTGTTTATGTTACAGTAGATGCGCTTTTGGTCTGTTTATGTTACAGTAGATGTGCTTTTGGTCTGTTTATGTTATAGTAGATGTGCTTTTGGTCTGTTTATGTTACAGTAGATGCGCTTTTGGTCCGTTTATGTTACAGTAGATGCGCTTTTGGCCTGTTTATGTTACAGTAGATGCGCTTTTGGTCTGTTTATGTTATAGTAGATGTGCTTTTGGTCTGTTTATGTTACAGTAGATGCGCTTTTGGTCCGTTTATGTTACAGTAGATGCGCTTTTGGCCTGTTTATGTTACAGTAGATGCGCTTTTGGTCTGTTTATGTTACAGTAGATGTGCTTTTGGTCTGTTTATGTTACAGTAGATGCGCTTTTGGCCTGTTTATGTGACAGTAGATGCGCTTTTGGCCTGTTTATGTTACAGTAGATGCGCTTTTGGTCTGTTTATGTTACAGTAGATGCGCTTTTGGTCTGTTTATGTTACAGTAGATGTGCTTTTGTTCTGTTTATGTTACAGTAGATGCGCTTTTGGTCTCTTTATGTTATAGTAGATGCGCTTTTGGCCTGTTTATGTTACAGTAGATGCGCTTTTGGCCTGTTTATGTTACAGTAGATGCGCTTTTGGCCTGTTTATGTGACAGTAGATGCGCTTTTGGCCTGTTTATGTTACAGTAGATGCGCTTTTGGTCTCTTTATGTTACAGTAGATGCGCTTTTGGCCTGTTCATGTTACAGTAGATGCGCTTTTGGCCTGTTTATGTGACAGTAGATGTGCTTTTGGCCTGTTTATGTTCCAGTAGATGCGCTTTTGGTCTGTTTATGTTACAGTAGATGCGCTTTTGGCCTGTTTATGTTTCAGTAGATGCGCTTTTGGTCTGTTTATGTTTCAGTAGATGCGCTTTTGGTCTGTTTATGTTACAGTAGATGCGCTTTTGGCCTGTTTATGTTACAGTAGATGCGCTTTTGGCCTGTTTATGTTACAGTAGATGTGCTTTTGGCCTGTTTATGTTACAGTAGATGCGCTTTTGGCCTGTTTATGTTACAGTAGATGCGCTTTTGGTCTGTTTATGTGACAGTAGATGCGCTTTTGGCCTGTTTATGTTTCAGTAGATGCGCTTTTGGTCTGTTTATGTTTCAGTAGATGCGCTTTTGGTCTGTTTATGTTACAGTAGATGCGCTTTTGGCCTGTTTATGTTACAGTAGATGCGCTTTTGGTCTGTTTATGTTACATTAGATGCGCTTTTGGTCTGTTTATGTTACATTAGATGCGCTTTTGGCCTGTTTATGTTCCAGTAGATGCGCTTTTGGTCTGTTTATGTTACAGTAGATGCGCTTTTGGCCTGTTTATGTTACAGTAGATGCGCTTTTGGTCTGTTTATGTTACATTAGATGCGCTTTTGGCCTGTTTATGTTACAGTAGATGCGCTTTTGGTCTGTTTATGTTACAGTAGATGCGCTTTTGGTCTGTTTATGTTACAGTAGATGCGCTTTTGGCCTGTTTATGTTTCAGTAGATGCGCTTTTGGTCTGTTTATGTTACATTAGATGCGCTTTTGGCCTGTTTATGTTACAGTAGATGCGCTTTTGGTCTGTTTATGTTACAGTAGATGCGCTTTTGGCCTGTTTATGTTACAGTAGATGCGCTTTTGGTCTGTTTATGTTACATTAGATGCGCTTTTGGCCTGTTTATGTTACAGTAGATGCGCTTTTGGTCTGTTTATGTTACAGTAGATGCGCTTTTGGTCTGTTTATGTTACAGTAGATGCACTTTTGGCCTGTTTATGTTTCAGTAGATGCGCTTTTGGTCTGTTTATGTTTCAGTAGATGCGCTTTTGGCCTGTTTATGTTACAGTAGATGCGCTTTTGGTCTGTTTATGTTACAGTAGATGCGCTTTTGGCCTGTTTATGTTTCAGTAGATGCGCTTTTGGTCTGTTTATGTTACAGTAGATGCGCTTTTGGCCTGTTTATGTTTCAGTAGATGCGCTTTTGGTCTGTTTATGTTCCAGTAGATGCGCTTTTGGCCTGTTTATGTTTCAGTAGATGCGCTTTTGGTCTCTTTATGTTTCAGTAGATGCGCTTTTGGCCTGTTTATGTTACAGTAAATGCGCTTTTGGTCTGTTTATGTTACAGTAGATGCGCTTTTGGCCTGTTTATGTTACAGTAGATGCGCTTTTGGCCTGTTTATGTTTCAGTAGATGCGCTTTTGGCCTGTTTATGTTTCAGTAGATGCGCTTTTGGCCTGTTTATGTTACAGTAGATGCGCTTTTGGTCTGTTTATGTTACAGTAGATGCGCTTTTGGCCTGTTTATGTTACAGTAGATGCGCTTTTGGCCTGTTTATGTTTCAGTAGATGCGCTTTTGGCCTGTTTATGTTTCAGTAGATGCGCTTTTGGCCTGTTTATGTTTCAGTAGATGCGCTTTTGGCCTGTTTATGTTACAGTAGATGCGCTTTTGGTCTGTTTATGTTACAGTAGATGCGCTTTTGGCCTGTTTATGTTACAGTAGATGCGCTTTTGGCCTGTTTATGTTACAGTAGATGCGCTTTTGGCCTGTTTATGTTTCAGTAGATGCGCTTTTGGCCTGTTTATGTTTCAGTAGATGCGCTTTTGGCCTGTTTATGTTACAGTAAATGCGCTTTTGGTCTGTTTATGTTTCAGTAGATGCGCTTTTGGTCTGTTTATGTTACAGTAGATGCGCTTTTGGCCTGTTTATGTTTCAGTAGATGCGCTTTTGGCCTGTTTATGTTTCAGTAGATGCGCTTTTGGCCTGTTTATGTTTCAGTAGATGCGCTTTTGGTCTCTTTATGTTTCAGTAGATGCGCTTTTGGCCTGTTTATGTTACAGTAAATGCGCTTTTGGTCTGTTTATGTTACAGTAGATGCGCATTTGGCCTGTTTATGTTTCAGTAGATGCGCTTTTGGTCTGTTTATGTTTCAGTAGATGCGCTTTTGGTCTCTTTATGTTACAGTAGATGCGCTTTTGGCCTGTTTATGTTTCAGTAGATGCGCTTTTGGTCTGTTTATGTTTCAGTAGATGCGCTTTTGGTCTGTTTATGTTTCAGTAGATGTGCTTTTGGTCTGTTTATGTTTCAGTAGATGCGCTTTTGGCCTGTTTATGTTACAGTAGATGCGCTTTTGGTCTGTTTATGTTTCAGTAGATGCGCTTTTGGTCTGTTTATGTTTCAGTAGATGCGCTTTTGGTCTGTTTATGTTTCAGTAGATGCGCTTTTGGCCTGTTTATGTTACAGTAGATGCGCTTTTGGCCTGTTTATGTTACAGTAGATGCGCTTTTGGCCTGTTTATGTTTCAGTAGATGCGCTTTTGGTCTGTTTATGTTTCAGTAGATGCGCTTTTGGTCTGTTTATGTTACAGTAGATGCGCTTTTGGCCTGTTTATGTTTCAGTAGATGCGCTTTTGGTCTGTTTATGTTACAGTAGATGCGCTTTTGGCCTGTTTATGTTTCAGTAGATGCGCTTTTGGTCTGTTTATGTTTCAGTAGATGCGCTTTTGGTCTGTTTATGTTTCAGTAGATGCGCTTTTGGTCTGTTTATGTTTCAGTAGATGCGCTTTTGGTCTGTTTATGTTTCAGTAGATGCGCTTTTGGTCTGTTTATGTTTCAGTAGATGGGTTTTGGTCTGTTTATGTTTCAGTAGATGCGCTTTTGGTCTGTTTATGTTTCAGTAGATGCGCTTTTGGTCTGTTTATGTTACAGTAGATGCGCTTTTGGTCTGTTTATGTTACATTAGATGCGCTTTTGGTCTGTTTATGTTACATTAGATGCGCTTTTGGCCTGTTTATGTTACAGTAGATGCGCTTTTGGCCTGTTTATGTTACAGTAGATGCGCTTTTGGTCTGTTTATGTTACATTAGATGCGCTTTTGGCCTGTTTATGTTACAGTAGATGCGCTTTTGGTCTGTTTATGTTACAGTAGATGCGCTTTTGGTCTGTTTATGTTACAGTAGATGCGCTTTTGGCCTGTTTATGTTTCAGTAGATGCGCTTTTGGTCTGTTTATGTTACATTAGATGCGCTTTTGGCCTGTTTATGTTACAGTAGATGCGCTTTTGGTCTGTTTATGTTACAGTAGATGCGCTTTTGGCCTGTTTATGTTACAGTAGATGCGCTTTTGGTCTGTTTATGTTACATTAGATGCGCTTTTGGCCTGTTTATGTTACAGTAGATGCGCTTTTGGTCTGTTTATGTTACAGTAGATGCGCTTTTGGTCTGTTTATGTTACAGTAGATGCGCTTTTGGCCTGTTTATGTTTCAGTAGATGCGCTTTTGGTCTGTTTATGTTTCAGTAGATGCGCTTTTGGCCTGTTTATGTTACAGTAGATGCGCTTTTGGTCTGTTTATGTTACAGTAGATGCGCTTTTGGCCTGTTTATGTTTCAGTAGATGCGCTTTTGGTCTGTTTATGTTACAGTAGATGCGCTTTTGGCCTGTTTATGTTTCAGTAGATGCGCTTTTGGTCTGTTTATGTTACAGTAGATGCGCTTTTGGCCTGTTTATGTTTCAGTAGATGCGCTTTTGGTCTCTTTATGTTTCAGTAGATGCGCTTTTGGCCTGTTTATGTTACAGTAAATGCGCTTTTGGTCTGTTTATGTTACAGTAGATGCGCTTTTGGCCTGTTTATGTTACAGTAGATGCGCTTTTGGCCTGTTTATGTTTCAGTAGATGCGCTTTTGGCCTGTTTATGTTTCAGTAGATGCGCTTTTGGCCTGTTTATGTTACAGTAGATGCGCTTTTGGTCTGTTTATGTTACAGTAGATGCGCTTTTGGCCTGTTTATGTTACAGTAGATGCGCTTTTGGCCTGTTTATGTTTCAGTAGATGCGCTTTTGGCCTGTTTATGTTTCAGTAGATGCGCTTTTGGCCTGTTTATGTTTCAGTAGATGCGCTTTTGGTCTGTTTATGTTACAGTAGATGCGCTTTTGGCCTGTTTATGTTTCAGTAGATGCGCTTTTGGCCTGTTTATGTTTCAGTAGATGCGCTTTTGGCCTGTTTATGTTACAGTAGATGCGCTTTTGGCCTGTTTATGTTTCAGTAGATGCGCTTTTGGTCTGTTTATGTTTCAGTAGATGCGCTTTTGGTCTGTTTATGTTACAGTAGATGCGCTTTTGGCCTGTTTATGTTTCAGTAGATGCGCTTTTGGTCTGTTTATGTTACAGTAGATGCGCTTTTGGCCTGTTTATGTTTCAGTAGATGCGCTTTTGGTCTGTTTATGTTTCAGTAGATGCGCTTTTGGTCTGTTTATGTTTCAGTAGATGCGCTTTTGGTCTGTTTATGTTTCAGTAGATGCGCTTTTGGTCTGTTTATGTTTCAGTAGATGCGCTTTTGGTCTGTTTATGTTTCAGTAGATGCGCTTTTGGTCTCTTTATGTTTCAGTAGATGCGCTTTTGGTCTGTTTATGTTTCAGTAGATGCGCTTTTGGCCTGTTTATGTTTCAGTAGATGCGCTTTTGGTCTGTTTATGTTTCAGTAGATGCGCTTTTGGTCTGTTTATGTTACAGTACATGCGCTTTTGGCCTGTTTATGTTTCAGTATATGCGCTTTTGGTCTGTTTATGTTTCAGTAGATGCGCTTTTGGTCTGTTTATGTTACAGTAGATGCGCTTTTGGTCTGTTTATGTTTCAGTAGATGCGCTTTTGGTCTGTTTATGTTACAGTAGATGCGCTTTTGGTCTGTTTATGTTACAGTAGATGCGCTTTTGGTCTGTTTATGTTTCAGTAGATGCGCTTTTGGTCTGTTTATGTTACAGTAGATGCGCTTTTGGTCTGTTTATGTTACAGTAGATGCGCTTTTGGTCTGTTTATGTTTCAGTAGATGCGCTTTTGGTCTGTTTATGTTACAGTAGATGCGCTTTTGGTCTGTTTATGTTACAGTAGATGCGCTTTTGGCCTGTTTGTTACAGTAGATGCGCTTTTGGCCTGTTTTGTTACAGTAGATGCGCTTTTGGCCTGTTTATGTTTCAGTAGATGCGCTTTTGGTCTGTTTATGTTTCAGTAGATGGGCTTTTGGTCTGTTTATGTTACAGTAGATGCGCTTTTGGTCTGTTTATGTTCCAGTAGATGCGCTTTTGGCCTGTTTATGTTACAGTAGATGCGCTTTTGGTCTCTTTATGTTTCAGTAGATGCGCTTTTGGTCTGTTTATGTTTCAGTAGATGCGCTTTTGGTCTGTTTATGTTACAGTAGATGCGCTTTTGGTCTGTTTATGTTACAGTAGATGCGCTTTTGGCCTGTTTATGTTACAGTAGATGCGCTTTTGGTCTGTTTATGTTACAGTAGATGCGCTTTTGGTCTGTTTATGTTACAGTAGATGCGCTTTTGGTCTGTTTATGTTACAGTAGATGCGCTTTTGGCCTGTTTATGTTTCAGTAGATGCGCTTTTGGTCTGTTTATGTTTCAGTAGATGCGCTTTTGGTCTGTTTATGTTACAGTAGATGCGCTTTTGGTCTGTTTATGTTACAGTAGATGCGCTTTTGGCCTGTTTATGTTACAGTAGATGCGCTTTTGGCCTGTTTATGTTACAGTAGATGCGCTTTTTGTCTGTTTATGTTACAGTAGATGCGCTTTTGGTCTGTTTATGTTTCAGTAGATGCGCTTTTGGCCTGTTTATGTTACAGTAGATGCGCTTTTTGTCTGTTTATGTTACAGTAGATGCGCTTTTGGTCTGTTTATGTTTCAGTAGATGCGCTTTTGGTCTGTTTATGTTGCAGTAGATGCGCTTTTGGTCTGTTTATGTTACAGTAGATGCGCTTTTGGTCTGTTTATGTTTCAGTAGATGCGCTTTTGGTCTGTTTATGTTACAGTAGATCCGCTTTTGGCCTGTTTATGTTACAGTAGATGCGCTTTTGGCCTGTTTATGTTTCAGTAGATGTGCTTTTGGTCTGTTTATGTTTCAGTAGATGCGCTTTTGGTCTGTTTATGTTACAGTAGATGCGCTTTTGGCCTGTTTATGTTTCAGTAGATGTGCTTTTGGTCTGTTTATGTTTCAGTAGATGCGCTTTTGGTCTGTTTATGTTACAGTAGATGTGCTTTTGGCCTGTTTATGTTACAGTAGATGCGCTTTTGGTCTGTTTATGTTTCAGTAGATGTGCTTTTGGTCTCTATGTTACAGTAGATGCGCTTTTGGTCTGTTTATGTTTCAGTAGATGCGCTTTTGGCCTGTTTATGTTACAGTAGATGCGCTTTTGGCCTGTTTATGTTACAGTAGATGCGCTTTTGGTCTGTTTATGTTACAGTAGATGCGCTTTTGGTCTGTTTATGTTTCAGTAGATGCGCTTTTGGTCTGTTTATGTTACAGTAGATGCGCTTTTGGTCTGTTTATGTTACAGTAGATGTGCTTTTGGTCTGTTTATGTTTCAGTAGATGCGCTTTTGGTCTGTTTATGTTACAGTAGATGCGCTTTTGGTCTGTTTATGTGACAGTAGATGTGCTTTTGGTCTGTTTATGTTTCAGTAGATGCGCTTTTGGTCTGTTTATGTTACAGTAGATGCGCTTTTGGTCTGTTTATGTTACAGTAGATGTGCTTTTGGTCTGTTTATGTTTCAGTAGATGCGCTTTTGGTCTGTTTATGTTACAGTAGATGCGCTTTTGGTCTGTTTATGTTACAGTAGATGTGCTTTTGGTCTGTTTATGTTACAGTAGATGCGCTTTTGGTCTGTTTATGTTTCAGTAGATGCGCTTTTGGTCTGTTTATGTTACAGTAGATGCGCTTTTGGCCTGTTTATGTTTCAGTAGATGTGCTTTTGGTCTGTTTATGTTTCAGTAGATGCGCTTTTGGTCTGTTTATGTTACAGTAGATGTGCTTTTGGCCTGTTTATGTTACAGTAGATGCGCTTTTGGTCTGTTTATGTTTCAGTAGATGTGCTTTTGGTCTCTATGTTACAGTAGATGTGCTTTTGGTCTGTTTATGTTTCAGTAGATGCGCTTTTGGCCTGTTTATGTTACAGTAGATGCGCTTTTGGCCTGTTTATGTTACAGTAGATGCGCTTTTGGTCTGTTTATGTTACAGTAGATGCGCTTTTGGTCTGTTTATGTTTCAGTAGATGCGCTTTTGGTCTGTTTATGTTACAGTAGATGCGCTTTTGGTCTGTTTATGTTACAGTAGATGCGCTTTTGGTCTGTTTATGTTTCAGTAGATGCGCTTTTGGTCTGTTTATGTTGCAGTAGATGCGCTTTTGGCCTGTTTATGTTACAGTAGATGCGCTTTTGGCCTGTTTATGTTTCAGTAGATGTGCTTTTGGTCTGTTTATGTTTCAGTAGATGCGCTTTTGGTCTCTTTATGTTTCAGTAGATGAGCTTTTGGCCTGTTTATGTTACAGTAGATGCGCTTTTGGTCTGTTTATGTTTCAGTAGATGCGCTTTTGGCCTGTTTATGTTTCAGTAGATGCGCTTTTGGTCTGTTTATGTTACAGTAGATGCGCTTTTGGCCTGTTTATGTTTCAGTAGATGCGCTTTTGGCCTGTTTATGTTTCAGTAGATGCGCTTTTGGCCTGTTTATGTTACAGTAGATGCGCTTTTGGTCTGTTTATGTTACAGTAGATGCGCTTTTGGCCTGTTTATGTTACAGTAGATGCGCTTTTGGTCTGTTTATGTTACAGTAGATGCGCTTTTGGCCTGTTTATGTTACAGTAGATGCGCTTTTGGTCTGTTTATGTTACAGTAGATGCGCTTTTGGCCTGTTTATGTTACAGTAGATGCGCTTTTGGCCTGTTTATGTTTCAGTAGATGCGCTTTTGGCCTGTTTATGTTTCAGTAGGTGCGCTTTTGGCCTGTTTATGTTACAGTAGATGCGCTTTTGGTCTGTTTATGTTTCAGTAGATGCGCTTTTGGTCTGTTTATGTTACAGTAGATGCGCTTTTGGCCTGTTTATGTTACAGTAGATGCGCTTTTGGCCTGTTTATGTTTCAGTAGATGCGCTTTTGGCCTGTTTATGTTTCAGTAGGTGCGCTTTTGGCCTGTTTATGTTACAGTAGGTGCGCTTTTGGCCTGTTTATGTTACAGTAGATGCGCTTTTGGCCTGTTTATGTTTCAGTAGGTGCGCTTTTGGCCTGTTTATGTTTCAGTAGATGCGCTTTTGGCCTGTTTATGTTTCAGTAGGTGCGCTTTTGGCCTGTTTATGTTACAGTAGATGCGCTTTTGGTCTGTTTATGTTTCAGTAGATGCGCTTTTGGCCTGTTTATGTTACAGTAGATGCGCTTTTGGCCTGTTTATGTTTCAGTAGATGCGCTTTTGGCCTGTTTATGTTTCAGTAGGTGCGCTTTTGGCCTGTTTATGTTACAGTAGGTGCGCTTTTGGCCTGTTTATGTTTCAGTAGATGCGCTTTTGGCCTGTTTATGTTTCAGTAGGTGCGCTTTTGGCCTGTTTATGTTACAGTAGATGCGCTTTTGGTCTGTTTATGTTTCAGTAGATGCGCTTTTGGCCTGTTTATGTTACAGTAGATGCGCTTTTGGCCTGTTTATGTTTCAGTAGATGCGCTTTTGGCCTGTTTATGTTTCAGTAGATGCGCTTTTGGTCTGTTTATGTTACAGTAGATGCGCTTTTGGTCTGTTTATGTTTCAGTAGATGCGCTTTTGGCCTATTTATGTTTCAGTAGATGCGCTTTTGGCCTGTTTATGTTTCAGTAGATGCGCTTTTGGCCTGTTTATGTTTCAGTAGATGCGCTTTTGGTCTGTTTATGTTACAGTAGATGCGCTTTTGGTCTGTTTATGTTTCAGTAGATGCGCTTTTGGCCTGTTTATGTTACAGTAGATGCGCTTTTGGCCTGTTTATGTTACAGTAGATGCGCTTTTGGCCTGTTTATGTTACAGTAGATGCGCTTTTGGTCTGTTTATGTTACAGTAGATGCGCTTTTGGCCTGTTTATGTTACAGTAGATGCGCTTTTGGTCTGTTTATGTTACAGTAGATGCGCTTTTGGCCTGTTTATGTTACAGTAGATGCGCTTTTGGCCTGTTTATGTTTCAGTAGATGCGCTTTTGGCCTGTTTATGTTTCAGTAGATGCGCTTTTGGTCTGTTTATGTTACAGTAGATGCGCTTTTGGTCTGTTTATGTTTCAGTAGATGCGCTTTTGGCCTGTTTATGTTTCAGTAGATGCGCTTTTGGTCTGTTTATGTTTCAGTAGATGCGCTTTTGGCCTGTTTATGTTACAGTAGATGTGCTTTTGGCCTGTTTATGTTTCAGTAGATGCGCTTTTGGTCTGTTTATGTTTCAGTAGATGCGCTTTTGGTCTGTTTATGTTTCAGTAGATGCGCTTTTGGCCTGTTTATGTTTCAGTAGATGCGCTTTTGGTCTGTTTATGTTTCAGTAGATGCGCTTTTGGTCTGTTTATGTTTCAGTAGATGCGCTTTTGGCCTGTTTATGTTTCAGTAGATGCGCTTTTGGTCTGTTTATGTTACAGTAGATGCGCTTTTGGTCTGTTTATGTTTCAGTAGATGCGCTTTTGGCCTGTTTATGTTTCAGTAGATGCGCTTTTGGTCTGTTTATGTTTCAGTAGATGCGCTTTTGGCCTGTTTATGTTTCAGTAGATGCGCTTTTGGTCTGTTTATGTTACAGTAGATGCGCTTTTGGTCTGTTTATGTTACAGTAAATGCGCTTTTGGTCTGTTTATGTTTCAGTAGATGCGCTTTTGGTCTGTTTATGTTTCAGTAGATGCGCTTTTGGCCTGTTTATGTTTCAGTAGATGCGCTTTTGGCCTGTTTATGTTTCAGTAGATGCGCTTTTGGTCTGTTTATGTTTCAGTAGATGCGCTTTTGGCCTGTTTATGTTACAGTAGATGCGCTTTTGGTCTGTTTATGTTACAGTAGATGCGCTTTTGGCCTGTTTATGTTACAGTAGATGCGCTTTTGGCCTGTTTATGTTTCAGTAGATGCGCTTTTGGCCTGTTTATGTTTCAGTAGATGCGCTTTTGGCCTGTTTATGTTACAGTAGATGCGCTTTTGGTCTGTTTATGTTACAGTAGATGCGCTTTTGGCCTGTTTATGTTACAGTAGATGCGCTTTTGGCCTGTTTATGTTTCAGTAGATGCGCTTTTGGCCTGTTTATGTTTCAGTAGATGCGCTTTTGGCCTGTTTATGTTACAGTAAATGCGCTTTTGGTCTGTTTATGTTTCAGTAGATGCGCTTTTGGTCTGTTTATGTTACAGTAGATGCGCTTTTGGCCTGTTTATGTTACAGTAGATGCGCTTTTGGCCTGTTTATGTTTCAGTAGATGCGCTTTTGGCCTGTTTATGTTTCAGTAGATGCGCTTTTGGTCTCTTTATGTTTCAGTAGATGCGCTTTTGGCCTGTTTATGTTACAGTAAATGCGCTTTTGGTCTGTTTATGTTACAGTAGATGCGCTTTTGGCCTGTTTATGTTTCAGTAGATGCGCTTTTGGTCTGTTTATGTTTCAGTAGATGCGCTTTTGGTCTCTTTATGTTACAGTAGATGCGCTTTTGGCCTGTTTATGTTTCAGTAGATGCGCTTTTGGTCTGTTTATGTTTCAGTAGATGCGCTTTTGGTCTGTTTATGTTTCAGTAGATGTGCTTTTGGTCTGTTTATGTTTCAGTAGATGCGCTTTTGGCCTGTTTATGTTACAGTAGATGCGCTTTTGGCCTGTTTATGTTACAGTAGATGCGCTTTTGGCCTGTTTATGTTTCAGTAGATGCGCTTTTGGTCTGTTTATGTTTCAGTAGATGCGCTTTTGGTCTGTTTATGTTACAGTAGATGCGCTTTTGGCCTGTTTATGTTTCAGTAGATGCGCTTTTGGTCTGTTTATGTTACAGTAGATGCGCTTTTGGCCCGTTTATGTTTCAGTAGATGCGCTTTTGGTCTGTTTATGTTTCAGTAGATGCGCTTTTGGTCTGTTTATGTTTCAGTAGATGCGCTTTTGGTCTGTTTATGTTTCAGTAGATGCGCTTTTGGTCTGTTTATGTTTCAGTAGATGCGCTTTTGGTCTGTTTATGTTTCAGTAGATGCGCTTTTGGTCTCTTTATGTTTCAGTAGATGCGCTTTTGGTCTGTTTATGTTTCAGTAGATGCGCTTTTGGCCTGTTTATGTTTCAGTAGATGCGCTTTTGGTCTGTTTATGTTTCAGTAGATGCGCTTTTGGTCTGTTTATGTTACAGTACATGCGCTTTTGGCCTGTTTATGTTTCAGTAGATGCGCTTTTGGTCTGTTTATGTTTCAGTAGATGCGCTTTTGGTCTGTTTATGTTACAGTAGATGCGCTTTTGGTCTGTTTATGTTTCAGTAGATGCGCTTTTGGTCTGTTTATGTTACAGTAGATGCGCTTTTGGTCTGTTTATGTTACAGTAGATGCGCTTTTGGTCTGTTTATGTTACAGTAGATGCGCTTTTGGTCTGTTTATGTTACAGTAGATGCGCTTTTGGCCTGTTTGTTACAGTAGATGCGCTTTTGGCCTGTTTTGTTACAGTAGATGCGCTTTTGGCCTGTTTATTTTTCAGTAGATGCGCTTTTGGTCTGTTTATGTTTCAGTAGATGCGCTTTTGGTCTGTTTATGTTACAGTAGATGCGCTTTTGGTCTGTTTATGTTCCAGTAGATGTGCTTTTGGCCTGTTTATGTTACAGTAGATGCGCTTTTGGTCTCTTTATGTTTCAGTAGATGCGCTTTTGGTCTGTTTATGTTTCAGTAGATGCGCTTTTGGTCTGTTTATGTTACAGTAGATGCGCTTTTGGTCTGTTTATGTTACAGTAGATGCGCTTTTGGCCTGTTTATGTTACAGTAGATGCGCTTTTGGTCTGTTTATGTTACAGTAGATGCGCTTTTGGTCTGTTTATGTTACAGTAGATGCGCTTTTGGTCTGTTTATGTTACAGTAGATGCGCTTTTGGCCTGTTTATGTTTCAGTAGATGCGCTTTTGGTCTGTTTATGTTACAGTAGATGCGCTTTTGGTCTGTTTATGTTACAGTAGATGTGCTTTTGGCCTGTTTATGTTACAGTAGATGCGCTTTTTGTCTGTTTATGTTACAGTAGATGCGCTTTTGGTCTGTTTATGTTTCAGTAGATGCGCTTTTGGTCTGTTTATGTTACAGTAGATGCGCTTTTGGTCTGTTTATGTTACAGTAGATGCGCTTTTGGCCTGTTTATGTTACAGTAGATGCGCTTTTGGCCTGTTTATGTTACAGTAGATGCGCTTTTTGTCTGTTTATGTTACAGTAGATGCGCTTTTGGTCTGTTTATGTTTCAGTAGATGCGCTTTTGGCCTGTTTATGTTACAGTAGATGCGCTTTTTGTCTGTTTATGTTACAGTAGATGCGCTTTTGGTCTGTTTATGTTTCAGTAGATGCGCTTTTGGTCTGTTTATGTTGCAGTAGATGCGCTTTTGGTCTGTTTATGTTACAGTAGATGCGCTTTTGGTCTGTTTATGTTTCAGTAGATGCGCTTTTGGTCTGTTTATGTTACAGTAGATCCGCTTTTGGCCTGTTTATGTTACAGTAGATGCGCGTTTGGCCTGTTTATGTTTCAGTAGATGTGCTTTTGGTCTGTTTATGTTTCAGTAGATGCGCTTTTGGTCTGTTTATGTTACAGTAGATGCGCTTTTGGCCTGTTTATGTTTCAGTAGATGCGCTTTTGGTCTGTTTATGTTACAGTAGATGCGCTTTTGGTCTGTTTATGTTTCAGTAGATGCGCTTTTGGTCTGTTTATGTTACAGTAGATGCGCTTTTGGCCTGTTTATGTTTCAGTAGATGTGCTTTTGGTCTGTTTATGTTTCAGTAGATGCGCTTTTGGTCTGTTTATGTTACAGTAGATGCGCTTTTGGTCTGTTTATGTTTCAGTAGATGCGCTTTTGGCCTGTTTATGTTTCAGTAGATGCGCTTTTGGTCTGTTTATGTTACAGTAGATGCGCTTTTGGTCTGTTTATGTTACAGTAGATGCGCTTTTGGCCTGTTTATGTTTCAGTAGATGCGCTTTTGGTCTGTTTATGTTACAGTAGATGCGCTTTTGGCCTGTTTATGTTTCAGTAGATGTGCTTTTGGTCTGTTTATGTTTCAGTAGATGCGCTTTTGGTCTGTTTATGTTACAGTAGATGCGCTTTTGGTCTGTTTATGTTTCAGTAGATGCGCTTTTGGTCTGTTTATGTTACAGTAGATGTGCTTTTGGCCTGTTTATGTTACAGTAGATGCGCTTTTGGTCTGTTTATGTTTCAGTAGATGTGCTTTTGGTCTCTATGTTACAGTAGATGCGCTTTTGGTCTGTTTATGTTTCAGTAGATGCGCTTTTGGCCTGTTTATGTTACAGTAGATGCGCTTTTGGCCTGTTTATGTTACAGTAGATGCGCTTTTGGTCTGTTTATGTTACAGTAGATGCGCTTTTGGTCTGTTTATGTTTCAGTAGATGCGCTTTTGGTCTGTTTATGTTACAGTAGATGCGCTTTTGGTCTGTTTATGTTACAGTAGATGTGCTTTTGGTCTGTTTATGTTTCAGTAGATGCGCTTTTGGTCTGTTTATGTTACAGTAGATGCGCTTTTGGTCTGTTTATGTTACAGTAGATGCGCTTTTGGTCTGTTTATGTTTCAGTAGATGCGCTTTTGGTCTGTTTATGTTACAGTAGATGCGCTTTTGGTCTGTTTATGTTACAGTAGATGTGCTTTTGGTCTGTTTATGTTTCAGTAGATGCGCTTTTGGTCTGTTTATGTTACAGTAGATGCGCTTTTGGTCTGTTTATGTTACAGTAGATGTGCTTTTGGTCTGTTTATGTTACAGTAGATGCGCTTTTGGTCTGTTTATGTTACAGTAGATGCGCTTTTGGTCTGTTTATGTTTCAGTAGATGCGCTTTTGGTCTGTTTATGTTACAGTAGATGCGCTTTTGGCCTGTTTATGTTTCAGTAGATGTGCTTTTGGTCTGTTTATGTTTCAGTAGATGCGCTTTTGGTCTGTTTATGTTACAGTAGATGTGCTTTTGGCCTGTTTATGTTACAGTAGATGCGCTTTTGGTCTGTTTATGTTTCAGTAGATGTGCTTTTGGTCTCTATGTTACAGTAGATGTGCTTTTGGTCTGTTTATGTTTCAGTAGATGCGCTTTTGGCCTGTTTATGTTACAGTAGATGCGCTTTTGGCCTGTTTATGTTACAGTAGATGCGCTTTTGGTCTGTTTATGTTACAGTAGATGCGCTTTTGGTCTGTTTATGTTTCAGTAGATGCGCTTTTGGTCTGTTTATGTTACAGTAGATGCGCTTTTGGTCTGTTTATGTTACAGTAGATGCGCTTTTGGTCTGTTTATGTTTCAGTAGATGCGCTTTTGGTCTGTTTATGTTGCAGTAGATGCGCTTTTGGCCTGTTTATGTTACAGTAGATGCGCTTTTGGCCTGTTTATGTTTCAGTAGATGTGCTTTTGGTCTGTTTATGTTTCAGTAGATGCGCTTTTGGTCTCTTTATGTTTCAGTAGATGAGCTTTTGGCCTGTTTATGTTACAGTAGATGCGCTTTTGGTCTGTTTATGTTTCAGTAGATGCGCTTTTGGCCTGTTTATGTTTCAGTAGATGCGCTTTTGGTCTGTTTATGTTACAGTAGATGCGCTTTTGGCCTGTTTATGTTTCAGTAGATGCGCTTTTGGCCTGTTTATGTTTCAGTAGATGCGCTTTTGGCCTGTTTATGTTACAGTAGATGCGCTTTTGGTCTGTTTATGTTACAGTAGATGCGCTTTTGGCCTGTTTATGTTACAGTAGATGCGCTTTTGGTCTGTTTATGTTACAGTAGATGCGCTTTTGGCCTGTTTATGTTACAGTAGATGCGCTTTTGGTCTGTTTATGTTACAGTAGATGCGCTTTTGGCCTGTTTATGTTACAGTAGATGCGCTTTTGGCCTGTTTATGTTTCAGTAGATGCGCTTTTGGCCTGTTTATGTTTCAGTAGGTGCGCTTTTGGTCTGTTTATGTTACAGTAGGTGCGCTTTTGGTCTGTTTATGTTTCAGTAGATGCGCTTTTGGTCTGTTTATGTTACAGTAGATGCGCTTTTGGCCTGTTTATGTTACAGTAGATGCGCTTTTGGCCTGTTTATGTTTCAGTAGATGCGCTTTTGGCCTGTTTATGTTTCAGTAGATGCGCTTTTGGTCTGTTTATGTTACAGTAGATGCGCTTTTGGTCTGTTTATGTTTCAGTAGATGCGCTTTTGGCCTGTTTATGTTTCAGTAGATGCGCTTTTGGCCTGTTTATGTTTCAGTAGATGCGCTTTTGGCCTGTTTATGTTTCAGTAGATGCGCTTTTGGTCTGTTTATGTTACAGTAGATGCGCTTTTGGTCTGTTTATGTTTCAGTAGATGCGCTTTTGGCCTGTTTATGTTACAGTAGATGCGCTTTTGGTCTGTTTATGTTACAGTAGATGCGCTTTTGGCCTGTTATGTTACAGTAGATGCGCTTTTGGTCTGTTTATGTTACAGTAGATGCGCTTTTGGCCTGTTTATGTTACAGTAGATGCGCTTTTGGTCTGTTTATGTTACAGTAGATGCGCTTTTGGCCTGTTTATGTTACAGTAGATGCGCTTTTGGCCTGTTTATGTTTCAGTAGATGCGCTTTTGGCCTGTTTATGTTTCAGTAGATGCGCTTTTGGTCTGTTTATGTTACAGTAGATGCGCTTTTGGTCTGTTTATGTTTCAGTAGATGCGCTTTTGGCCTGTTTATGTTTCAGTAGATGCGCTTTTGGTCTGTTTATGTTTCAGTAGATGCGCTTTTGGCCTGTTTATGTTTCAGTAGATGCGCTTTTGGTCTGTTTATGTTACAGTAGATGCGCTTTTGGTCTGTTTATGTTTCAGTAGATGCGCTTTTGGCCTGTTTATGTTTCAGTAGATGCGCTTTTGGTCTGTTTATGTTTCAGTAGATGCGCTTTTGGCCTGTTTATGTTTCAGTAGATGCGCTTTTGGTCTGTTTATGTTACAGTAGATGCGCTTTTGGTCTGTTTATGTTACAGTAGATGCGCTTTTGGCCTGTTTATGTTACATTAGAGGCGCTTTTGGTCTGTTTATGTTACAGTAGATGCGCTTTTGGCCTGTTTATGTTACAGTAGATGCGCTTTTGGCCTGTTTATGTTTCAGTAGATGCGCTTTTGGTCTGTTTATGTTACAGTAGATGCGCTTTTGGTCTGTTTATGTTTCAGTAGATGCGCTTTTGGCCTGTTTATGTTTCAGTAGATGCGCTTTTGGTCTGTTTATGTTACAGTAGATGCGCTTTTGGTCTGTTTATGTTACAGTAGATGCGCTTTTGGTCTGTTTATGTTACAGTAGATGCGCTTTTGGCCTGTTTATGTTACAGTAGATGCGCTTTTGGTCTGTTTATGTTTCAGTAGATGCGCTTTTGGTCTGTTTATGTTACAGTAGATGCGCTTTTGGTCTGTTTATGTTCCAGTAGATGCGCTTTTGGCCTGTTTATGTTACAGTAGATGCGCTTTTGGCCTGTTTATGTTACAGTAGATGCGCTTTTGGTCTGTTTATGTTACAGTAGATGCGCTTTTGGCCTGTTTATGTTACAGTAGATGCGCTTTTGGCCTGTTTATGTTACAGTAGATGCGCTTTTGGTCTGTTTATGTTACAGTAGATGCGCTTTTGGCCTGTTTATGTTTCAGTAGATGCGCTTTTGGTCTGTTTATGTTTCAGTAGATGCGCTTTTGGTCTGTTTATGTTACAGTAGATGCGCTTTTGGTCTGTTTATGTTACAGTAGATGCGCTTTTGGCCTGTTTATGTTTCAGTAGATGCGCTTTTGGCCTGTTTATGTTACAGTAGATGCGCTTTTGGCCTGTTTATGTTACAGTAGATGCGCTTTTGGTCTGTTTATGTTACAGTAGATGCGCTTTTGGCCTGTTTATGTTTCAGTAGATGCGCTTTTGGCCTTTTTATGTTTCAGTAGATGCGCTTTTGGTCTGTTTATGTTTCAGTAGATGCGCTTTTGGTCTGTTTATGTTACATTAGATGCGCTTTTGGTCTGTTTATGTTACAGTAGATGCGCTTTTGGCCTGTTTATGTTACAGTAGATGCGCTTTTGGTCTGTTTATGTTACAGTAGATGCGCTTTTGGCCTGTTTATGTGACAGTAGATGCGCTTTTGGCCTGTTTATGTTACAGTAGATGCGCTTTTGGTCTGTTTATGTTACAGTAGATGCGCTTTTGGCCTGTTTATGTGACAGTAGATGCGCTTTTGGCCTGTTTATGTTACAGTAGATGCGCTTTTGGTCTGTTTATGTTACAGTAGATGCGCTTTTGGCCTGTTTATGTTACAGTAGCTGCGCTTTTGGTCTGTTTATGTTACAGTAGATGCGCTTTTGGTCTGTTTATGTTACAGTAGATGCGCTTTTGGTCTGTTTATGTTTCAGTAGATGCGCTTTTGGTCTGTTTATGTTTCAGTAGATGCGCTTTTGGTCTGTTTATGTTACAGTAGATGCGCTTTTGGTCTGTTTATGTTTCAGTAGATGCGCTTTTGGTCTGTTTATGTTACAGTAGATGTGCTTTTGGTCTGTTTATATTACAGTAGATGCGCTTTTGGTCTGTTTATGTTACAGTAGATGCGCTTTTGGTCTGTTTATGTTTCAGTAGATGCGCTTTTGGTCTGTTTATGTTTCAGTAGATGCGCTTTTGGTCTGTTTATGTTTCAGTAGATGCGCTTTTGGTCTGTTTATGTTACAGTAGATGCGCTTTTGGTCTGTTTATGTTTCAGTAGATGCGCTTTTGGTCTGTTTATGTTTCAGTAGATGCGCTTTTGGTCTGTTTATGTTTCAGTAGATGCGCTTTTGGTCTGTTTATGTTTCAGTAGATGTGCTTTTGGTCTGTTTATGTTTCAGTAGATGCGCTTTTGGTCTGTTTATGTTACAGTAGATGCGCTTTTGGTCTGTTTATGTTACAGTAGATGCGCTTTTGGTCTGTTTATGTTACAGTAGATGCGCTTTTGGTCTGTTTATGTTACAGTAGATGCGCTTTTGGTCTGTTTATGTTTCAGTAGATGCGCTTTTGGTCTGTTTATGTTTCAGTAGATGCGCTTTTGGTCTGTTTATGTTTCAGTAGATGCGCTTTTGGTCTGTTTATGTTTCAGTAGATGTGCTTTTGGTCTGTTTATGTTTCAGTAGATGCGCTTTTGGTCTGTTTATGTTACAGTCGATGCGCTTTTGGTCTGTTTATGTTACAGTAGATGCGCTTTTGGTCTGTTTATGTTACAGTAGATGCGCTTTTGGTCTGTTTATGTTACAGTAGATGCGCTTTTGGTCTGTTTATGTTACAGTAGATGCGCTTTTGGTCTGTTTATGTTTCAGTAGATGTGCTTTTGGTCTGTTTATGTTTCAGTAGATGTGCTTTTGGTCTGTTTATGTTACAGTAGATGCGCTTTTGGTCTGTTTATGTTACAGTAGATGCGCTTTTGGTCTGTTTATGTTACAGTAGATGCGCTTTTGGTCTGTTTATGTTACAGTAGATGCGCTTTTGGTCTGTTTATGTTACAGTAGATGCGCTTTTGGTCTGTTTATGTTTCAGTAGATGTGCTTTTGGTCTGTTTATGTTTCAGTAGATGCGCTTTTGGCCTGTTTATGTTACAGTAGATGCGCTTTTGGTCTGTTTATGTTTCAGTAGATGTGCTTTTGGTCTGTTTATGTTACAGTAGATGTGCTTTTGGTCTGTTTATGTTACAGTAGATGCGCTTTTGGCCTGTTTATGTTACAGTAGATGTGCTTTTGGTCTGTTTATGTTTCAGTAGATGTGCTTTTGGTCTGTTTATGTTACAGTAGATGTGCTTTTGGTCTGTTTATGTTTCAGTAGATGTGCTTTTGGTCTGTTTATGTTTCAGTAGATGCGCTTTTGGTCTGTTTATGTTTCAGTAGATGTGCTTTTGGTCTGTTTATGTTTCAGTAGATGCGCTTTTGGTCTGTTTATGTTTCAGTAGATGCGCTTTTGGTCTGTTTATGTTTCAGTAGATGCGCTTTTGGTCTGTTTATGTTACAGTAGATGTGCTTTTGGTCTGTTTATGTTTCAGTAGATGTGCTTTTGGTCTGTTTATGTTACAGTAGATGTGCTTTTGGTCTGTTTATGTTTCAGTAGATGTGCTTTTGGTCTGTTTATGTTTCAGTAGATGCGCTTTTGGTCTGTTTATGTTTCAGTAGATGCGCTTTTGGTCTGTTTATGTTTCAGTAGATGTGCTTTTGGTCTGTTTATGTTTCAGTAGATGCGCTTTTGGTCTGTTTATGTTTCAGTAGATGCGCTTTTGGTCTGTTTATGTTTCAGTAGATGCGCTTTTGGTCTGTTTATGTTACAGTAGATGCGCTTTTGGTCTGTTTATGTTTCAGTAGATGTGCTTTTGGTCTGTTTATGTTTCAGTAGATGCGCTTTTGGCCTGTTTATGTTACAGTAGATGCGCTTTTGGTCTGTTTATGTTTCAGTAGATGTGCTTTTGGTCTGTTTATGTTACAGTAGATGTGCTTTTGGTCTGTTTATGTTACAGTAGATGCGCTTTTGGCCTGTTTATGTTACAGTAGATGTGCTTTTGGTCTGTTTATGTTTCAGTAGATGTGCTTTTGGTCTGTTTATGTTACAGTAGATGTGCTTTTGGTCTGTTTATGTTTCAGTAGATGTGCTTTTGGTCTGTTTATGTTTCAGTAGATGCGCTTTTGGTCTGTTTATGTTTCAGTAGATGCGCTTTTGGTCTGTTTATGTTTCAGTAGATGTGCTTTTGGTCTGTTTATGTTTCAGTAGATGTGCTTTTGGTCTGTTTATGTTTCAGTAGATGCGCTTTTGGTCTGTTTATGTTTCAGTAGATGTGCTTTTGGCCTGTTTATGTTACAGTAGATGTGCTTTTGGTCTGTTTATGTTTCAGTAGATGCGCTTTTGGCCTGTTTATGTTACAGTAGATGCGCTTTTGGTCTGTTTATGTTTCAGTAGATGTGCTTTTGGTCTGTTTATGTTTCAGTAGATGCGCTTTTGGCCTGTTTATGTTTCAGTAGATGCGCTTTTGGCCTGTTTATGTTACAGTAGATTTGCTTTTGGTCTGTTTATGTTACAGTAGATGTGCTTTTGGTCTGTTTATGTTTCAGTAGATGCGCTTTTGGCCTGTTTATGTTACAGTAGATGTGCTTTTGGTCTGTTTATGTTACAGTAGATGTGCTTTTGGTCTGTTTATGTTTCAGTAGATGTGCTTTTGGTCTGTTTATGTTTCAGTAGATGCGCTTTTGGTCTGTTTATGTTTCAGTAGATGTGCTTTTGGTCTGTTTATGTTACAGTAGATGTGCTTTTGGTCTGTTTATGTTTCAGTAGATGCGCTTTTGGTCTGTTTGTTACAGTAGATGCGGTTTTGGTCTGTTTATGTTACAGTAGATGTGCTTTTGGTCTGTTTATGTTTCAGTAGATGCGCTTTTGGTCTGTTTGTTACAGTAGATGCGCTTTTGGTCTGTTTATGTTTCAGTAGATGCGCTTTTGGTCTGTTTGTTACAGTAGATGCGCTTTTGGTCTGTTTATGTTTCAGTAGATGCGCTTTTGGTCTGTTTGTTACAGTAGATGTGCTTTTGGTCTGTTTATGTTTCAGTAGATGCGCTTTTGGTCTGTTTATGTTTCAGTAGATGCGCTTTTGGTCTGTTTGTTACAGTAGATGTGCTTTTGGTCTGTTTATGTTACAGTAGATGTGCTTTTGGTCTGTTTATGTTTCAGTAGATGCGCTTTTGGTCTGTTTATGTTTCAGTAGATGCGCTTTTGGTCTGTTTGTTACAGTAGATGCGCTTTTGGTCTGTTTATGTTTCAGTAGATGCGCTTTTGGTCTGTTTATGTTACAGTAGATGCGCTTTTGGTCTGTTTATGTTTCAGTAGATGCGCTTTTGGTCTGTTTATGTTACAGTAGATGCGCTTTTGGTCTGTTTATGTTACAGTAGATGCGTTTTTGGTCTGTTTATGTTTCAGTAGATGCGCTTTTGGTCTGTTTATGTTACAGTAGATGTGCTTTTGGTCTGTTTATGTTTCAGTAGATGCGCTTTTGGTCTGTTTATGTTACAGTAGATGCGCTTTTGGTCTGTTTATGTTTCAGTAGATGCGCTTTTGGTCTGTTTATGTTACAGTAGATGCGCTTTTGGTCTGTTTATGTTTCAGTAGATGTGCTTTTGGCCTGTTTATGTTACAGTAGATGTGCTTTTGGTCTGTTTATGTTTCAGTAGATGCGCTTTTGGCCTGTTTATGTTACAGTAGATGCGCCTTTGGTCTGTTTATGTTTCAGTAGATGTGCTTTTGGTCTGTTTATGTTTCAGTAGATGCGCTTTTGGCCTGTTTATGTTTCAGTAGATGCGCTTTTGGCCTGTTTATGTTACAGTAGATTTGCTTTTGGTCTGTTTATGTTACAGTAGATGTGCTTTTGGTCTGTTTATGTTTCAGTAGATGCGCTTTTGGCCTGTTTATGTTACAGTAGATGTGCTTTTGGTCTGTTTATGTTACAGTAGATGTGCTTTTGGTCTGTTTATGTTTCAGTAGATGTGCTTTTGGTCTGTTTATGTTTCAGTAGATGCGCTTTTGGTCTGTTTATGTTTCAGTAGATGCGCTTTTGGTCTGTTTATGTTTCAGTAGATGTGCTTTTGGTCTGTTTATGTTACAGTAGATGTGCTTTTGGTCTGTTTATGTTTCAGTAGATGCGCTTTTGGTCTGTTTGTTACAGTAGATGCGGTTTTGGTCTGTTTATGTTACAGTAGATGTGCTTTTGGTCTGTTTATGTTTCAGTAGATGTGCTTTTGGTCTGTTTATGTTACAGTAGATGCGGTTTTGGTCTGTTTATGTTACAGTAGATGCGGTTTTGGTCTGTTTATGTTACAGTAGATGTGCTTTTGGTCTGTTTATGTTTCAGTAGATGCGCTTTTGGTCTGTTTGTTACAGTAGATGCGCTTTTGGTCTGTTTATGTTTCAGTAGATGCGCTTTTGGTCTGTTTGTTACAGTAGATGCGCTTTTGGTCTGTTTATGTTTCAGTAGATGCGCTTTTGGTCTGTTTGTTACAGTAGATGTGCTTTTGGTCTGTTTATGTTACAGTAGATGCGCTTTTGGTCTGTTTATGTTTCAGTAGATGCGCTTTTGGTCTGTTTATGTTTCAGTAGATGCGCTTTTGGTCTGTTTGTTACAGTAGATGTGCTTTTGGTCTGTTTATGTTTCAGTAGATGCGCTTTTGGCCTGTTTATGTTACAGTAGATGTGCTTTTGGTCTGTTTGTTACAGTAGATGTGCTTTTGGTCTGTTTGTTACAGTAGATGTGCTTTTGGTCTGTTTATGTTTCAGTAGATGCGCTTTTGGTCTCTTTATGTTACAGTAGATGCGCTTTTGGCCTGTTTATGTTACAGTAGATGCGCTTTTGGCCTGTTTATGTTACAGTAGATGCGCTTTTGGTCTGTTTGTTACAGTAGATGTGCTTTTGGTCTGTTTATGTTTCAGTAGATGCGCTTTTGGTCTGTTTATGTTTCAGTAGATGCGCTTTTGGTCTGTTTGTTACAGTAGATGTGCTTTTGGTCTGTTTATGTTTCAGTAGATGCGCTTTTGGTCTCTTTATGTTACAGTAGATGCGCTTTTGGCCTGTTTATGTTACAGTAGATGTGCTTTTGGTCTGTTTATGTTTCAGTAGATGCGCTTTTGGTCTGTTTATGTTTCAGTAGATGCGCTTTTGGTCTGTTTGTTACAGTAGATGCGCTTTTGGTCTGTTTATGTTTCAGTAGATGCGCTTTTGGTCTGTTTGTTACAGTAGATGTGCTTTTGGTCTGTTTATGTTTCAGTAGATGCGCTTTTGGTCTCTTTATGTTACAGTAGATGCGCTTTTGGCCTGTTTATGTTACAGTAGATGCGCTTTTGGTCTGTTTGTTACAGTAGATGTGCTTTTGGTCTGTTTATGTTTCAGTAGATGCGCTTTTGGTCTGTTTATGTTTCAGTAGATGCGCTTTTGGTCTGTTTGTTACAGTAGATGTGCTTTTGGTCTGTTTATGTTTCAGTAGATGCGCTTTTGGTCTCTTTATGTTACAGTAGATGCGCTTTTGGCCTGTTTATGTTACAGTAGATGTGCTTTTGGTCTGTTTATGTTTCAGTAGATGCGCTTTTGGTCTGTTTATGTTTCAGTAGATGCGCTTTTGGTCTGTTTGTTACAGTAGATGCGCTTTTGGTCTGTTTATGTTTCAGTAGATGCGCTTTTGGTCTGTTTATGTTACAGTAGATGCGCTTTTGGTCTGTTTATGTTTCAGTAGATGCGCTTTTGGTCTGTTTATGTTACAGTAGATGCGCTTTTGGTCTGTTTATGTTACAGTAGATGCGTTTTTGGTCTGTTTATGTTTCAGTAGATGCGCTTTTGGTCTGTTTATGTTACAGTAGATGTGCTTTTGGTCTGTTTATGTTTCAGTAGATGCGCTTTTGGTCTGTTTATGTTACAGTAGATGCGCTTTTGGTCTGTTTATGTTTCAGTAGATGCGCTTTTGGTCTGTTTATGTTACAGTAGATGCGCTTTTGGTCTGTTTATGTTTCAGTAGATGCGCTTTTGGTCTGTTTATATTACAGTAGATGCGCTTTTGGTCTGTTTATGTTTCAGTAGATGCGCTTTTGGCCTGTTTATGTTACAGTAGATGCGCTTTTGGTCTCTTTATGTTACAGTAGATGCGCTTTTGGTCTGTTTATGTTACAGTAGATGCGCTTTTGGTCTCTTTATGTTACAGTAGATGCGCTTTTGGCCTGTTTATGTTACAGTAGATTTGCTTTTGGTCTGTTTATGTTCCAGTAGATGCGCTTTTGGCCTGTTTATGTTACAGTAGATGCGCTTTTGGCCTGTTTATGTTACAGTAGATGCGCTTTTGGTCTGTTTATGTTACAGTAGATGCGCTTTTGGCCTGTTTATGTTACAGTAGATGCGCTTTTGGCCTGTTTATGTTACAGTAGATGCGCTTTTGGTCTGTTTATGTTACAGTAGATGCGCTTTTGGCCTGTTTATGTTTCAGTAGATGCGCTTTTGGTCTGTTTATGTTTCAGTAGATGCGCTTTTGGTCTGTTTATGTTACAGTAGATGCGCTTTTGGTCTGTTTATGTTACAGTAGATGCGCTTTTGGCCTGTTTATGTTTCAGTAGATGCGCTTTTGGCCTGTTTATGTTACAGTAGATGCGCTTTTGGCCTGTTTATGTTACAGTAGATGCGCTTTTGGTCTGTTTATGTTACAGTAGATGCGCTTTTGGCCTGTTTATGTTTCAGTAGATGCGCTTTTGGCCTGTTTATGTTTCAGTAGATGCGCTTTTGGTCTGTTTATGTTTCAGTAGATGCGCTTTTGGTCTGTTTATGTTACATTAGATGCGCTTTTGGTCTGTTTATGTTACAGTAGATGCGCTTTTGGCCTGTTTATGTTACAGTAGATGCGCTTTTGGTCTGTTTATGTTACAGTAGATGCGCTTTTGGCCTGTTTATGTGACAGTAGATGCGCTTTTGGCCTGTTTATGTTACAGTAGATGCGCTTTTGGTCTGTTTATGTTACAGTAGATGCGCTTTTGGCCTGTTTATGTTACAGTAGCTGCGCTTTTGGTCTGTTTATGTTACACAAGATGCGCTTTTGGTCTGTTTATGTTACAGTAGATGCGCTTTTGGTCTGTTTATGTTACAGTAGATGCGCTTTTGGTCTGTTTATGTTTCAGTAGATGCGCTTTTGGTCTGTTTATGTTACAGTAGATCCGCTTTTGGCCTGTTTATGTTACAGTAGATGCGCTTTTGGCCAGTTTATGTTTCAGTAGATGTGCTTTTGGTCTGTTTATGTTTCAGTAGATGTGCTTTTGGTCTCTATGTTACAGTAGATGCGCTTTTGGTCTCTTTATGTTTCAGTAGATGCGCTTTTGGTCTGTTTATGTTTCAGTAGATGCGCTTTTGGTCTGTTTATGTTACAGTAGATGCGCTTTTGGTCTGTTTATGTTACAGTAGATGCGCTTTTGGCCTGTTTATGTTACAGTAGATGCGCTTTTGGTCTGTTTGTTACAGTAGATGCGCTTTTGGCCTGTTTATGTTACAGTAGATGCGCTTTTGGCCTGTTTATGTTACAGTAGATGCGCTTTTGGTCTGTTTATGTTACAGTAGATGCGCTTTTGGTCTGTTTATGTTACAGTAGATGCGCTTTTGGTCTGTTTATGTTTCAGTAGATGCGCTTTTGGTCTGTTTATGTTACAGTAGATCCGCTTTTGGCCTGTTTATGTTACAGTAGATGCGCTTTTGGCCTGTTTATGTTTCAGTAGATGTGCTTTTGGTCTGTTTATGTTTCAGTAGATGCGCTTTTGGTCCGTTTATGTTACAGTAGATGCGCTTTTGGCCTGTTTATGTTTCAGTAGATGCGCTTTTGGTCTGTTTATGTTTCAGTAGATGCGCTTTTGGTCTGTTTATGTTACAGTAGATGCGCTTTTGGCCTGTTTATGTTACAGTAGATGTGCTTTTGGCCTGTTTATGTTACAGTAGATGCGCTTTTGGTCTGTTTATGTTTCAGTAGATGCGCTTTTGGTCTCTATGTTACAGTAGATGCGCTTTTGGCCTGTTTATGTTACAGTAGATGCGCTTTTGGCCTGTTTATGTTACAGTAGATGTGCTTTTGGTCTGTTTATGTTTCAGTAGATGCGCTTTTGGTCTGTTTATGTTTCAGTAGATGCGCTTTTGGACTGTTTATGTTTCAGTAGATGCGCTTTTGGCCTGTTTATGTTACAGTAGATGCGCTTTTGGCCTGTTTATGTTACGGTAGATGTGCTTTTGGTCTGTTTATGTTTCAGTAGATGCGCTTTTGGTCTGTTTATGTTTCAGTAGATGCGCTTTTGGTCTGTTTATGTTACAGTAGATGCGCTTTTGGTCTGTTTATGTTTCAGTAGATGCGCTTTTGGTCTGTTTATGTTACAGTAGATGTGCTTTTGGTCTGTTTATGTTTCAGTAGATGCGCTTTTGGTCTGTTTATGTTACAGTAGATGCGCTTTTGGTCTGTTTATGTTTCAGTAGATGCGCTTTTGGTCTGTTTATGTTTCAGTAGATGCGCTTTTGGTCTGTTTATGTTTCAGTAGATGCGCTTTTGGTCTGTTTATGTTTCAGTAGATGCGCTTTTGGTCTGTTTATGTTACAGTAGATGCGCTTTTGGTCTGTTTATGTTTCAGTAGATGCGCTTTTGGTCTGTTTATGTTTCAGTAGATGCGCTTTTGGTCTGTTTATGTTTCAGTAGATGCGCTTTTGGTCTGTTTATGTTTCAGTAGATGTGCTTTTGGTCTGTTTATGTTTCAGTAGATGTGCTTTTGGTCTGTTTATGTTTCAGTAGATGCGCTTTTGGTCTGTTTATGTTTCAGTAGATGCGCTTTTGGTCTGTTTATGTTTCAGTAGATGTGCTTTTGGTCTGTTTATGTTTCAGTAGATGCGCTTTTGGTCTGTTTATGTTTCAGTAGATGCGCTTTTGGTCTGTTTATGTTTCAGTAGATGCGCTTTTGGTCTGTTTATGTTTCAGTAGATGCGCTTTTGGTCTGTTTATGTTACAGTAGATGCGCTTTTGGTCTGTTTATGTTACAGTAGATGCGCTTTTGGTCTGTTTATGTTACAGTAGATGCGCTTTTGGTCTGTTTATGTTACAGTAGATGCGCTTTTGGTCTGTTTATGTTACAGTAGATGCGCTTTTGGTCTGTTTATGTTACAGTAGATGCGCTTTTGGTCTGTTTATGTTACAGTAGATGCGCTTTTGGTCTGTTTATGTTACAGTAGATGTGCTTTTGGTCTGTTTATGTTACAGTAGATGTGCTTTTGGTCTGTTTATGTTTCAGTAGATGCGCTTTTGGTCTGTTTATGTTACAGTAGATGTGCTTTTGGCCTGTTTATGTTACAGTAGATGCGCTTTTGGTCTGTTTATGTTTCAGTAGATGTGCTTTTGGCCTGTTTATGTTACAGTAGATGTGCTTTTGGTCTGTTTATGTTTCAGTAGATGCGCTTTTGGCCTGTTTATGTTACAGTAGATGCGCTTTTGGTCTGTTTATGTTTCAGTAGATGTGCTTTTGGTCTGTTTATGTTTCAGTAGATGCGCTTTTGGCCTGTTTATGTTTCAGTAGATGCGCTTTTGGCCTGTTTATGTTACAGTAGATTTGCTTTTGGTCTGTTTATGTTACAGTAGATGTGCTTTTGGTCTGTTTATGTTTCAGTAGATGCGCTTTTGGCCTGTTTATGTTACAGTAGATGTGCTTTTGGTCTGTTTATGTTACAGTAGATGTGCTTTTGGTCTGTTTATGTTTCAGTAGATGTGCTTTTGGTCTGTTTATGTTTCAGTAGATGCGCTTTTGGTCTGTTTATGTTTCAGTAGATGCGCTTTTGGTCTGTTTATGTTTCAGTAGATGCGCTTTTGGTCTGTTTGTTACAGTAGATGCGGTTTTGGTCTGTTTATGTTACAGTAGATGTGCTTTTGGTCTGTTTATGTTTCAGTAGATGCGCTTTTGGTCTGTTTATGTTTCAGTAGATGCGCTTTTGGTCTGTTTGTTACAGTAGATGCGGTTTTGGTCTGTTTATGTTACAGTAGATGTGCTTTTGGTCTGTTTATGTTTCAGTAGATGCGCTTTTGGTCTGTTTGTTACAGTAGATGCGGTTTTGGTCTGTTTATGTTACAGTAGATGTGCTTTTGGTCTGTTTATGTTTCAGTAGATGCGCTTTTGGTCTGTTTGTTACAGTAGATGCGCTTTTGGTCTGTTTATGTTTCAGTAGATGCGCTTTTGGTCTGTTTGTTACAGTAGATGCGCTTTTGGTCTGTTTATGTTTCAGTAGATGCGCTTTTGGTCTGTTTGTTACAGTAGATGCGCTTTTGGTCTGTTTATGTTACAGTAGATGCGCTTTTGGTCTGTTTGTTACAGTAGATGTGCTTTTGGTCTGTTTATGTTTCAGTAGATGCGCTTTTGGTCTGTTTATGTTTCAGTAGATGCGCTTTTGGTCTGTTTGTTACAGTAGATGTGCTTTTGGTCTGTTTATGTGACAGTAGATGTGCTTTTGGTCTGTTTATGTTTCAGTAGATGCGCTTTTGGTCTGTTTATGTTTCAGTAGATGCGCTTTTGGTCTGTTTGTTACAGTAGATGCGCTTTTGGTCTGTTTATGTTTCAGTAGATGCGCTTTTGGTCTGTTTATGTTACAGTAGATGCGCTTTTGGTCTGTTTATGTTTCAGTAGATGCGCTTTTGGTCTGTTTATGTTACAGTAGATGCGCTTTTGGTCTGTTTATGTTACAGTAGATGCGTTTTTGGTCTGTTTATGTTTCAGTAGATGCGCTTTTGGTCTGTTTATGTTACAGTAGATGTGCTTTTGGTCTGTTTATGTTTCAGTAGATGCGCTTTTGGTCTGTTTATGTTACAGTAGATGCGCTTTTGGTCTGTTTATGTTTCAGTAGATGCGCTTTTGGTCTGTTTATGTTACAGTAGATGCGCTTTTGGTCTGTTTATGTTTCAGTAGATGTGCTTTTGGCCTGTTTATGTTACAGTAGATGCGCTTTTGGTCTGTTTATGTTACAGTAGATGTGCTTTTGGTCTGTTTATGTTTCAGTAGATGCGCTTTTGGCCTGTTTATGTTACAGTAGATGCGCTTTTGGTCTGTTTATGTTACAGTAGATGTGCTTTTGGCCTGTTTATGTTACAGTAGATGTGCTTTTGGCCTGTTTATGTTACAGTAGATGTGCTTTTGGCCTGTTTATGTTACAGTAGATGTGCTTTTGGTCTGTTTATGTTTCAGTAGATGCGCTTTTGGCCTGTTTATGTTACAGTAGATGCGCTTTTGGTCTGTTTATGTTTCAGTAGATGTGCTTTTGGTCTGTTTATGTTTCAGTAGATGCGCTTTTGGCCTGTTTATGTTTCAGTAGATGCGCTTTTGGCCTGTTTATGTTACAGTAGATTTGCTTTTGGTCTGTTTATGTTACAGTAGATGTGCTTTTGGTCTGTTTATGTTTCAGTAGATGCGCTTTTGGCCTGTTTATGTTACAGTAGATGTGCTTTTGGTCTGTTTATGTTACAGTAGATGTGCTTTTGGTCTGTTTATGTTTCAGTAGATGTGCTTTTGGTCTGTTTATGTTTCAGTAGATGCGCTTTTGGTCTGTTTATGTTTCAGTAGATGCGCTTTTGGTCTGTTTATGTTTCAGTAGATGTGCTTTTGGTCTGTTTATGTTACAGTAGATGTGCTTTTGGTCTGTTTATGTTTCAGTAGATGCGCTTTTGGTCTGTTTGTTACAGTAGATGCGGTTTTGGTCTGTTTATGTTACAGTAGATGTGCTTTTGGTCTGTTTATGTTTCAGTAGATGCGCTTTTGGTCTGTTTGTTACAGTAGATGCGCTTTTGGTCTGTTTATGTTTCAGTAGATGCGCTTTTGGTCTGTTTGTTACAGTAGATGCGCTTTTGGTCTGTTTATGTTTCAGTAGATGCGCTTTTGGTCTGTTTGTTACAGTAGATGTGCTTTTGGTCTGTTTATGTTACAGTAGATGCGCTTTTGGTCTGTTTATGTTTCAGTAGATGCGCTTTTGGTCTGTTTGTTACAGTAGATGTGCTTTTGGTCTGTTTATGTTTCAGTAGATGCGCTTTTGGTCTGTTTATGTTTCAGTAGATGCGCTTTTGGTCTGTTTGTTACAGTAGATGTGCTTTTGGTCTGTTTATGTTTCAGTAGATGCGCTTTTGGTCTCTTTATGTTACAGTAGATGCGCTTTTGGCCTGTTTATGTTACAGTAGATGTGCTTTTGGTCTGTTTATGTTTCAGTAGATGCGCTTTTGGTCTGTTTATGTTTCAGTAGATGCGCTTTTGGTCTGTTTGTTACAGTAGATGCGCTTTTGGTCTGTTTATGTTTCAGTAGATGCGCTTTTGGTCTGTTTATGTTACAGTAGATGCGCTTTTGGTCTGTTTATGTTTCAGTAGATGCGCTTTTGGTCTGTTTATGTTACAGTAGATGCGCTTTTGGTCTGTTTATGTTACAGTAGATGCGTTTTTGGTCTGTTTATGTTTCAGTAGATGCGCTTTTGGTCTGTTTATGTTACAGTAGATGTGCTTTTGGTCTGTTTATGTTTCAGTAGATGCGCTTTTGGTCTGTTTATGTTACAGTAGATGCGCTTTTGGTCTGTTTATGTTTCAGTAGATGCGCTTTTGGTCTGTTTATGTTACAGTAGATGCGCTTTTGGTCTGTTTATGTTTCAGTAGATGCGCTTTTGGTCTGTTTATATTACAGTAGATGCGCTTTTGGTCTGTTTATGTTTCAGTAGATGCGCTTTTGGCCTGTTTATGTTACAGTAGATGCGCTTTTGGTCTCTTTATGTTACAGTAGATGCGCTTTTGGTCTGTTTATGTTACAGTAGATGCGCTTTTGGTCTCTTTATGTTACAGTAGATGCGCTTTTGGCCTGTTTATGTTACAGTAGATTTGCTTTTGGTCTGTTTATGTTACAGTAGATGCGCTTTTGGTCTGTTTATGTTACAGTAGATTTGCTTTTGGTCTGTTTATGTTTCAGTAGATGCGCTTTTGGCCTGTTTATGTTACAGTAGATTTGCTTTTGGTCTGTTTATGTTACAGTAGATGCGCTTTTGGTCTGTTTATGTTTCAGTAGATGCGCTTTTGGCCTGTTTATGTTACAGTAGATTTGCTTTTGGTCTGTTTATGTTACAGTAGATGCGCTTTTGGCCTGTTTATGTTACAGTAGATGCGCTTTTGGCCTGTTTATGTTACAGTAGATGCGCTTTTGGCCTGTTTATGTTTCAGTAGATGCGCTTTTGGTGTGTTTATGTTACAGTAGATTTGCTTTTGGTCTGTTTATGTTTCAGTAGATGCGCTTTTGGCCTGTTTATGTTACAGTAGATTTGCTTTTGGTCTGTTTATGTTACAATAGATGCGCTTTTGGCCTGTTTATGTTTCAGTAGATGCGCTTTTGGTGTGTTTATGTTACAGTAGATTTGCTTTTGGCCTGTTTATGTTACAGCAGATTTGCTTTTGGTCTGTTTATGTTTCAGTAGATGCGCTTTTGGCCTGTTTATGTTACAGTAGATTTGCTTTTGGTCTGTTTATGTTTCAGTAGATGCGCTTTTGGCCTGTTTATGTTACAGTAGATTTGCTTTTGGTCTGTTTATGTTACAGTAGATGCGCTTTTGGCCTGTTTATGTTTCAGTAGATGCGCTTTTGGCCTGTTTATGTTACAGTAGATGTGCTTTTGGCCTGTTTATGTTACAGTAGATGCGCTTTTGGCCTGTTTATGTTACAGTAGATGCGCTTTTGGCCTGTTTATGTTACAGTAGACGTGCTTTTGGTCTCTATATGTTTCAGTAGATGCACTTTTGGTCTGTTTATGTTACAGTAGATGCGCTTTTGGCCTGTTTATGTTACAGTAGATGCGCTTTTGGTCTGTTTATGTTACAGTAGATGCGCTTTTGGTCTGTTTATGTTTCATTAGATGCGCTTTTGGTCTGTTTATGTTACAGTAGATGCGCTTTTGGTCTGTTTATGTTACAGTAGATGCGCTTTTGGCCTGTTTATGTTACAGTAGATGCGCTTTTGGTCTGTTTATGTTTCAGTAGATGCACTTTTGGTCTGTTTATGTTACAGTAGATGCGCTTTTGGTCTGTTTATGTTTCAGTAGATGCGCTTTTGGTCTGTTTATGTTACAGTAGATGCGCTTTTGGCCTGTTTATGTTACAGTAGATGCGCTTTTGGTCTCTATGTTACAGTAGATGCGCTTTTGGTCTCTTTATGTTTCAGTAGATTCGCTTTTGGCCTGTTTATGTTACAGTAGATGCGCTTTTGGCCTGTTTATGTTTCAGTAGATGCGCTTTTGGTCTCTTTATGTGACAGTAGATGCGCTTTTGGCCTGTTTATGTTACAGTAGATGCGCTTTTGGTCTCTTTATGTTACAGTAGATTCGCTTTTGGTCTGTTTATGTTACAGTAGATGCGCTTTTGGTCTGTTTATGTTACAGTAGATTCGCTTTTGGTCTGTTTATGTTACAGTAGATGCGCTTTTGGTCTGTTTATGTTACAGTAGATGCGCTTTTGGTCTGTTTATGTTACAGTAGATGCGCTTTTGGTCTGTTTATGTTTCAGTAGATGCGCTTTTGGTCTGTTTATGTTACAGTAGATGCGCTTTTGGTCTGTTTATGTTACAGTAGATGCGCTTTTGGTCTGTTTATGTTTCAGTAGATGCGCTTTTGGTCTGTTTATGTTACAGTAGATGCGCTTTTGGTCTGTTTATGTTAAAGTAGATGCGCTTTTGGTCTGTTTATGTTACAGTAGATGCGCTTTTGGTCTGTTTATGTTACAGTAGATGCGCTTTTGGTCTGTTTATGTTTCAGTAGATGTGCTTTTGGTCTGTTTATGTTACAGTAGATGCGCTTTTGGTCTGTTTATGTTACAGTAGATGCGCTTTTGGTCTGTTTATGTTTCAGTAGATGCGCTTTTGGTCTGTTTATGTTACAGTAGATGTGCTTTTGGTCTGTTTATGTTACAGTAGATGCGCTTTTGGTCTGTTTATGTTACAGTAGATGCGCTTTTGGTCTGTTTATGTTACAGTAGATGCGCTTTTGGTCTGTTTATGTTACAGTAGATGCGATTTTGGTCTGTTTATGTTACAGTAGATGCGCTTTTGGTCTGTTTATGTTTCAGTAGATGCGCTTTTGGTCTGTTTATGTTACAGTAGATGTGCTTTTGGTCTGTTTATGTTACAGTAGATGCGCTTTTGGTCTCTTTATGTTACAGTAGATGCGCTTTTGGTCTGTTTATGTTTCAGTAGATGCGCTTTTGGTCTGTTTATGTTACAGTAGATGTGCTTTTGGTCTGTTTATGTTACAGTAGATGCGCTTTTGGTCTGTTTATGTTACAGTAGATGCGCTTTTGGTCTGTTTATGTTACAGTAGATGTGCTTTTGGTCTGTTTATGTTACAGTAGATGCGCTTTTGGTCTGTTTATGTTACAGTAGATGCGCTTTTGGTCTGTTTATGTTACAGTAGATGTGCTTTTGGTCTGTTTATGTTACAGTAGATGCCCTTTTGGTCTGTTTATGTTACAGTAGATGCGCTTTTGGTCTGTTTATGTTACAGTAGATGCGCTTTTGGTCTGTTTATGTTTCAGTAGATGCGCTTTTGGTCTGTTTATGTTACAGTAGATGCGCTTTTGGTCTGTTTGTTACAGTAGATGCGCTTTTGGTCTGTTTATGTTACAGTAGATGTGCTTTTGGTCTGTTTATGTTACAGTAGATGCGCTTTTGGTCTGTTTATGTTACAGTAGATGCGCTTTTGGTCTGTTTATGTTACAGTAGATGCGCTTTTGGTCTGTTTATGTTACAGTAGATGCGCTTTTGGTCTGTTTGTTACAGTAGATGCGCTTTTGGCCTGTTTATGTTACAGTAGATGCGCTTTTGGTCTGTTTATGTTACAGTAGATGCGCTTTTGGTCTGTTTATGTTACAGTAGATGCGCTTTTGGTCTGTTTATGTTACAGTAGATGTGCTTTTGGTCTGTTTATGTTACAGTAGATGCGCTTTTGGTCTGTTTATGTTACAGTAGATGCGCTTTTGGTCTGTTTATGTTTCAGTAGATGCGCTTTTGGTCTGTTTATGTTACAGTAGATGCGCTTTTGGTCTGTTTATGTTACAGTAGATGCGCTTTTGGTCTGTGTATGTTTCAGTAGATGCGCTTTTGGTCTGTTTATGTTACAGTAGATGCGCTTTTGGTCTGTTTATGTTAAAGTAGATGCGCTTTTGGTCTGTTTATGTTACAGTAGATGCGCTTTTGGTCTGTTTATGTTACAGTAGATGCGCTTTTGGTCTGTTTATGTTTCAGTAGATGTGCTTTTGGTCTGTTTATGTTACAGTAGATGCGCTTTTGGTCTGTTTATGTTACAGTAGATGCGCTTTTGGTCTGTTTATGTTTCAGTAGATGCGCTTTTGGTCTGTTTATGTTACAGTAGATGTGCTTTTGGTCTGTTTATGTTACAGTAGATGCGCTTTTGGTCTGTTTATGTTACAGTAGATGCGCTTTTGGTCTGTTTATGTTACAGTAGATGCGCTTTTGGTCTGTTTATGTTACAGTAGATGCGATTTTGGTCTGTTTATGTTACAGTAGATGCGCTTTTGGTCTGTTTATGTTTCAGTAGATGCGCTTTTGGTCTGTTTATGTTACAGTAGATGTGCTTTTGGTCTGTTTATGTTACAGTAGATGCGCTTTTGGTCTGTTTATGTTACAGTAGATGCGCTTTTGGTCTGTTTATGTTACAGTAGATGCGCTTTTGGTCTGTTTATGTTTCAGTAGATGCGCTTTTGGTCTGTTTATGTTACAGTAGATGTGCTTTTGGTCTGTTTATGTTACAGTAGATGCGCTTTTGGTCTGTTTATGTTACAGTAGATGCGCTTTTGGTCTGTTTATGTTACAGTAGATGTGCTTTTGGTCTGTTTATGTTACAGTAGATGCGCTTTTGGTCTGTTTATGTTACAGTAGATGCGCTTTTGGTCTGTTTATGTTACAGTAGATGTGCTTTTGGTCTGTTTATGTTACAGTAGATGCCCTTTTGGTCTGTTTATGTTACAGTAGATGCGCTTTTGGTCTGTTTATGTTACAGTAGATGCGCTTTTGGTCTGTTTATGTTTCAGTAGATGCGCTTTTGGTCTGTTTATGTTACAGTAGATGCGCTTTTGGTCTGTTTGTTACAGTAGATGCGCTTTTGGTCTGTTTATGTTACAGTAGATGTGCTTTTGGTCTGTTTATGTTACAGTAGATGCGCTTTTGGTCTGTTTATGTTACAGTAGATGCGCTTTTGGTCTGTTTATGTTACAGTAGATGCGCTTTTGGTCTGTTTATGTTACAGTAGATGCGCTTTTGGTCTGTTTGTTACAGTAGATGCGCTTTTGGCCTGTTTATGTTACAGTAGATGCGCTTTTGGTCTGTTTATGTTACAGTAGATGCGCTTTTGGTCTGTTTATGTTACAGTAGATGCGCTTTTGGTCTGTTTATGTTACAGTAGATGCGCTTTTGGTCTGTTTATGTTACAGTAGATGCGCTTTTGGTCTGTTTATGTTTCAGTAGATGCGCTTTTGGTCTGTTTATGTTACAGTAGATGCGCTTTTGGTCTGTTTATGTTACAGTAGATGCGCTTTTGGTCTCTTTATGTTTCAGTATATGCGCTTTTGGCCTGTTTATGTTACAGTAGATGCGCTTTTGGTCTCTTTATGTTACAGTAGATTCGCTTTTGGTCTCTTTATGTTTCAGTAGATGCGCTTTTGGCCTGTTTTTTTACAGTAGATGTGCTTTTGGCCTGTTTATGTTACAGTAGATGCGCTTTTGGTCTGTTTATGTTACAGTAGATTCGCTTTTGGTCTCTTTATGTTACAGTAGATTCGCTTTTGGTCTCTTTATGTTTCAGTATATGCGCTTTTGGCCTGTTTATGTTACAGTAGATGCGCTTTTGGTCTCTTTATGTTACAGTAGATGCGCTTTTGGTCTCTTTATGTTTCAGTAGATGCGCTTTTGGTCTGTTTATGTTACAGTAGATGCGCTTTTGGTCTCTTTATGTTACAGTAGATGCGCTTTTGGTCTCTTTATGTTTCAGTAGATGCGCTTTTGGTCTGTTTATGTTACAGTAGATGCGCTTTTGGTCTGTTTATGTTAAAGTAGATTCGCTTTTGGTCTCTTTATGTTACAGTAGATGCGCTTTTGGCCTGTTTATGTTACAGTAGATGCGCTTTTGGTCTCTTTATGTTACAGTAGATGTGCTTTTGGCCTGTTTGTTACAGTAGATGCGCTTTTGGTCTCTTTATGTTAAAGTAGATTCGCTTTTGGTCTCTTTGTGTTACAGTAGATGCTCTTTTGGTCTGTTTATGTTACAGTAGATGCGCTTTTGGTCTGTTTATGTTACAGTAGATGCGCTTTTGGCCTGTTTATGTTACAGTAGATGCACTTTTGGTCTGTTTATGTTACAGTAGATGCGCTTTTGGTCTGTTTATGTTACAGTAAATGCGCTTTTGGCCTGTTTATGTTACAGTAGATGCGCTTTTGGCTTGTTTATGTTACACTAGATGCGCTTTTGGTCTGTTTATGTTACAGTAGATGCGCTTTTGGTCTGTTTATGTTACAGTAGATGCGCTTTTGGTCTGTTTATGTTACAGTAGATGCGCTTTTGGTCTGTTTATGTTTCAGTAGATGCGCTTTTGGTCTGTTTATGTTACAGTAGATGCGCTTTTGGTCTGTTTATGTTACAGTAGATGCGCTTTTGGTCTGTTTATGTTACAGTAGATGCGCTTTTGGTCTGTTTATGTTACAGTAGATGCGCTTTTGGTCTGTTTATGTTTCAGTAGATGCGCTTTTGGTCTGTTTATGTTACAGTAGATGCGCTTTTGGTCTGTTTATGTTACAGTAGATGCGCTTTTGGTCTCTTTATGTTTCAGTATATGCGCTTTTGGCCTGTTTATGTTACAGTAGATGCGCTTTTGGTCTCTTTATATTACAGTAGATGCGCTTTTGGTCTGTTTATGTTACAGTAGATGCGCTTTTGGTCTGTTTATGTTACAGTAGATGCGCTTTTGGTCTGTTTATGTTACAGTAGATGCGCTTTTGGTCTCTTTATGTTTCAGTATATGCGCTTTTGGCCTGTTTATGTTACAGTAGATGCGCTTTTGGCCTGTTTTGTTACAGTAGATGCGCTTTTGGTCTGTTTATGTTAAAGTAGATTCGCTTTTGGTCTCTTTATGTTAAAGTAGATTCGCTTTTGGTCTCTTTATATTACAGTAGATGCGCTTTTGGCCTGTTTATGTTACTGTAGATGCGCTTTTGGTCTGTTTATGTTAAAGTAGATTCGCTTTTGGTCTCTTTATGTTACAGTAGATGCGCTTTTGGTCTGTTTATCTTAAAGTAGATTCGCTTTTGGTCTCTTTATGTTACAGTAGATGCGCTTTTGGCCTGTTTATGTTACAGTAGATGCGCTTTTGGTCTGTTTATGTTAAAGTAGATTCGCTTTTGGTCTCTTTATGTTACAGTAGATGTGCTTTTGGCCTGTTTGTTACAGTAGATGCGCTTTTGGTCTCTTTATGTTAAAGTAGATTTGCTTTTGGTCTGTTTATGTTACAGTAGATTTGCTTTTGGTCTGTTTATGTTACAGTAGATGCGCTTTTGGTGTGTTTATGTTACAGTAGATTTGCTTTTGGTCTGTTTATGTTTCAGTAGATGCGCTTTTGGTCTGTTCATGTTACAGTAGATGCGCTTTTGGTCTGTTTATGTTACAGTAGATGCGCTTTTGGTCTCTTTATGTTTCAGTAGATGCGCTTTTGGCCTGTTTATGTTACAGTAGATGCGCTTTTGGTCTCTTTATGTTACAGTAGATGCGCTTTTGGTCTCTTTATGTTTCAGTAGATGCGCTTTTGGCCTGTTTATGTTACAGTAGATGCGCTTTTGGTCTCTTTATGTTACAGTAGATGCGCTTTTGGTCTCTTTATGTTTCAGTAGATGCGCTTTTGGTCTGTTCATGTTACAGTAGATGCGCTTTTGGTCTGTTTATGTTACAGTAGATGCGCTTTTGGTCTCTTTATGTTACAGTAGATGCGCTTTTGGTCTCTTTATGTTTCAGTAGATGCGCTTTTGGCCTGTTTATGTTACAGTAGATGCGCTTTTGGTCTCTATGTTACAGTAGATGCGCTTTTGGTCTGTTTATGTTACAGTAGATGCGCTTTTGGTCTGTTTATGTTTCAGTAGATGCGCTTTTGGCCTGTTTATGTTACAGTAGATTTGCTTTTGGTCTGTTTATGTTACAGTAGATGCGCTTTTGGCCTGTTTATGTTACAGTAGATGCGCTTTTGGCCTGTTTATGTTACAGTAGATGCGCTTTTGGCCTGTTTATGTTTCAGTAGATGCGCTTTTGGTGTGTTTATGTTACAGTAGATTTGCTTTTGGTCTGTTTATGTTTCAGTAGATGCGCTTTTGGCCTGTTTATGTTACAGTAGATTTGCTTTTGGTCTGTTTATGTTACAATAGATGCGCTTTTGGCCTGTTTATGTTTCAGTAGATGCGCTTTTGGTGTGTTTATGTTACAGTAGATTTGCTTTTGGCCTGTTTATGTTACAGCAGATTTGCTTTTGGTCTGTTTATGTTTCAGTAGATGCGCTTTTGGCCTGTTTATGTTACAGTAGATTTGCTTTTGGTCTGTTTATGTTTCAGTAGATGCGCTTTTGGCCTGTTTATGTTACAGTAGATTTGCTTTTGGTCTGTTTCTGTTACAGTAGATGCGCTTTTGGCCTGTTTATGTTTCAGTAGATGCGCTTTTGGCCTGTTTATGTTACAGTAGATGTGCTTTTGGCCTGTTTATGTTACAGTAGATGCGCTTTTGGCCTGTTTATGTTACAGTAGATGCGCTTTTGGCCTGTTTATGTTACAGTAGACGTGCTTTTGGTCTCTATATGTTTCAGTAGATGCACTTTTGGTCTGTTTATGTTACAGTAGATGCGCTTTTGGCCTGTTTATGTTACAGTAGATGCGCTTTTGGTCTGTTTATGTTACAGTAGATGCGCTTTTGGTCTGTTTATGTTTCATTAGATGCGCTTTTGGTCTGTTTATGTTACAGTAGATGCGCTTTTGGTCTGTTTATGTTTCATTAGATGCGCTTTTGGTCTGTTTATGTTACAGTAGATGCGCTTTTGGCCTGTTTATGTTACAGTAGATGCGCTTTTGGTCTGTTTATGTTTCAGTAGATGCACTTTTGGTCTGTTTATGTTACAGTAGATGCGCTTTTGGTCTGTTTATGTTTCAGTAGATGCGCTTTTGGTCTGTTTATGTTACAGTAGATGCGCTTTTGGCCTGTTTATGTTACAGTAGATGCGCTTTTGGTCTCTATGTTACAGTAGATGCGCTTTTGGTCTCTTTATGTTACAGTAGATGCGCTTTTGGCCTGTTTATGTTTCAGTAGATGCGCTTTTGGTCTCTTTATGTGACAGTAGATGCGCTTTTGGCCTGTTTATGTTACAGTAGATGCGCTTTTGGTCTCTTTATGTTACAGTAGATTCGCTTTTGGTCTGTTTATGTTACAGTAGATGCGCTTTTGGTCTGTTTATGTTACAGTAGATTCGCTTTTGGTCTGTTTATGTTACAGTAGATGCGCTTTTGGTCTGTTTATGTTACAGTAGATGCGCTTTTGGTGTGTTTATGTTACAGTAGATTTGCTTTTGGTCTGTTTATGTTTCAGTAGATGCGCTTTTGGTCTGTTCATGTTACAGTAGATGCGCTTTTGGTCTGTTTATGTTACAGTAGATGCGCTTTTGGTCTCTTTATGTTTCAGTAGATGCGCTTTTGGCCTGTTTATGTTACAGTAGATGCGCTTTTGGTCTCTTTATGTTACAGTAGATGCGCTTTTGGTCTCTTTATGTTTCAGTAGATGCGCTTTTGGCCTGTTTATGTTACAGTAGATGCGCTTTTGGTCTCTTTATGTTACAGTAGATGCGCTTTTGGTCTCTTTATGTTTCAGTAGATGCGCTTTTGGTCTGTTCATGTTACAGTAGATGCGCTTTTGGTCTGTTTATGTTACAGTAGATGCGCTTTTGGTCTCTTTATGTTACAGTAGATGCGCTTTTGGTCTCTTTATGTTTCAGTAGATGCGCTTTTGGCCTGTTTATGTTACAGTAGATGCGCTTTTGGTCTCTATGTTACAGTAGATGCGCTTTTGGTCTGTTTATGTTACAGTAGATGCGCTTTTGGTCTGTTTATGTTTCAGTAGATGCGCTTTTGGCCTGTTTATGTTACAGTAGATTTGCTTTTGGTCTGTTTATGTTACAGTAGATGCGCTTTTGGCCTGTTTATGTTACAGTAGATGCGCTTTTGGCCTGTTTATGTTACAGTAGATGCGCTTTTGGCCTGTTTATGTTTCAGTAGATGCGCTTTTGGTGTGTTTATGTTACAGTAGATTTGCTTTTGGTCTGTTTATGTTTCAGTAGATGCGCTTTTGGCCTGTTTATGTTACAGTAGATTTGCTTTTGGTCTGTTTATGTTACAATAGATGCGCTTTTGGCCTGTTTATGTTTCAGTAGATGCGCTTTTGGTGTGTTTATGTTACAGTAGATTTGCTTTTGGCCTGTTTATGTTACAGCAGATTTGCTTTTGGTCTGTTTATGTTTCAGTAGATGCGCTTTTGGCCTGTTTATGTTACAGTAGATTTGCTTTTGGTCTGTTTATGTTTCAGTAGATGCGCTTTTGGCCTGTTTATGTTACAGTAGATTTGCTTTTGGTCTGTTTCTGTTACAGTAGATGCGCTTTTGGCCTGTTTATGTTTCAGTAGATGCGCTTTTGGCCTGTTTATGTTACAGTAGATGTGCTTTTGGCCTGTTTATGTTACAGTAGATGCGCTTTTGGCCTGTTTATGTTACAGTAGATGCGCTTTTGGCCTGTTTATGTTACAGTAGACGTGCTTTTGGTCTCTATATGTTTCAGTAGATGCACTTTTGGTCTGTTTATGTTACAGTAGATGCGCTTTTGGCCTGTTTATGTTACAGTAGATGCGCTTTTGGTCTGTTTATGTTACAGTAGATGCGCTTTTGGTCTGTTTATGTTTCATTAGATGCGCTTTTGGTCTGTTTATGTTACAGTAGATGCGCTTTTGGTCTGTTTATGTTTCATTAGATGCGCTTTTGGTCTGTTTATGTTACAGTAGATGCGCTTTTGGCCTGTTTATGTTACAGTAGATGCGCTTTTGGTCTGTTTATGTTTCAGTAGATGCACTTTTGGTCTGTTTATGTTACAGTAGATGCGCTTTTGGTCTGTTTATGTTTCAGTAGATGCGCTTTTGGTCTGTTTATGTTACAGTAGATGCGCTTTTGGCCTGTTTATGTTACAGTAGATGCGCTTTTGGTCTCTATGTTACAGTAGATGCGCTTTTGGTCTCTTTATGTTACAGTAGATGCGCTTTTGGCCTGTTTATGTTTCAGTAGATGCGCTTTTGGTCTCTTTATGTTACAGTAGATGCGCTTTTGGCCTGTTTATGTTACAGTAGATGCGCTTTTGGTCTCTTTATGTTACAGTAGATTCGCTTTTGGTCTGTTTATGTTACAGTAGATGCGCTTTTGGTCTGTTTATGTTACAGTAGATTCGCTTTTGGTCTGTTTATGTTACAGTAGATGCGCTTTTGGTCTGTTTATGTTACAGTAGATGCGCTTTTGGTCTGTTTATGTTACAGTAGATGCGCTTTTGGTCTGTTTATGTTTCAGTAGATGCGCTTTTGGTCTGTTTATGTTACAGTAGATGCGCTTTTGGTCTGTTTATGTTACAGTAGATGCGCTTTTGGTCTGTTTATGTTTCAGTAGATGCGCTTTTGGTCTGTTTATGTTACAGTAGATGCGCTTTTGGTCTGTTTATGTTACAGTAGATGCGCTTTTGGTCTGTTTATGTTTCAGTAGATGTGCTTTTGGTCTGTTTATGTTACAGTAGATGCGCTTTTGGTCTGTTTATGTTACAGTAGATGCGCTTTTGGTCTGTTTGTTTCAGTAGATGCGCTTTTGGTCTGTTTATGTTACAGTAGATGTGCTTTTGGTCTGTTTATGTTACAGTAGATGCGCTTTTGGTCTGTTTATGTTACAGTAGATGCGCTTTTGGTCTGTTTATGTTACAGTAGATGCGCTTTTGGTCTGTTTATGTTACAGTAGATGCGATTTTGGTCTGTTTATGTTACAGTAGATGTGCTTTTGGTCTGTTTATGTTACAGTAGATGCGCTTTTGGTCTGTTTATGTTACAGTAGATGCGCTTTTGGTCTGTTTATGTTACAGTAGATGCGCTTTTGGTCTGTTTATGTTTCAGTAGATGCGCTTTTGGTCTGTTTATGTTACAGTAGATGTGCTTTTGGTCTGTTTATGTTACAGTAGATGCGCTTTTGGTCTGTTTATGTTACAGTAGATGCGCTTTTGGTCTGTTTATGTTACAGTAGATGTGCTTTTGGTCTGTTTATGTTACAGTAGATGCGCTTTTGGTCTGTTTATGTTACAGTAGATGCGCTTTTGGTCTGTTTATGTTACAGTAGATGTGCTTTTGGTCTGTTTATGTTACAGTAGATGCCCTTTTGGTCTGTTTATGTTACAGTAGATGCGCTTTTGGTCTGTTTATGTTACAGTAGATGCGCTTTTGGTCTGTTTATGTTTCAGTAGATGCGCTTTTGGTCTGTTTATGTTACAGTAGATGCGCTTTTGGTCTGTTTGTTACAGTAGATGCGCTTTTGGTCTGTTTATGTTACAGTAGATGTGCTTTTGGTCTGTTTATGTTACAGTAGATGCGCTTTTGGTCTGTTTATGTTACAGTAGATGCGCTTTTGGTCTGTTTATGTTACAGTAGATGCGCTTTTGGTCTGTTTATGTTACAGTAGATGCGCTTTTGGTCTGTTTGTTACAGTAGATGCGCTTTTGGCCTGTTTATGTTACAGTAGATGCGCTTTTGGTCTGTTTATGTTACAGTAGATGCGCTTTTGGTCTGTTTATGTTACAGTAGATGCGCTTTTGGTCTGTTTATGTTACAGTAGATGCGCTTTTGGTCTGTTTATGTTACAGTAGATGCGCTTTTGGTCTGTTTATGTTTCAGTAGATGCGCTTTTGGTCTGTTTATGTTACAGTAGATGCGCTTTTGGTCTGTTTATGTTACAGTAGATGCGCTTTTGGTCTCTTTATGTTTCAGTATATGCGCTTTTGGCCTGTTTATGTTACAGTAGATGCGCTTTTGGTCTCTTTATGTTACAGTAGATTCGCTTTTGGTCTCTTTATGTTTCAGTAGATGCGCTTTTGGCCTGTTTTTTTACAGTAGATGTGCTTTTGGCCTGTTTATGTTACAGTAGATGCGCTTTTGGTCTGTTTATGTTACAGTAGATTCGCTTTTGGTCTCTTTATGTTACAGTAGATTCGCTTTTGGTCTCTTTATGTTACAGTAGATGCGCTTTTGGTCTCTTTATGTTTCAGTAGATGCGCTTTTGGTCTGTTTATGTTACAGTAGATGCGCTTTTGGCCTGTTTATGTTACAGTAGATGCGCTTTTGGTCTGTTTATGTTAAAGTAGATTCGCTTTTGGTCTCTTTATGTTACAGTAGATGCGCTTTTGGCCTGTTTATGTTACAGTAGATGCGCTTTTGGTCTCTTTATGTTACAGTAGATGTGCTTTTGGCCTGTTTGTTACAGTAGATGCGCTTTTGGTCTCTTTATGTTAAAGTAGATTCGCTTTTGGTCTCTTTGTGTTACAGTAGATGCTCTTTTGGTCTGTTTATGTTACAGTAGATGCGCTTTTGGTCTGTTTATGTTACAGTAGATGCACTTTTGGTCTGTTTATGTTACAGTAGATGCGCTTTTGGTCTGTTTATGTTACAGTAAATGCGCTTTTGGCCTGTTTATGTTACAGTAGATGCGCTTTTGGCTTGTTTATGTTACACTAGATGCGCTTTTGGTCTGTTTATGTTACAGTAGATGCGCTTTTGGTCTGTTTATGTTACAGTAGATGCGCTTTTGGTCTGTTTATGTTACAGTAGATGCGCTTTTGGTCTGTTTATGTTTCAGTAGATGCGCTTTTGGTCTGTTTATGTTACAGTAGATGCGCTTTTGGTCTGTTTATGTTACAGTAGATGCGCTTTTGGTCTGTTTATGTTACAGTAGATGCGCTTTTGGTCTGTTTATGTTACAGTAGATGCGCTTTTGGTCTGTTTATGTTTCAGTAGATGCGCTTTTGGTCTGTTTATGTTACAGTAGATGCGCTTTTGGTCTGTTTATGTTACAGTAGATGCGCTTTTGGTCTCTTTATGTTTCAGTATATGCGCTTTTGGCCTGTTTATGTTACAGTAGATGCGCTTTTGGTCTCTTTATATTACAGTAGATGCGCTTTTGGTCTGTTTATGTTACAGTAGATGCGCTTTTGGTCTGTTTATGTTACAGTAGATGCGCTTTTGGTCTGTTTATGTTACAGTAGATGCGCTTTTGGTCTCTTTATGTTTCAGTATATGCGCTTTTGGCCTGTTTATGTTACAGTAGATGCGCTTTTGGCCTGTTTTGTTACAGTAGATGCGCTTTTGGTCTGTTTATGTTAAAGTAGATTCGCTTTTGGTCTCTTTATGTTAAAGTAGATTCGCTTTTGGTCTCTTTATATTACAGTAGATGCGCTTTTGGCCTGTTTATGTTACTGTAGATGCGCTTTTGGTCTGTTTATGTTAAAGTAGATTCGCTTTTGGTCTCTTTATGTTACAGTAGATGCGCTTTTGGTCTGTTTATCTTAAAGTAGATTCGCTTTTGGTCTCTTTATGTTACAGTAGATGCGCTTTTGGCCTGTTTATGTTACAGTAGATGCGCTTTTGGTCTGTTTATGTTAAAGTAGATTCGCTTTTGGTCTCTTTATGTTACAGTAGATGTGCTTTTGGCCTGTTTGTTACAGTAGATGCGCTTTTGGCCTGTTTATGTTACAGTAGATGCGCTTTTGGTCTGTTTATGTTAAAGTAGATTCGCTTTTGGTCTCTTTATGTTAAAGTAGATTTGCTTTTGGTCTGTTTATGTTACAGTAGATTTGCTTTTGGTCTGTTTATGTTACAGTAGATGCGCTTTTGGTGTGTTTATGTTACAGTAGATGTGCTTTTGGTCTGTTTATGTTACAGTAGATTTGCTTTTGGTGTGTTTATGTTACAGTAGATTTGCTTTTGGTCTGTTTATGTTTCAGTAGATGCGCTTTTGGCCTGTTTATGTTACAGTAGATTTGCTTTTGGTCTGTTTATGTTACAGTAGATGCGCTTTTGGCCTGTTTATGTTTCAGTAGATGCGCTTTTGGCCTGTTTATGTTACAGTAGATGCGCTTTTGGTCTGTTTATGTTACAGTAGATGTGCTTTTGGTCTGTTTATGTTACAGTAGATTTGCTTTTGGTGTGTTTATGTTACAGTAGATTTGCTTTTGGTCTGTTTATGTTTCAGTAGATGCGCTTTTGGCCTGTTTATGTTACAGTAGATTTGCTTTTGGTGTGTTTATGTTACAGTAGATTTGCTTTTGGTCTGTTTATGTTTCAGTAGATGCGCTTTTGGCCTGTTTATGTTACAGTAGATTTGCTTTTGGTCTGTTTATGTTACAGTAGATTTGCTTTTGGTCTGTTTATGTTACAGTAGATGCGCTTTTGGTGTGTTTATGTTACAGTAGATTTGCTTTTGGTCTGTTTATGTTTCAGTAGATGCGCTTTTGGTCTGTTCATGTTACAGTAGATGCGCTTTTGGTCTGTTTATGTTACAGTAGATGCGCTTTTGGTCTGTTTATGTTACAGTAGATGCGCTTTTGGTCTGTTTATGTTACAGTAGATTTGCTTTTGGTCTGTTCATGTTACAGTAGATGCGCTTTTGGTCTGTTTATGTTACAGTAGATGCGCTTTTGGTCTGTTTATGTTACAGTAGATGCGCTTTTGGTCTGTTTATGTTACAGTAGATGCGCTTTTGGCCTGTTTATGTTACAGTAGATGCGCTTTTGGTCTCTATGTTACAGTAGATGCGCTTTTGGTCTCTTTATGTTACAATAGATTTGCTTTTGGTCTCTTTATGTTTCAGTAGATGCGCTTTTGGCCTGTTTATGTTACAGTAGATGTGCTTTTGGTCTGTTTATGTTACAGTAGATGTGCTTTTGGCCTGTTTATGTTACAGTAGATGTGCTTTTGGCCTGTTTATGTTACAGTAGATGTGCTTTTGGCCTGTTTATGTTACAGTAGATGCGCTTTTGGTCTCTATGTTACAGTAGATGCGCTTTTGGTCTCTTTATGTTACAGTAAATGCGCTTTTGGCCTGTTTATGTTACAGTAGATGCGCTTTTGGTCTGTTTATGTTAAAGTAGATTCGCTTTTGGTCTCTTTATGTTACAGTAGATGTGCTTTTGGTCTGTTTGTTACAGTAGATGCGCTTTTGGTCTCTTTATGTTAAAGTAGATTCACTTTTGGTCTCTTTGTGTTACAGTAGATGCGCTTTTGGCCTGTTTATGTTACAGTAGATGCGCTTTTGGTCTGTTTATGTTACAGTAGATGCGCTTTTGGCCTGTTTATGTTACAGTAGATGCGCTTTTGGTCTGTTTATGTTACAGTAGATGCGCTTTTGGTCTGTTTATGTTACAGTAGATGTGCTTTTGGTCTGTTTATGTTAAAGTAGATTCGCTTTTGGTCTCTTTATGTTACAGTAGATGTGCTTTTGGTCTGTTTGTTACAGTAGATGCGCTTTTGGTCTCTTTGTGTTACAGTAGATGCGCTTTTGGTCTCTTTGTGTTACAGTAGATTCGCTTTTGGTCTCTTTGTGTTACAGTAGATGCGCTTTTGGCCTGTTTATGTTACAGTAGATGCGCTTTTGGTCTGTTTATGTTACAGTAGATGCGCTTTTGGCCTGTTTATGTTACAGTAGATGCGCTTTTGGTCTGTTTATGTTACAGTAGATGCGCTTTTGGCCTGTTTATGTTACAGTAAATGCGCTTTTGGCCTGTTTATGTTATAGTAGATGCGCTTTTGGTCTGTTTATGTTACAGTAGATGCACTTTTGGTCTGTTTATGTTACAGTAGATGCGCTTTTGGTCTGTTTATGTTACAGTAGATGCGCTTTTGGTCTGTTTATGTTACAGTAGATGCGCTTTTGGTCTGTTTATGTTTCAGTAGATGCGCTTTTGGTCTGTTTATGTTACAGTAGATGTGCTTTTGGTCTGTTTATGTTACAGTAGATGCGCTTTTGGTCTGTTTATGTTACAGTAGATGCGCTTTTGGTCTGCTTATGTTACAGTAGATGCGCTTTTGGCCTGTTTATGTTACAGTAGATGCGCTTTTGGTCTGTTTATGTTACAGTAGATGCGCTTTTGGTCTGTTTATGTTACAGTAGATGCGCTTTTGGTCTGTTTATGTTACACTAGATGCGCTTTTGGTCTGTTTATGTTACAGTAGATGCGCTTTTGGTCTGTTTATGTTTCAGTAGATACGCTTTTGGTCTGTTTATGTTACAGTAGATGCGCTTTTGGTCTGTTTATGTTACAGTAGATGCGCTTTTGGTCTCTTTATGTTTCAGTATATGCGCTTTTGGCCTGTTTATGTTACAGTAGATTCGCTTTTGGTCTCTTTATGTTACAGTAGATTCGCTTTTGGTCTCTTTATGTTTCAGTAGATGCGCTTTTGGCCTGTTTATGTTACAGTAGATGCGCTTTTGGTCTCTTTATGTTACAGTAGATTCGCTTTTGGTCTCTTTATGTTACAGTAGATTCGCTTTTGGTCTCTTTATGTTTCAGTAGATGCGCTTTTGGTCTGTTTATGTTACAGTAGATGCGCTTTTGGCCTGTTTATGTTACAGTAGATGCGCTTTTGGTCTGTTTATGTTAAAGTAGATTCGCTTTTGGTCTCTTTATGTTACAGTAGATGCGCTTTTGGCCTGTTTATGTTACAGTAGATGCGCTTTTGGTCTCTTTATGTTACAGTAGATGTGCTTTTGGCCTGTTTGTTACAGTAGATGCGCTTTTGGTCTCTTTATGTTAAAGTAGATTCGCTTTTGGTCTCTTTGTGTTACAGTAGATGCTCTTTTGGTCTGTTTATGTTACAGTAGATGCGCTTTTGGTCTGTTTATGTTACAGTAGATGCGCTTTTGGCCTGTTTATGTTACAGTAGATGCGCTTTTGGTCTGTTTATGTTACAGTAGATGCGCTTTTGGTCTGTTTATGTTACAGTAAATGCGCTTTTGGCCTGTTTATGTTACAGTAGATGCGCTTTTGGCCTGTTTATGTTACACTAGATGCGCTTTTGGTCTGTTTATGTTACAGTAGATGCGCTTTTGGTCTGTTTATGTTACAGTAGATGCGCTTTTGGTCTGTTTATGTTACAGTAGATGCGCTTTTGGTCTGTTTATGTTTCAGTAGATGCGCTTTTGGTCTGTTTATGTTACAGTAGATGCGCTTTTGGTCTGTTTATGTTACAGTAGATGCGCTTTTGGCCTGTTTATGTTACACTAGATGCGCTTTTGGTCTGTTTATGTTACAGTAGATGCGCTTTTGGTCTGTTTATGTTACAGTAGATGCGCTTTTGGCCTGTTTATGTTACACTAGATGCGCTTTTGGTCTGTTTATGTTACAGTAGATGCGCTTTTGGTCTGTTTATGTTTCAGTAGATGCGCTTTTGGTCTGTTTATGTTACAGTAGATGCGCTTTTGGTCTGTTTATGTTACAGTAGATGCGCTTTTGGTCTGTTTATGTTACAGTAGATGCGCTTTTGGTCTGTTTATGTTACAGTAGATGCGCTTTTGGTCTGTTTATGTTACAGTAGATGCGCTTTTGGCCTGTTTATGTTACACTAGATGCGCTTTTGGTCTGTTTATGTTACAGTAGATGCGCTTTTGGTCTGTTTATGTTACAGTAAATGCGCTTTTGGCCTGTTTATGTTACAGTAGATGCGCTTTTGGCCTGTTTATGTTACACTAGATGCGCTTTTGGTCTGTTTATGTTACAGTAGATGCGCTTTTGGTCTGTTTATGTTACAGTAGATGCGCTTTTGGTCTGTTTATGTTACAGTAGATGCGCTTTTGGTCTGTTTATGTTACAGTAGATGCGCTTTTGGTCTGTTTATGTTACAGTAGATGCGCTTTTGGCCTGTTTATGTTACAGTAGATGCGCTTTTGGTCTGTTTATGTTACAGTAGATGCGCTTTTGGTCTGTTTATGTTACAGTAGATGCGCTTTTGGCCTGTTTATGTTACAGTAGATGCGCTTTTGGCCTGTTTATGTTACACTAGATGCGCTTTTGGTCTGTTTATGTTACAGTAGATGCGCTTTTGGTCTGTTTATGTTACAGTAGATGCGCTTTTGGTCTGTTTATGTTACAGTAGATGCGCTTTTGGTCTGTTTATGTTTCAGTAGATGCGCTTTTGGTCTGTTTATGTTACAGTAGATGCGCTTTTGGTCTGTTTATGTTTCAGTAGATGCGCTTTTGGTCTGTTTATGTTACAGTAGATGCGCTTTTGGTCTGTTTATGTTACAGTAGATGTGTTTTTATCCTCTTTATGTTCCAGTTGATGTGCTTTTGATGCTTTCCCCCACATTCCAAAGTCATGCATGTTTGGCTAATTGGTGGCTCTAAGTTGACTGGAGGTTTGAATGTGAGTGTGAATGGTTGAGGGGACAAAACCTAATATCATAATCATTAGGTTTTGATATTATGATATTTTGAGAATAATGTCATAATATCATAATCCAATAGAAGGCAACGGAAAATCACTACTGTAATTTTTTGTCGACCGTTTGATGGCTGAAGCCATGAGAGCGGCAACATCACTGTACTGATATGCCATAATGGATGGATGGAGATGTGCTTTCATCCAGTTTCTGTTACTTTGGGTGTACAGTGTTTGTTATCTGTAGATCGTGTTCATGATTCTTAACCTATTTTTTAAACTATGCTTATAAGCTTACCCTGAGGTATTTGTTAAAAATCTGACCAAAAACACATTTCATTCATGATTTAAGCTTACGTTGGCCGAAGTGTTGACTCTTTTATAGATTACTTTTGCTCTGAATGAGAGCAAGTGCTATTCAGTTAAACTCACACTTCTTATGTTTAATGAACTCTGGACGATCCTTTTGGCTAATTATCATCCTGTTTGTAGTAAATACCTGTAAACACATCCACACACATCTCATGGCAGCTCAGAGCTTTTATACTGAGAGAAGTGGGTGTAGGTAGAAAGGTCTCTCGATGCTTCCACCTCTTCCGGTTTGTTTTTCGTTTGAAGCATCAGGTGAAGCCGAGGTGCCAAACAAACGGGTGATGTCAACAAATTTATACACTATGTGTTTATTATCAGTGACTTGTTAGTCAGAAAGTGATTGATCTTGAGCTACTTCAGCTTATTATAGTGATATAAATTAGGCATGCCCTTAATCTAGCACGCTCAGCCTGTTAAATTGTTCTTTATATCTCACAGTATATATTTACCATGCACTCCTGTGTCTCACTCAGAGCTTCTGATTGGTCGAGGAAGTGCGACTCGGCACTACCTGTGCTTCAGTGGTGTAATGCTGTATTGCACTGTGGGTAGCAGTGTTGTAGTCGAGTCACTAAACCTCAAGTCAGAGTCCAGTCTCGAGTCCTCAGTGTTCAAGTCCGAGTCATCAAAAAAAATTCGAGTTGAGCCCAAGTCGAGTCCACTGTTGAGCTGAGTTGAGTCCAAGACTCCAACCGCACCATGTGACGGTGTCTGTTTCAGCGCCATTAACATGAGTTTGCTCCTGAACATGCCGTATGAACAGGTGAATGTGCTTCTCTTTGTCAGGGAGTGTGAAGTATTCTGTCAGAGATGGTTGGGAGACGGATGTAAGTGCAGAAGGTGTGTTTATTAATACAAGTGAAGACGGTAAACAATCCAGAACGGCAGGAAAAATCGTAAAATGGTGAAACAGCCGACAGGTCGAGCAAGGCACAAACAGGCTATCGTAGACTCGGCAGGATCAGAGACGAGAAACAGGAAATCAGGGATCAGGAAACCAAACAAGGAAATAAGACTCAGTAACGTGTCAGCAACACAACTCAATACTTCGCAAAGTAAGTGTGTTTTCACAGTTTTATATCGGTGCACTGTTTGCAACTTAATAAGAGTTTGACTGGCAATGTGAAGCAATCCATTTCTATAATAGCTGTTTTTACCCTTTCTACTGTCTTTTTTGACCCGAATTTTCGTGTATACTTGGAAAAATTTGTGGTTTTAACTTCTGTCGTAAGTTAAAGCGAATCATTGGCCGTAAAAGAGAGTTTTTTGGACTCAGATTGGTCGCTGCCGGAAGAAATTCACGTGCAAAATGGCGGATTTCTCAGGTATGTTAATAACTTATAATTTCTCCTTTTCTACCTTTATCATTCGCGTAATATGTGAAGATTCTTGAAAATAAATACAGATATATCTGTAGATGTGTTTTAGCCGATAAGAAGCAGATTTATTCCCCAATGATTCGCTTTAACTTATGACAGAAGTTAAAACCACAAACTTTTTCCAAGTACACACGAAAATATGGGTCAAAAAAGACAGTAGAAAAGGTAAAAACAGCTATTATAGAAATGGATTGCTTCGCATCGCCAGTCAAACTCTTATGGCTGTGAAGGAATGTCAGGTTAGCTTGCCCACCACGGGATTGTTGCTATAGGGAAAACTGACACATGACCAATTCCTGCAAATGGCCTATTGGGGCAGGAGTCGGACTCAAGTACTACAAGCCTGGTGGGTCGTGTACCTTCCAGGTGAAAACAGAAAAATGTAAAAATAATAATAATAATAATCAAAGAAATAGACAAATAAATAAAGCTAAACAACAGATAGTCAATAAGATGATGCAAAACATCACTACATACTGTAATAAATGGGATATTAAATTCTAATTTAAGAATTTTGGTCTGGTTTTACGTCCCATGCTGTTGAATCATCTAGTGTTTGTCGAGATGTTTGGCCTGTCCAGCTTTCCATCACAAATAATAATGCGGGACTTGATTAAGATCTCCAGCATTTATTGATTTTATCAATTTCTATAGCAGTCTGTCTGTCCCGGTGTCTTCCCGAGCCGATATAAAGCTCACTGAAGTGCTGTTATTCCTGGATAATTGATTTGATTGTTATTAAGTTATTCACATTCTTGTGTTTTTAAGCCTTGCTCATAAACATTTCAGTCTTTGACGTGTCATTAAAGTTTGCTGAAATTGAAAAATATTTCCAATCATGGGGATTTTATTGATCAAAAATGAAAAATTCTGATTAATATCTGTGTCAGGACATAGCCGTTGAGTTGAGAGCTGATATTTGGGTATCGTGGTGTGTTTCGGTGTAAAACGTTCACATCTCTGTAACTCTTCTATAAACATCGGTTGACAATATTTAATCATGTAACAATGTTGGATAGTATTTTGTATCATGTTTGATATCAGTATCTTTGAATATCGCAATACATCACATCACTGATTATCGGAGCAGCCTTACTTTTGGTTAAATGTGTGTCTGGGGGGATTTTCTAGGTTTCTTTTTGCACATTCAGCACACTGCTTTTAAAAAAGGTGCTGTGCAGATGTATTATTATTATTATTATTATTAGGGAAGGTGGGATGGATTCGTGGCACCTGCGTCCGGTTGCCAATGAAGGAGAAGGAAAGCTCTAACGGCTAATCTTCAAATGCAAATCAATCACAGACGCCTGTAATGTAGCTAAAGAGGGGGGAAGAAAAGAAAACAGTGCTAAAGGTCAACCCGAGAGTGCGTTGGTGCTTTAATGCGACTGAAAGGCCTTTGTCCTCGAGCGCAGTCAGGAAGCTTCTCACCTTTTCAGATGAGAGGGATTTGACAGAGGAGAGATCTTATAGTGCTTATTATTCATAGTCTTATTTAATTTTTTTTGTCTCTCTCTCTCTCTCACACACACACACACACACACACACACTCACAGTGACACACACACACACACACACACACACACACACACACACACACACACACACACAGAGCCTCATTCAGCCACCCTGAAGTACTTCAGGCCAATCTGCCCTCAAAGTAGATGACTCTTCAGCGACCAGTCTTTTTTTTTTTTTTTTTGCATTTTAGCTTTATGATCTCGGCTTCTTTTTGTTGGTGGTTATTGACTGCCTTTGTCATGTTGTGTGTGACATTTCTGTGCCTACTTGTCCTTCAGAGACACACATGTACTCATGTTCTTGTGACTCAGAGCCTCACTGCTCTTCACAATCACCATCCTTATCCTTTTCACTGAGTCATCTCAGTTTAAAAAAATGTGTGTGTGTATATATATATATATATATATATATATATATATATATATATATATATATATACACACACCTCGCTGTGGAATTATCAGAAGACATAACACAAACATTATTGTGTTTTTTTGAAAAAAAAGGAAAAAGCATTGCACTCTGATTCAGATTCCATTCACACTATTACAGGTGCTTAGCTACTTTATTAAAGAACAAAACCTTGTATGTTTCCTCCGTTTATAGCTACGTTTAATGTTAATGTTCCTGTCTCCTTTCTTTTACTTCTGAAGTTATCAAGACAAAAAACATAGCTTTCCACTGTATTGAGAAACGATTACAGCTTTACCTCGTAAATGTGTAAACGTCTCTTCAACATATCAACATACCTGTGAACGCACATCTAGTCAGCGGGAAAACACTGATAGTGACGTCATCAGAGTGAAATATCAGGAATTATTATCCATCCAGGACACTTCTTCGATGGAATAAAAACAGGTGTTCTATTCGCTTCTAGCGGGTTTCATTCATGTGGTTTGATAGCATGCAATATTGTTAGCATATCGCTTATCCTACGTGTATTACGTCACTCTACCCAATGGAGAATGAGCGTTGAATATGGTTTACGGTATTGCACGGTTGTCAAGACAACATGACGTCACACATCAGAGACGTAAAACTTATGCGCTAGCGAGTGACTGGGACAATTTGTAAACAAGCATGGCCGCCAGGTTTGCTTCATTAAATACGGAAGATTTTGAGAGAATTTTGAAAGAGAAAGACTCGTTGAACACCCGAAAGGAATGTGTATGTATAATAATAATAATAATATTGGCTGGCTTTTCCTTCATGGTCTATCAGATATATTTGGGCGGCACGGTGGTGTAGTGGTTAGCGCTGTCACCTCACAGCATGAAGGTCCGGGTTCGAGCCCCGTGGCCGGCGAGGGCCTTTCTGTGTGGAGTTTGCATGTTCTCCCCGTGTCCGCGTGGGTTTCCTCCGGGTGCTCTGGTTTCCCCCACAGTCCAAAGACATGTGGTTAGGTTAATATGGGACGGCCTTGGGCTGAGGTGCCCTTGAGCGCGGCACCGAACTCCCAACTGCTCCCCGGGCGCTGTTAGCATGGCTGCCCTGCTCTGGGTGTGTGTGTGTGCTCATTGCTCGCATGTGTGTGTTCACTGCCTCAGATGGGTTCAATGCAGAGAGGAATTTCACAAGTGTGTGATGAATAAAGTAGTTGTTGTTCTTCTTATTATTATTCCATTCAGCTAGCAGGATATTATTTAAATATGTCACTCAGACCCGTGATGTATTTCGCATGAAAAATGCGAGTTCAAGCCAGCGTGTGATTCAGCTCCTGGCTTTACCAGCGTGTGATTTTCTTTTTATTATATCGACACATTCACAAACAAAAAGTCCCCAAATTTATCAAAACAAAATTTATCATCGATTTCCTCACGAGTGACAGACAGAGATTTATGTCCCGGTCTTGGTTCTCCATGTCCCGGATGGAGCTCGCATCAAAAACCCCAGTGGTGGATTTCCCACTAAAACACATTATAATATAATGTACGATATTCGTGTGTATATTCCAGTCCTGTTGTCAGATCTGTTCTCTTATCACAGCTTCCTATGTTTGCTTAGCAGAGATTGATGATGTCATTCCTGGAATCACATCGGAGTCGGCATTCCAGCGTCGGGGTCACGGCCGGACCTCTGGGACCGGCTCGGGTTCCACATTCCCTCTAGTTCCTGTTTCCTTTCAATGTTACGTTCACTTGGGGTATACAGATGTACATGCACTTTGTGAGTGCGAGTGTACAATTACTGACCGTAGCCCATCTGTTGCACTGTGAAAAGTATTGGCACCCCCTCTTACCACTGTACATGGATGGTAAAGCCAGGAGCTGAACTCAACAGATACTCTGTGGGTGGAAGTTCATTCTCAGGACAGCAGGGACACTGACGTGTGTGTGTGTGTGTGTGTGTGTGTGTGTGTGTGTGTGTGTGTGTTGCAGTGACCTATATGGTTGTTAGACCTGATGAAATGATTATATGTTTGGGAAATTCATGATGAGATTCAGCTTTGTGATAAACGATGATCTCACTTATAATTAGCTGGGAGAGGGACGCAGAGGCGTAACGTTACGCTGTATATAATTATCGATATCACAGTTATATATAGGCACGTCACTATATGGCAGAGGATTCTATACCCCAAAAGGACCGATTTAAAAATAAAACATCATTCATAGGTCATTCGCCAGTTTAGACATTAAACGCACTTTAACTGAATCAGCCTCACGCTAACGAGAGAACGCGAGCCACGGAAAACCTCGCTTTGGTTTTTAATCAGCCGAGGAGTTCTGGCACAGTATGAAGCCCTCAGAACAGGAGCCTTTTCACACGTGCTCACACTCCCCTCGGTGCCAAAATTCCTGCTGTTCAGCTGCACACATGGCGCAAGCGCATCACCACCGTTTCACAGCGTAACGAGAAAAACACGCTGAGCTGAGTTTCACCATTTAATCACAATGAGCAGCTCATTCAGCAGCTCTGCTTCATCACAGGGCGCATCGTCCCGGCTCTGCAGACCCCTGTGTGTGTGTGTGTGTGTGTGTGAGATTTCTAATTTATCCAGGATAATTATAACTAGCAGCACCTGATTACTTTGGAAACTAATCAATGGTTCTGTCCCAGACGCTGGAACTCAGGTCTGGTTCGCGTTCACACTGCATCCAGGGATATTTTAGGAAACGTCTCACGTCACAGCGCTGTCGAATTCTGGACTCTGATTGGTCAGAGGGTGTTGATTAATTCTCTAGAACAGCAGTTCTAACAATAGCGCAGGTTTATATTAATGCTCTGGCTCTAAAACGGTTCCGTTGCTATAGTAACAGCTCATTGACAGGGACGTGGACATCATCGATACGTTAAATCTGTGGAAGGAGTCTCCAGTGTCACAGGTAAAGCTGAACAGAAACAGGAAGTGACTTGTAGCACCGTGTGTTTTACAGATCGATAGTTTGGTCAGTTGCCATGGCGTAAGAGGAATAAACCACTCAGAGGAAAATAAACAGTAACTCCGCTTCATCGCTGATTAATTCACTCTAAGAGCAGCACACACGCACTGTTTAATCATTAATGTCCTCTTTCTCCAGCAAGAAGTCATGTGATAGCTACCTAGCATCCCTGATGTTTTTTAAATGCTTCACGTTTCACAAATTAGTTTGAGAATTAAAAGTTTTAATTGTAATTTTCACCTCCACCCACCCTCAAAAAAAAAAAACCTCTCCATAACCACAGGACAGGAATTTCTCCCGAGCCTCGACCTCACCACTGGCAACAGACACTCAAGATGAATTCAGAGGGGTTTTTTGGTTTTTTTTAAGAAGGCAGAAGTGCAATAAGCAGCTGGAAAGCTGAGGCACGGTCATGTTTCAAATCCCGGCCATCAGTGTAGTGATTGAAGCGGCGCACAGGGGTCAGAGGTGAAGTGCTGAGGGAGCACGCCGAGCCCTGGTGGGTGTTCCACTCCATCTCCACGCTCAAATCTGTTTGTTTATTTATTTATTTTAAAGGATTCTTGTGAACTTCTTAAACTTATGACCAGTCAGGTTTATTTTTTATTTTTTGCTTATGCTGTATAATTATGAAGTCTCGCTTTGTTTTTTGTTTTTTTTTTGTGCCTGAAAATTTGGCGATGGCTACAGTGCGCCTGAAGTGCCATGATAAGACGGTAATTGTGTGTGTGTGTGTGTCCGCTCCAGGGTTTGAGCTGTTCAGTGGCCCGTCACATGAGCAGTCAAATGGTTCACTTTCTGTTAAAACGGCTTTGTGAAACGTCATCTTCATGCGAATGAGCAAACAATCACAAGACAGCGTGGTCTCCAAAATGTACAGAAATTACAATCCTTTCAGAAACATGCTCTTATTTCCTTTTTTTAATTTATTCATTATTGGTGGATTTGGGGGCGGCACGGTGGTGTAGTGGTTAGCGCTGTCGCCTCACAGCAAGAAGGTCCTGGGTTCGAGCCCCGGGGCCGGCGAGGGCCTTTCTGTGCGGAGTTTGCATGTTCTCCCCGTGTCCGCGTGGGTTTCCTCCGGGTGCTCCGGTTTCCCCCACAGTCCAAAGACATGCAGGTTAGGTTAACTGGTGACTCTAAATTGAGCGTAGGTGTGAATGTGAGTGTGAATGGTTGTCTGTGTCTATGTGTCAGCCCTGTGATGACCTGGCGACTTGTCCAGGGTGAACCCCGCCTTTCGCCCGTAGTCAGCTGGGATAGGATCCAGCTCGCCTGCGACCCTGTAGAAGGATAAAGCGGCTAGAGATAATGAGATGAGATGAGATGGTGGATTTGGGGTGGGATATGAAAAGCTGAAAATGTCATGCGAAAAATTCTCTCCATGTTGGAAGATTTAATTTTTTTTCTGCCATTTGATACTTTTTTATTATGTTTTTTCATCATCATCATCATCATGCAGCTCAGCACTGATATAAACAATCACCTCACCTCTTCATCTCATCTCCAATGACAGTCACGTTGATGATGTTTTGTTCAAAATGGATGTTGTAAAAGTACAGTAAGTGTACGAGTGATTGTCTAAATGCATTCTCTTAACGAGTGTTTGTTTGCGCTGTTTATTGGCAAACAGTACCTGCTATAACAATTAGCTGTAATTAAGCAGGGTTACTGCTGGAGGTCGCGTTAGCGTTAACGTTAATGAGAGGGGACTGACATTACTGCATCAACCCTTTGGCGCTGTGATTAGCTTCCTGAAACTCAAACATGGATACATAAATTAAAATAAATAAAAAGAGGGTTTAAAAATTCATTTGTGGAGAGATCTCCTGCGTTATCGAGGAGTTTTTCTAGAGCATCTGGATCCATTGCTTTGCTTGTTTTTGGATCCAGATGTTTGTCCAGCTAATCGTTTCAGGTTAAATGTCGATATTTAACACGTGCTCTCTCCCCGGGTGAGCTGGTGTTCTGTGACTGGGAGAGTTTCAGAAGGAAATGGGGGGAAATGCAATTTGTTACAAGTGAGCGTAAAGGTGGGAAATCCTCACAGCGCTAACAATCAACAGCACAGAGCAAGCGTAACGCTAGTCCTGATCTCACCATCATCGCCGACGTTCTGCCCTTTATATCCCTCTAACGGGATGATGTCATTCCCATCAATCTGTCAGTCCACACCTCTGATCTGTCTCCCTTCTGGGATATCCTCAACACGAGAGCGAGAGAGAGAGACAGAAAGAGAGGTGGCAAGAGAGAGAGAGATGAGAAGAGAAGTAGAGAGACAAGAAGAGAGGTGGCGAGAGAGAGAGATGAGAAAAGAAGTAGAGAGAGAGAGAGAGACAGTGAGAGAGAGGTGGCGAGGGAGAGACAGAGAGTGAAAAAGAGAAAGAGACAGTGATGGGCAGAGAGAGATAGAGGGAGACAGTGAGAGAGAGAGAGAGAGAAATACTTTCAGCGGTGTAACAAAAGAAAAACTAAATCTCCGGGACATGGAGAACCAAAACCGCCAATTGTTTTGATAAATTTGGGGGCTTTTTGTTTGTGAATGTGTCGATATAATAAAAAGAAAATCACACGTTGGCTTAAAGATATGAAGTTTATCTTCTCGTGTTGAAAAACTCACAATTTTCTTACGAAATACGTCGTGGATCTGAGTGACATATTTCCCATTGTTTCATTCCGATGACATCACTCCCAGTGTTTTCCTGCTGACTAAATGTGTGTTGTCAAAATGGTGAACCAGTTCATAATTAAAATTATTTTCATTAACTTGCGGTTTTTGTGTGTGCGCGCGCGTCCATATAATATAAAGAACATTGCACGGTGGGGCGGAGATATGAAGTTTATCTTTTTGTGTTGAAAATATTTTCACTCATTTGCGATATACATTCACCACTCGACGATAAACTTCATATCTTTGCGTGACTGTGTAATATCCTCGATATATGATAAAAGGGGACGAGTTATAATGGTCGGGAAAATCCAGAGCGCTGGAACTGTAAGTAAACTGTATGTTGGGAAGCGCGGCCCCAGAAAGGCTAAACATTAACTCTAGTGGTAGAAAACCGAAGCCTATAGAAGATGGAAAATGCAGAACTGGAGATAAAGGACGAAGTATAATGGTGGAAAAATAAGTGTTTAAAAGCGTGGTAACTAAGTTAAAGTGGAAGGGAAAGTAGGGAACATTAACCAGTAGGAGGGATTGAAGGATGAAGAAACAGAGGAGGAGAAACCAGCAGGAGTGATATAAATGAGACCAGTCCAGTGAGCTCATCTCCTTCTGGTGAGTCTCAGGTCCTGATGCTGTGATAGAACCGGACTCACTGGACTTCATCCTCGGAGTCGTGATTTTGTCTAAAATAAACTGCTGATTCTTGCTACCAAGAAGCACTCCAGATAAGTCACATGACTTTCGGCTTAAACATTTAATTAACTGATGTTTTACAAAAGAAGAATTAATTCATGTGAAGTCATCAGAGCTACAAGGACCAGAGGAGGAAGAAAGATCCCATCCTGGGTGTTTTTTCCCGCCTGTGATTGACAGGAGTGAGAGTGTATGCCCCTCCCACTCAGAGAGCACGGCCAATTATGCATTCGAAACCACGATCTCCTGACGAGGATTGACGCTTTTACAAGTATCGTTATACATGTCGTGTCTTGTCTCATGAATACGATATTTCATATCGTCCCAGCCTTAAACCGAACCCTCACAGATTTTACTGGTTGTGGGTTTTGGAGCAAAAGTGCAGGACGCCGTTTGAGCCTAAAGCTGGCGTACATCTCCGATTCGTCAGTACAAGCTCCTGAAAAGAGCAGGAACAAGACCATTAAACGCTGAACCATTCAAAAACCAGAAGATGATTTATCGCCTCATCGCACGTTGGCTGAGTGAAAGGGTGCAGGGGAAATGAGTAAGCTTTTGTTTTTCATTCGTCATACACAGGGTGACATGCAGAAGTTGCTGAAAATATAGAAATATGCAGCGCTGAAGAGTTTACAAGGGAAAATACTAACCAAAAAAAAAAAAAAAGTCTCTGAGCTTTTGGGTTTGAATCATCAAAATCGCAGAATCATCGAGTCGCGAACCAAAAGGTGAAATCTTCCAAACCAGTCGGCTCGAGTAAAGCGTGAAAATGAGCCCGGAATCGAGCCAGAGTGTTTGCTAATCAACAGTAGGTGCTTTTGGGAAAGAGGAAAGAAAAAACGCCAGGCCGAATCGTTCTCTCCCCTCCTTTCTCTTTCTCTCTCTCTCTCTCTCTCTCTCTCTGTGTCTCTCCAGCTCCGGAAGGCTGACTTGGCCCTGAGCCTGAAGTGCACGGGGTCGTTTCAGATCAGCCCCGGTGTGTTTGGTGCATAGGAAGTGCACAGAGTTACACACTCGCTGTATTTCACTTCCTCGTTTTCACGTGCCAGAGAGAGACGGAGCGACTCACCACAGTGCAAAGAGACGGAGGAAGCTAAAGCAGGCCAAAGCCTGAGACTAAAAACAATCGCATGCGGTTTTTCCTGGGGTAGATATTTACACCACGAGAGTTTACATACATGTGAAGTGCACGAGGAAGAACAGAGGCACTGTGTCGCCTCGGCCGGAGATATGCCCAAACAGGTCGGCATGTTTAAACACTTTTCTGTTCTTTTTTTTCTTTTTCTTTTTTTTTTTTTATTGACTGCTCTCGTACACACTGGCCTCCAGGCGCTTTAGCATCATGTTGCTGTTAGCTTTTCGGGTTGGTGTGTGTTCTTTGGTACCGTGAAAAGCGGGAGGACGATACGGTATGTGCGTACTCGGCTTCAGAGGTACAGTTCGATGGAATACTTGTTGCTACACGTCAGGTTTAATCAAAAAGAGAAAGAAAGAGAGAAAGAAAAGGAGAAAGTCATGCATGGTTAGGGTTGAATCCTTATCATGACCTGAATACCATTCAGTTACAAAACGAGGCAAAAGGAATTCGCTGGACAAACGGTCACACATTAACTGTAACGGCTGTGTGTGTGTGTGTGTGTGTGTGTGTGTGTGTGTGTGTGTGTGAAACATTTTAATAGATTTCACGGAGTTTAGTTTCTGTTTTGTGAAAATGATACAAATGTTTCCCAAAAATAATAACTCCCCTCCGTTCAAGGCAAAATAAATACATGAATGTGAACCGAGGCCTCGTAAAAATGACGGCACATATTTTCCCATTTCACGTCTCTCGCGGATCCAGTACGGCTGGAATGGAATGCTCCGTTTTTCCGATCGGAGCTCCGTGTCTCATTCACCAGTTTGTTCCGTGTCCGCGCGGTTCTGTGTGCAGTCCGGCCCATGTTTCTGTCCTGATCTGATCTACGGCTCTGACCTCGAGCTGACTTCGACGTCACCTCAGCAGACCTCTCAGTGGGGTTCAGAGGCTGCGTTCCTTCATGTAGCAACACACACACACATCTGTACAGCGCTGTGCACTGGATCAGAACTTCATCAAGCTTGTGACATTAATGCATCGAATTCTGGATCCTGATTGGTCAGAAGGTGTTGATTAATTTTCTTGAACAGCAGCGCAGGTTTATATCAACCCGTTTGTTTCGATAGTAGCAGCTCCTTCACAGGGACTCGTACACCAGACGCTTCATACAAACGCATTTAAAAGATTATGGATAAGGTGACGAGACGTTTCTGCAGCGTCGGTGGAAAGAGTCTCCAGTTACGCAAACTGATTTCATCACACTAAACGTAGCTGTAAAAAGATAAAAAGTACCACGGGCTCTTTAAATGGTTAAAGATGGTGATCATTGTTAAGTCGTTGTCGCGTAAGAGGAATAAAACACTCATGGACGCGCAGCCAGTGGAAAATAATCAACGTCAGGGAGGGAACAGTGACTCTGCTTCACTGATTAGTTTACTTTAACGACACGATACGCACAGTGTTTTTGCTGTACATATTGTGTAAGTGATTATGGTCACGTCGTGGTTCCTGGGTAAACTGTTCCACCACACGTTCAGGATGTGTGAGGTTCAGCTGCCGCAGCACATCGCTGCCGTTTCCACGGCGCTTCACATGTCATGCCATGTCAGCGGTGTGTAGGTGTCCGTTAACGCTGTTTGCCAATGCAAATGATGGATCTCCTGCCAGCAGCCATTCATACGCCCTGAGCAAAAAGTAAATCAATTACACCCCCCCGAGCCAAACCGCGGCAGCCGCGTCCCGCCGAGCCTCATGTTTTCAGACGCATTATCCGCTAATTTTCATGTTTAGACATAATTGCAGCAGGAGTTAAGTTTTAAAGCACTCAGCTCCATGATTGATATTGTTCATTAATTTAATTAACGTGCAGAACGATAGATGGACGGCAGGGACGAGCATCAGAAAGGCCCTGAGATTGAACGACGCGCCGCTCTTCTCGTCAGATTTTCGGTTCACGAGGAAAAACGAAGCTATTTTCTGCATTCACTCAGCGACGAACGATTTATTTTAATTGGATGATGGGATGTTTGAGCGAGCACCCGAGCGTCGTGTGTGTGTGTGTGGCAGTCAGACCATCACGGGAAGAGAATATCGAGTTTGGAAGGTCGCACAATTTCTGTGTCACTGTTTTTTTACTCCACATTAATAGCTTTTATAATATTATCACTGAAGTGACTCGTCAGTCAATCACATCGCGCACAGAGGCTCAGCGGATTCAGGAGCAGAACGCATGCAAACAAAATGCTCCCTACCTAGGGAGCCTCCTAAATGGAAGTGGAGATGGTTTAGAAAAAAAAGTGGACAGTAAGAATAGGATTAAACACATCAGGAATAAACACTGAGTGTGAGGCGATGAAGCGCAGTCCCACTTCTCACCCGCATGGGTTTTATTCCGCTGACGCTCCACCAACAGCCGCTTGATGACGATTATAGCCTGAACGATTATTTTATATATATATATATATATATATATATATATATATATATATATATATATATATATATATATATTTATGAAAGAATGACATGTGAGTTTTAACCTGTTTATAGCTACATATAGCTAACATCATGGAATAATTTCGTTCCTGTTCTGGCTTTATGTTATGTGAACGTCGTCCCCTCATCCATTTCCTTTTTAAAAATCGCCGCTTGTCATGTGACCAAAATACTCCTCTGTCCTGAAGATGTTACTTCAACTTCCTGCTTTACCTCTGACACTGGAGACTCCTTCCATCAACATCAGCGTTAAATAAATGCTCGCGGAACGCATGGACGATTTCAGAAGCGCCGCAGTCAGAGCTGCTGTTACAGGAAATGAATCAGTAAATCGTATCGTGCGAAGAATCTCGATGGCTATTAAAGATAATATCACAGTGACAGCCGGACAGCCGTCACACCACGCACACGTACACACACGTGCGCCTGCTAAGGTGTTAATCCGTCACTACCACACAACCTCCGTCACCAAATCAGAGCTTTTCCTGAAAACCAATCGGGCCACGAGTCGTCTCTTTACCGCTCCGCAGCAGCGCTGTCTCTGGGGCTCGGCGTTGGGGAAACGAGGGAGAAAATGAGGTCAGCATATCGCTCAGGCTCATTAATATATTTATGTCCATATTATACAGAGAGCGTTAAAAATAAACAAGGCATCCTCCGTTTTCCCGCCACCGAGGGCCAAGCCGAGCTCCTTCAGCACCAGACCAGCGCACCACTCCACATTTACATATTCAAGATTTATATTATTCTGAGAGCTGACATCCCTCACACACACACACACACACACACGCCCCACCCTCCCTCCCTCCTTCCTTCCTTGCCTCCCTCCCTTCCTTCTTCCCTCACCTTTCCCTTCGTCCCTCTCTCTCTCTCTCTCTCTCTCTCTGACAAAAATGATTTCCAGTCTGCATTCTTTATGAGACGTCCGCCTCATTATGGCGCCTCTGATTAACCAGAATTCTCTCTCTCTCTCTCTCTCTCTCTCTCTCTCTCTCTGTCCTTTTCCTCTTGTCCTCCCTGTTTCTCTCGCTCACCCTCTTTCGGTCTTTTTCTCAGCGCTCTTTTGTTACAGCACTGGGGCACAGCGATGTCAGCCTGGAGTATTGTGTCTGACTCTCTCCCAGACAAACTGACCTCTGGGGATTTATTGACAGCTCGCTGTACAAAGGCAGACACACACACACACACACACACACACGGCACAGAGAGACAGAGAGAGAGAGACGGAAGGAGGGAGGTAATAAAAAATGGAGGGATAGAAAATAATTGGCGATCAATGACAAGCTGGTTCTCCTCCTCACTTCAGCCTTTTTTTTCTTTTTTTTTTTAAACACAGAGGAGGACACAAATAAACCCATAAAACTCTAAAAAGGACAGGGAGACTTGTCCAAGACATGTATTTTGGGGAAAGGAAGGGAGAGAAAGAAGAAGGGAAGAAAATGGCGGCCTACGAGAATAAAAAAAGGAGGGAGTGGGAAAGGGGGGAGAAGGGATCTAATTAATTTTGAAGGATCATCAGCCCCTTTCGTCCGAGAGAGAGAGAGAGAGAGAGGGCAGGGAAAGGAGGAGAAGGAGGGAGGGACAGACGAGGGGAGGGAAAGAAAGAGAGAGACAGATGAGGAGAGAGACAGAGAGGGAGGAGACAGACCCCTGGACTGATTAGAATTCAGGGCAGGTAGGAGTCGGCTGCTCGCTCGCCCACTGTGGGGCAGCCGGGGAGAAATGGCACTGTGTGTGTGTGTGTGTGTGTGTGTGTGTGTGAGACAGAGATTGAGAGGAATGGCCTGCCTGATTGTGTGCCTGAATGAGAGTGAGTGAGTGAGTGAGTGAGTTTACGTGTGTGTGTGTCATCGGAGGGAGGCAATTCTCGCTTTTGTTCCCCTCCTTCACCTCTCTTCACCCCACAGGCAGGTGGATTTGCACCCTTCCTTTTGATGAGGATTCAGAATCAGGTCCTGCCCCCTTTTCTCAACCAATCACAAACCACGCTGATCTCAGATCAGACAAAAAATAAATAAATAGATAAAAACTCTCACAGAAGCACAGACTACACATCCCACAAACCCCTGGGGTTATTCTGTGTGTGTGTGTGTGTGTGTGTGTGTGTGTGTGTGTGTGTGTGTGTAGAGTGGGGTTTAGTCATGCTCGTACATTTTATTTAATGTTTTACTCTTTTTTCATGTGTGATAACTAACGCTGCTAGCATTTAACCCCCAACCTCGATTTTTTTTTTTAATCTGCGATATCAAATAACACAGGATTGGAAAATCAAACGGAGGCTTTTTGCTTTTTTCTCTCATTGTGTGTGTGTGTGTGTGTGTGTGTGTGATATTACTCAACCGTGGGATTTATAAAATGTTCAAGTGACTAATGGAGTATTTTGTTGAACCTTTCATTTCTCTTCCGTCTAACGTACCTTTAAAAAGCTTTTGAAACATCTTTATACCATGCAGCCTAATGAGGCCTCTTTATTAAGGCCTGCTAAGTGTGTGTGTGTGTGTGTGTGTGTGTGCACGTGCGCTTTCTGCATGTGTGCGTATGTGTGTGAGAGAGAGAGAGAGAGAGAGAGAGCATTTTACTCTCCGCCACCATCAATATGTATGAAGGCTTCATTGTCCGCGTGTCGTTCATTGTGCATCATGGTATAGACAAAGCACCATAAAAGAAAGAGCGTGTGCCTTTGATCACTCTCTCTCTCTCTCTCTTTCTCTCTCTTTCTCTTTCTCTCTCATGCATATATTCCGTCGTTTCAGATCATGATCAGAGGAGCACAATGTATGCCGTACCGTACTCTCCTCATTTCCAATTCATTAGCTTTAGGGGCCGCGTTAGCGCTGCGCTCATAATTAATGAGCGTCATTTTGACGTGACGTTAATAACCAGACCGACCGCTCAAGAAAGCGACACGCTCAAATCTCACGCCGTGCTCGTCTCTCTCTCTCTCTCTCTCTCTCTCTCTCTCTCTGTGTCTCCTCCTCTCCCACCTGAGATGCAAATCCAACCCTGAAATATTATTCATGTTTCATATGGAAATTATTCTTTTGCATGCGCGATTTACGATCAAGCGACGATCCGTGTCTCGGACTAAAGACAGTTTAGACGTCACCGCTTCTTTTTTCACTCATTGCTTTTTTTTCATTCAATTACATCCAGATAATTTTTTTCCTCATCACCTCACTGAGGAAAATTTCAGTTTCAGACCTTCTAGTACAATCCACCTAAAGTTCAAACAGCTCTTCGTTCCTTTTACTCGAGCTTTCAGAGAGCAGAACGTTTCCGCTTCACGTGTCTTCACCCGGACACGTCTTCACGCAGGATTTATTAATACGACCCGAAATGACCTGCTGTTTATTCACTCTATACACTCGCTATACGACAGAAGGGGTTTAGTATTTAGCCCATGTAGTGCACTCGTTTTTCCGTTAAACACAGAAGAGCGTGATCGTACAGTAGATAATGAAATTAGCCGAATTTGTTTCGTGCTTATTTTTAGTTCATGTACAAATGATGTGAAAATGTACAGTAAGTATTTGGAAATTAGGTATTTATTCTGACACACAAAGTTTAACAAACACAATAAGTGACTCAAATGAGCTTGAGTTTATGAAGCGAACACTTGCCAGTCACTTTATTAGGAACACCCCTCCATCCAGCTGCTGTTCGGTTTTCTGCAGTTCTCTAATCAGCTGATCCCTCGATGCATCAAATCACGCAGATACAAATCAAGAGCTTCAGTTAATGTCCACAATGTTCACACATCAGAATGGGAAACATTGTGATCTCACAGTGAAGTGTGACTTTCTGTCTTTCTCTCACTGTGGTATGGGTGTTGGTTTGAGCCAGATGAGGATGAGGTTTGAGTATTTCAGAAACTGCTGATCTCCTCCTGGGGTTTTCACACACAACAGTCTCTAGAGTTTACACAGAATGGTGCGGAAAACAAAAAACATTTTTAGAGTGAGTGAACGACAGTTCTGTGGGTGGAAAAAAACAAACGCCTTGTTGATAAGAGAGGGTCAGAGGGAAATGGACAGATTCGAGGTGGTTTGAGCTTTTTTGCCAGGAAGGATACAGTAACTCATATAATCACTCTTTACAACTGTGGTGAGCAGAAAAGCATCTCAGCATGCAACAGAAAACAGAAGACCACACTGGGTTCCACTCCTGCAGCCAAGAACAGGGATCTTAGACTCAACAACACGTTCCTGTATAATATGAAATTTGAGTGATTTCAGCGCCTGCAAGAAAGGAAACACGTTATTTTTGTTATGATGGATAAAGATGATGAGATTGCGTTGTGAAAGCAGGAAATGTTCAGAATTGAAAGTTCGCTGCGTTGCATCTGAAATTGAATCGAATTTCATCAGAATTGAATTGAACCGAACTGTGATTATACACAGAAAGAATTTCACTTTTACTTCCCGATGATGTTTTTAGTTTTTGGAACAAAAATCAACTGTAATGTTTGAATAAACTGTAGTTGCTTGTTTGTTTGTTTGTTTGTTTGTTTGTTGGTCTGAGAACGCTGTGAGAGAAACATTTTAAAAGGTGTGTAAAGGAAACTATGATTTCAGAACGTTTCCAAAACATTTTCTCTGGCAGAGTTGGATTACTCAGTATGGAAGTTTGGCTGTTCGGTACAGAAGGTCAGGTTTTCATTAAAGAGGTCGGCTTTTCTGTACGGAAGTCTGGCTATTTGAAAAGGAAGTTGGGGTTTTCTATCCAAAAGTTGAGGTCTTTAATATGGAAGTTTGGCTGTTTGGATTGAAAGTTTGGCTTTTCCATATGGAAGCTGAGCTGTTCAGTATGGAATTTCGGTGATCCAAATAAGGAAGTTGGGTGATTCAGTACGGAAGCTTGGATTTTCAGTGCGGAAGTTTTCAGTATAAAAGTTTATCATTTCAATACAATGATCAATATTACAATAAGGAATTTCCACTATTCCGGACAGAATTTTGGCAGTCGGTGTTAATTGTAATTAAAAAGTCACACTGTTCACGCATTTATTACAGTAAGAATTTGGCGTCCATATTTCCGAGTGGCTTAGCAACAGTATTCTAATGTCTTTATTTGAACCCTGAGCGTATTGCGTTCCACTTCCGATGTTCCTTATCACCTTCCCAGCTCGTAACCTGTTGAATATGTTCCTGAAGGTTACGGATGATGCCCCCTGTTGGGTGGAAATGATTCGTCTTTGTCTGGTCGCCTCAGTGTGCAGCTGAAACGATTCCCTACGAAACGTGTTGATTGTTTAAATGCAGTCCTCCGTGACGAACAGCTCGAACTCTGCACCAAAACTCATTCATATGCAGCGGATCTAATGGGCCGGAGTATTAGTTTACTTTACACACTTCTGTTAGTGTTTCACACACGGAATCTTACAGCATGTTGCACCATCGGAGTAAATGATGCTTTCATAGCAGAGTTACATGAAATTACACAACACTTAATGTTGTTGATATGCTAATAACATTCACAAAGTTTCTGAATTAGGTTTATTATGAATATTAATGATTAGTGCTGGCAGACAGATGAGCTGTGGGTGTGTTAGAGTATTAAAATGCTCATGAGCTGTAATATTTGATAAATTAGGGGTGTGGTGTGCTGTAGCAGAGCGGGTGGGATGGTTAATAGGATTAAGACGATCGCTTTTAGCTTTCACACAACGATATCGAAATCTCTCTCATCTCCACTGCATCCTCAGCGGTGTGTGTTCTACAGAGTTTATCACAGTAGTGCATCACTGCCAGTTTTTACACCCAGTACAGACACATGTACATGTTTTTATATTATTTTATAATAATATATTATTGCACACACACACACACACACACACACACACACACACACGTTATTCAGCCCTGTTTACACTTAAAGAGCAGCCATGAATTCTGCACACGTATTTTTACGCACATGCTTCATAACGTTAGTTCCATGTTTAATAAAGTCCGTGAGCTAGCTGCAGTGATTAGTTTGGATTGGTTGCAGCAGGTTTTGTTTGGAAACTGTTTCCATCCAGCTGTGAGTGAAGAACATTTTTGTTTTCATTGTGTCTGAATCCCTCGCTGTAACTCGCCTCGCGTCATCTCGCCTCGCCTGCGTTTGGTGCTTGTAGAGAAACTCCTCATGCTGACGTTTTTGTTTAAAATGTTTTAGCAGGTGAGTTATTATTGCACGAAGATACCGTAGTTCATCCTCTTTCTACTTTCCGGATGTTTTCATTTTAAAAAGCTGAACTTCCGTGTGGAATATTCAAACTTTTTGAAAATGCAAACTGTATTGAAAAGTCAAGGTTCCACATTGAAAAGCCAGCCTTGCATAATGAAAAGACAAACTTGCAGATTGAAAAGGTGAACTTCTGTATTGAAAAATTTGTATTGAAAACCTGATCAATTGAGTATTGAAAAGCCAAACATTCAGATTTAAAAAAGTGAACTTTTGTATTTAAAAGCTGAACTTCTATATTGAAATTTTGAATGTCTGTATTTAAAAACCAAATTGCTGGTTTGTAAGTCAAATTTCTGTACCAAAAGTTGATGTGTGTTAAATGTTGATCTCCTCTAGAAACAGCTGAGCTTCTGTATTAAAATCAAATCAAATCAAATTAAAAGCTGATCTTCTCTAGAAACAGCTGAGCTTTCTACTCAAAGCTGATCTTCTCTAGAAACAGCTGAGCTTTCTGCTCAAAGCTGATCTTCTCTAGAAACAGCTGAGCTTTCTACTCAAAGCTGATCTCTCTAGAAACAGCTGAGCTTTTCTACTCAAAGCTGATCTTCTCTAGAAACAGCTGGTCTTCTCTAGAAGCAGCTGAGCTTTTCTACTCAAAGCTGATCTTCTTTAGAAACAGCTGAGCTTTCTACTCAAAGCTGATCTTCTCTAGAAACAGCTGAGCTTTCTACTCAAAGCTGATGTTCTCTAGAAACAGCTGAGCTTTCTACTCAAAGCTGATCTTCTCTAGAAACAGCTGAGCTTTTTGACTCAATGCCAATCTTCTCTAGAAACAGCTGAGCTTTTTGACTCAATGCCAATCTTCTCTAGAAACAGCTGAGCTTTTCGACTCAATGCCGATCTTCTTTAGAAACAGCTGAGCTTTCTACTCAAAGCTGATCTTCTCTAGAAACAGCTGAGCTTTTCTACTCAAAGCTGATCTTCTCTAGAAACAGCTGATCTCTAGAAACAGCTGATCTTCTCTAGAAACAGCTGAGCTTTTCTACTCAAAGCTGATCTTCTCTAGAAACAGCTGAGCTTTTCTACTCAAAGCTGATCTCTAGAAACAGCTGAGCTTCTGTACTAAAAGCTGATGTTCTCTAGAAACAGCTGAGCTTTTCTACTCAAAGCTGATCTTCTCTAGAAACAGCTGAACTTCTGTACTAAAAGCTGATCTTCTCTAGAAACAGCTGAACTTTCTACTCAAAGCTGATCTTCTCTAGAAACAGCTGAGCTTTCTACTCAAAGCTGATCTTCTCTAGAAACAGCTGATCTCTAGAAACAGCTGATCTCTAGAAACAGCTGAGCTTTTCTACTCAAAGCTGATCTTATTTAGAAACAGCTGAGCTTTCTACTCAAAGCTGATCTTCTCTAGAAACAGCTGAGCTTTCTACTCAAAGCTGATGTTCTCTAGAAACAGCTGAGCTTTCTACTCAAAGCTGATCTTCTCTAGAAACAGCTGAGCTTTTCGACTCAATGCCGATCTTCTCTAGAAACAGCTGAGCTTTCTACTCAAAGCTGATCTTCTCTCGAAACAGCTGAGCTTTTCTACTCAAAGCTGATCTTCTCTAGAAACAGCTGATCTCTAGAAACAGCTGATCTTCTCTAGAAACAGCTGAGCTTTTCTACTCAAAGCTGATCTCTAGAAACAGCTGAACTTCTGTACTAAAAGCTTATCTTCTCTAGAAACAGCTGAACTTTCTACTCAAAGCTGATCTTCTCTAGAAACAGCTGAGATTTCTACTCAAAGCTGATCTTCTCTAGAAACAGCTGGACTTTCTACTCAAAGCTGATGTTCTCTAGAAACAGGTGAGCTTTCTACTCAAAGCTGATCTTCTCTAGAAACAGTTGAGCTTCTGTACTAAAAGCTGATCTTCTCTAGAAACGGCTGAGCTTTCTACTCAAAGCTGATGTTCTCTAGAAACAGCTGAGCTTTCTACTCAAAGCTGATCTTCTCTAGAAACAGCTGAGCTTCTGTACTAAAAGCTGATCTTCTCTAGAAACAGCTGGGCTTTCTACTCAAAGCTGATGTTCTCTAGAAACAGCTGAGCTTTCTACTCAAAGCTGATCTTCTCTAGAAACAGCTGAGCTTTTCTACTTAAAGCTGATCTTCTCTAGAAACAGCTGAACTTCTGTACTAAAAGCTTATCTTCTCTAGAAACAGCTGAGCTTTCTACTCAAAGCTGATCTTCTCTAGAAACAGCTGAGCTTTTCTACTCAAAGCTGATCTTCTCTAGAAACAGCTGATCTCTAGAAACAGCTGATCTTCTCTAGAAACAGCTGAGCTTTCTACTCAAAGCTGATCTTCTCTAGAAACAGCTGAGCTTTTCTACTTAAAGCTGATCTTCTCTAGAAACAGCTGAACTTCTGTACTAAAAGCTTATCTTCTCTAGAAACAGCTGAACTTTCTACTCAAAGCTGATCTTCTCTAGAAACAGCTGAGCTTTCTACTCAAAGCTGATCTTCTCTAGAAACAGCTGAGCTTTCTACTCAAAGCTGATCTTCTCTAGAAACAGCTGGGCTTTCTACTCAAAACTGATGTTCTCTAGAAACAGATGAGCTTTCTACTCAAAGCTGCTCTTCTCTAGAAACAGCTGAGCTTCTGTACTAAAAACTTATCTTCTCTAGAAACAGCTGAGCTTTCTACTCAAAGCTGATCTTCTCTAGAAACAGCTGAGCTTTCTACTCAAAGCTGATCTTCTCTAGAAACAGCTGAGCTTTCTACTCAAAGTTGATCTTCTCTAGAAACAGCTGAGCTTCTGTACTAAAAGCTGATGTTCTCTAGAAACAGCTGAGCTTTCTACTAAAAGCTGATGTTCTCTAGAAACAGCTGAGCTTTCTACTCAAAGCTGATCTTCTCTAGAAACAGCTGATCTCTAGAAACAGCTGAGCTTCTCTAGAAACAGCTGAGCTTCTGTACTAAAAGCATATATTCTCTAGAAACAGCTGAGCTTCTGTGTTAAAAGCTGTTCTTTTCTAGAAACAGCTGAGCTTTTCTACTCAATGCCAATCTTCTCTAGAAACAGCTGAGCTTCTGTACTAAAAGCTGATCTGCTGAATCACCAAAATTCCACATTGAAAATTCGAACTCGAGCTGTATGTCACACCCAATATCTCCTGTTCTCAGATGTTGGTCCTGGAGCATTTCTTTGAGTAAATGAGCTCAGTATCAGATGAACACTCAGTACCCATATCAGTATCGATGCGTCTCCAGTACCGAAGGACAACATTTTATCACATGCTCTCAGGAGAAACCAGACTCTGTAGCATAAATCAGGGACAGCAGTGACGTCCTCATCGTACCGCACTCTCCGAGCGAGCCCTCAAAGCTGTGGTACTTTGCCTGTTTGGTTTATCACATTGAGGATTTCCAGAACTCTGATGAAAGGGCTAATTATACAGAAGTCGGACAACGAGTCTGAGACAGGATGTGATTAATGATAAGACACTTGGCATTGTTTTTCACAAGCACAGAGAGAGAGAGAGAGAGTGGGAGTCGTGGCGCCCGTCATCACACTGTTATGTCCTTCATCATGAGCTCATGAGTAGAGAAATCCACAGATCTGTCTTTCCTCCATGTTTTTGGAAGTGTACCTGATATGGATCAGCAGGGTAATAAATCTGATTTAATGGTAGGAATGTTTGCCGTTCCACACAATTCCCAAATCGCGCTGAAATTTCAGGCCGAATTCAGATATGAAAACCAGACACTCGCTTCCTCGGTCCTGAGCGAGAGAAAGAACATCATCTCAAACGTTATCTTTACACTGCGGTGCTCTTCAGTTCTCCAGTCTGATTGGTTTGGTTCATTTTCTCACACTGCGGTCGACTGTCACTGTTTATCGACGCGTCCTGTACGCTTCTCCAGGTTTCAGTAAGAAACATTCACAGCTGTAAAGTTGACGCTTTGCGCATTATAATAAATATAGCAGTCACAGAGCTGGGCGATATCACGATATAATATCAGTATCGTAATCCTTTATGGCACAATACACTTTTCTAATAATCAGTAGATATGTTTTATATTTGATTAAATATTTAAATATTGTATTTTTTTTTAAATAACAGACACAAATTACAGCTGGAAGCAATTGATTTAAAATTAGAATTAAAGAATTTAAATTGTAAAAAACATACAAACAAAAACCCCAAAATGTACTTTTTAATGCAGTAGAAAGTTTAATTTAGTTTTAAAATGTCTCATGAAATAAAAAGTACAAAAAATGTATCTTTTTAAATTTATTTAAATTTAATTTGATTTGAAATGGTGATATTTTGTTCACAAATTTGTGATGCACGTTTTAAATTCTACACATTTTAAACCCTGTGGTACAAATGTGTGGTGTGCGTGTGGTGTGTGTGTGCGTGTGTGTGGTGTGTGTGTGTGTGGTGTGCATGCGTGTGTGTGGTGTGTGCGCGTGTGTGTGGTGCGTGTGTGTGGTGTGTGTGTGCGTGTGTGTGGTGTGTGCGCGTGTGTGTGGTGCATGTGTGTGGTGTGTGTGTGGTGTGCGTGTGGTGCGTGTGCGTGTGTGTGTGTGGTGTGTAAAAATGTCGTTTTTTGGTTCAGAGGATGTTAATGTTGCGGTGTTTCAGTTGAAACACAAATGAAACGTCCACACAGTGTCATCTTTAATACAAAGCTGGACACGAGGATAATGCAAGAGTGCGTGTGTGTGTGTGTGTGTGTGTGAGTCCTCCCACACCTCCTCAGTCGGCTTTGTTCAGTGTCTCAGACAGACTCGCCGATACGGTTTCTGACTCCCTGAACACTATAGACACAGACTCGGGTAGGGGGCGTGGCTTAAAGTAATGATTGGCGTGAGATTCCAGTTCATGTGATTCCTGTTTTCGTTTTTTTCAGTACAGATTCTTCTGATATTTACAGTACAGATGCTGTTCATTAGCTTTAGAACCCAGTGTTTGTTAGTGAAGCGACGTGTACAGCTCTGATTGTTCACATCCAGGGTTAAGTGTGTGTGTGTGTGTGTGTGTGTGTGTGTGTGTGTGTGTGTGTGTGTTTGGCTGCGTCCTCGCTTCTCCTCTATTGTTCAGCGATCAGAGCGAGCCTCTTTCCGAGCGAGGAACTAAAAGTTGGAGGATCACAGACTTGGCGAGCGTCGCTCCCTCACCAGACTGTCGGCCTGAACCTTGTATTTGCATAAAACAAAGAAAAAAACAGAAGCGTGTGTGTTGTGTGTTTTTGCCATACGCTCCGAGTTTGTGCGCTTTTGCAGGTTGTTGATTTTCTCTCACTGTTTTTTTTCTTGTTGTTTTGGACAAAGTGGAGGTCAGATTGCATTTTTCAGTGCGACATAAAGGATTAATGATGTTTCCGCCCTCTTCATCTCTCTCTCTATCTCTGTCTCTCTCTCCATCACTCTCTCTCTGTCTCTCCATCACTCTCTCTGTCACTCGCTCTCTCTCTCTCTCCATATCTCTCTCTCTCCCTCTCTCTGTCACTCTCTCTCTCTCTCTGTCACTTGCTCTCTCTCCATATCTCTCTCTCCCTCTCTCCCACTCACTTTCTCTCTCCATCACTCTGTCTCCCCATCAGTCTCTCCATCTCTCTCTCTCTCTCTCTCTCTCTCTCTCTCTCTGTCTTGACCCAAAAAGAGTTCACTGATTTTTTTTTTACCTTACTTATGATTTTTTCATTTGAGGAGTGGGACAGAAACCTCAGCATCCCTCCATGCCTCTCTTACATCTCTAATACTGTTCAAAATTTATAGGAAGAATTTAAAAAGGCACTAATAATAATTAGTGAGACGATTCCAGACCAAGGCCGTTTTTCTTTGATTAAAGTTTTTTTTCTCGTCTTTTCTCTTTGAAATTCAAGTCATCGCAGGGCCTCGGTCCCACACAAAGCATCTTTATAAGATAGCGCGTCCTCACACAACGACGTTCCAAGGACGTTAGAAAACATCTTTTTTGAGATAAGCGTGGAGTACAGCGTGTCTGAAACCAAACTGCTTTGTATCCTACGCAGAAATGCAGCCTTGTTCTTGAACAGCTGGACCGTCTGAGTACATTATGGTTTAGATTAACTGGCTGGATGTTAAGACAAGATTCCTGCAGCTTCGGGACGGCTGAAAAGGCTCCGAACTCCTCGATCCGCAGACAAACGAACAGGTTTTCCGTATTCTGCAATTTTTCCAGCTTAGACACACCCCTAAATTTGAGTGCGCAAAAGAGAAATAAAACAAGTTTTAACTAGAAATCGCAGTCAGTATCGAAGTTGGGTCGATACCAGCACAAAGTAGTGGATCGGATATCGAGAGAAAATAGATCAGATATTGGAAATCGGCTGTTGTTACAAATCGCAAAGGTTGGATTTGGAATTATAAAAGAAGCATTTGTTAGGATTTATTTTATTATATTATTATATTTATTGTATTTACAGTGTAAGCAGCTAGAGATAATGAGATGAGATGAGATGAGATGAGATGAGATGAGATGAGATGAGATGAGATGAGATGAATGTTTAACTGTGACGTGCTTCTGTTAAAAAAAATAGTTTTTCTGATTAATAGTATTGATATCGGTCTCAACTGATCCTCCAAGTTTGAGTATCGATATCAGAAAAGAAATGGTGTCATCGTCCCGCCTCTTATTTTAACCTGTTTGTTGTATAAGTGAGAAGCATTTGTATTTCCTGTTACGTTTAGTGTTTGTCCTGTTAGTGTTGCCGTAGTTCAGTGTAACTGGACAGACTGAAAAGTTGTTGTTGTTGTTTTGTTGTGTGATGAAGAAGTCCATGAGGCCTCTCATCGCTTGCTCACACACACACTTTATAAATATATTCTGTTTATTTAAACACAAACCTGTGTGAACTCTGTAGAAGGTATCACGTGCATCATTTTTACACATACAGCCTTCTTTGTGTGTTTAATATGTTATTCAGATCAATCTTGTGGCTTTTTCATGATCGTTTTGTTCCCCGTCAGTAATAACACGCCCGTATTTCACCACGCCCTTTTATTTTAACCCTCACACCCCATGCTGCACTCTCCACAGGAAATTCACACTGACAAGAGAGGAGCACAAGTGAGCTCCCTTTACTTCCAGCCTGCCGTCCAGACACACACACACACACACACACACACACACACAGATTTCCCCTTGTTGAAAATGGCGATCGCATCACATTTGGCAGCGCAGGATAAGTCCTGGCACCTGGTACACGCCGACAGTTACTGGTTGCTCCATGTTTTGGCACACACACACACCCACGCATACTTGCACACAGAAGTGTGCATGCACACACACACACACACACACACACACACACAAACACACACACAAACACACAGAGCTATCGGGCAAAGACGGAGTGATCTGGCAAAGAGAGCAACACATACATTCCTCACTGGGTATCGCAGCAACAGCTCGATGACGTTTGTGCGATCCTCCGTACAGTACGTCTGTTTCCCAACCTGAAACCGCTCGCTGGTGCATCGAGCCAAATCAGACACAAACAACAACAACAACAACTACAACCATGACAATAACAGTGATGGATCGCTGTAGCAGCACCGAGTCCACGCTTTACAGTTATAACCAGGATATTTACAAAACTCTTACCCATCCGTCGCCGTTAATGATGTTACTGCAGTGTTTACAAATCAACTACATGTCTGTTAGGGCTGGAGAAATTATTTATATCACACAATGATCACTTCTCTGCAAAGAATCAGTACAACCAGTGTAAATCATAAACATTCAGATGCATTTTTATTTATTTAGCCACAGTGATGTTTTCCTGTTTTCCTGGTGCTGATGTGTAGCTCAGTTTTACATTCCTTTAGTGAAACTAGAGAGAGAAAAGATATTCATGTCCATACAAACACACTGCTCTTTTTACGCACATATGTAAAAATCTGCCATACGCATCTCTTGTATCACTACTAACCAACCGCAAGATGCATGAAGCATCTGCACAAAGCACATCTGTTTCAAAAAGCGCTATCTGCCCTCTTCAGCGTACAGTCCTGTACAAAAGTCTTAGGCCCATGGAAAGAAATGCTGTCGACCAAAAATGCCTTAAAAATAATGAAATTAAATGTTTCAACATTTAAAAAATACTATAAACAGTAATCGGTGAGCCATAATAAATTAAACAAAGTCAATATTTGGTGTGGGCGGCACGGTGGTGTAGTGGTTAGCGCTGTCGCCTCACAGCAAGAAGGTCCTGGGTTCGAGCCCCGGGGCCGGCGAGGGCCTTTCTGTGCGGAGTTTGCATGTTCTCCCCGTGTCCGCGTGGGTTTCCTCCGGGTGCTCCGGTTTCCCCCACAGTCCAAAGACATGCAGGTTAGGTTAACTGGTGACTCTAAATTGAGCGTAGGTGTGAGTGTGAATGGTTGTCTGTGTCTATGTGTCAGCCCTGTGATGACCTGGCGACTTGTCCAGGGTGTACCCCGCCTTTCACCCGTAGTCAGCTGGGATAGGATCCAGCTCGCCTGCGACCCTGTAGAAGGATAAAGCGGCTACAGATAATGAGAATGAGAATATTTGGTGTGAGACGACGCTTTGCGAGTGCAGTTTTATGTGGAAATGATCTGTAGGTTTTACTGAGCATCTTCCAGAACCAGCCCCAGTTCTTCTGGACACTTTGACTGTCACACTCACTTCTTCATTTTACACCAAAACCCAGCAGCCTTCATTATGTTTTCTTTTTTTTAGTCTGAAAAGTGCTCTCTTATGGAATACGCCGCTCAGATACAAACTTTTTTTTTCTCTAACATTTAATTTTGTGCTGGGGAAAAAAAGCCTGAACGTTTGGGATGCTAAAATGTTTTTGTAATGTTTTGACTCGATAATGTAGAAGTCATCAAATAGAAATCTATAACAAAGTTTGTATGAAGAAAAAATAGGGGGGCTAAGACTTTTGCACAGTTCTGTATATGAGCTCACAGGCACACTGTGATTGGCAGGAGAGAGAGAGAGAGAGAGAGAGAGAGTCTGCCCCTCCCACTTAGACAGCACAACCAGTTTTGTCATGGATGGTGTAAACGTTAAGTTAACCACACAGTCAGGTCGCATCCCAAAAATGGCTTCCTAACCACTACATATGCTCACTACAGAGGGCGTGACCTCATCGCAGTGCACTAGACACCTCAGAGTCTGGGGTTCAGCCAGTGATGTGTGAAGACGTGTTCTGTTTGTTCATTTGTCGGATCAGGAATTTATATTTTCATATTTTTAATAAAGAACATTAAACTTTGAACACAGGATCTTAAACCTGTCACCGCATTCTGTTTGTCTTTATTATAAAACTGGAACACAGTCAGATTGGTTCTGAGGTTCTGGGCGTGCCGTTTTCTCCTGAATCGCTCAGAGCCCTGCCCAAGCACCGTTTCTTATCAGCTGCTCAAATCTGTCAGAAACTGCAGTCAGACATTTCAAACGGGTGCCATGGGTGTGTCATGTGTTCTCGTTAAAATCAATAGTGAACGATGCCCCACATCCGATCCTATCAAGCTGAATTAAAAAAAAAAAATTAATGACACGTGTGTGTCTTCTTGTGGCCCACGGCTCACGGGCGCAGTGCAAAGCATGCGACGGAGAAAACCCCCCCCCGCAAACGAACATTTTGGAAGAAAAAATCTCAGGCATTTGAAAGAGAAATGTGCGAGATGGAGGCAATAGAAGCGAGAGCGGAGTGCGCTAATTGGGAGGCAGCGGTCACGGGGCGACGTGTTTCGCTCTCGCAGCGTTTGGCACGTGTTCATTCGGACCTCGTGTGTGTGACTCGACACAGTCGCCCGAGAAAACGCGCCTCAACACTGAGACCTTTCAGAAAGTTTAAAAATCTCCAGGATAATAAAGTGTGTGTTTAGGAGGAGGTGGCTAATCAGGAGTTTTATTCCCCATTCCCCATGGGGAGAGTGTGTGTGTGTGTGTGTGTGTGTGTGTGTGTGTGTGTGTGTGTGTGTGTGTGTGTGTGTGTGTGAGAGAGAGAGAGAACAGAGGGCGTGTAAGGACATGAGGACCAGTGAAGGTTTTGGGTCTTTGGCCGAGTGAAGATAACAGAAAGAGAGAGAGAGAACTGACTGTAACACCATTTAATAAGAATTATTATCATTGTGTGTGATGTTGTGATCACGTTGTGTGTGTGTGTGTGTGTGTGTGTGTGTGTGTGTGTGTGTGTGTGTGTGTGATGAATCTGGGTTAGACCATTCAAATGTAAACAATTATATAAGCAGCTGAGCTTGAAACATTCTCTCTCTCTCACACACACACACACACACACACACACAGAGCAGATCAAGGTAACAAATGTAAAGGTTGTTCTGTGTGTGTGTGTGTGTGTGTGTGTGTGTGTGTGTGTTTAAACTGGAGATCAGAACAGGGAATAACTCGTCTCCATTGTAACGGTCTGCACACACACCCTGCAACTGCGCTTTTATGAATTTAGTGCTCTGCTGCAACAATGAAAGCTGTGTGTGTGTGTGTGTGTGTGTGTGTGTGTGTGTGTGTGTGTGTGTGTGTGTGTGTGTGTGTTTAATAAGGCTGGGCTATATGACAGTATAATATGGATATTGTGATAAATGAGGTCATTTGCTGAGAGAGTTGTGTGTATGTGCGCGTGTGTGTGTGTGTGTGTGTGTGCGCGTGTGTGTGTGTGTGTGTGTGTGTGTGTAGTTTTATATACAGATGACTTCTTCACAGTTACTGTTAACACCCTAATGCTGATTACTTTCCTATAACAGCACTCCCTGAAGTGGTATCAATACATCCTTTCTCTTTCTCTCTCTCTCTCTCTCTCACACACACACACACACACACACACACACACACACACACACACACACGTCTATTGCTGTACTTATGGTAAAAAACAAGCAAACCTAGAAGTGTTCATGTGGAATCTTCTCATAAACATTTAACTCTGTGTGTGTGTGTGTGTGTGTGTGTGTGTGTGTGTGTGTGTGTGTGTGTGTGTGTGTGTACATGCGCACACGTGTTAGAGATACACTTTTGTGCTTGTGTTTTGTGATGCGATGTTTTTTCCTGCCTCACACTCAGCCTTTCCTTTTTTTGCACTTTTTTCTGAATGTGAAAGTAGTGTGTAATACAACTGCTCTCTCTCTCTGTGTGTGTGTGTGTGTGTGTGTGTGTGTGTGTGTGTGTGTGTGTGTGTGTGTGTGTGTGTGTTGTTCAGCAGGACGATCGTGTGAAGGCTCGTTTCATGCCTGGGAGAGATGAAGTGAACACAGTGTGTTTCACCAGCACCAGCAACCTGTAGCATCGTGACCTTGTGCCTCTCACCGCCACACACACACACACACACACACACACATACACGGACTACAAACGGACAACTACGACAGAGCGCCAGCCGACTGTAAGTACACTCACACACGCGCGCACACACACACACACACACACACACACACACACACACACACACACACATCCACATACAAAGCCATCGAAACTCACTGTAACACATGCACACACACTAAACACTATATTTACACTAAAACACACACACACTAATACACAGAGACTACAACACACACACATTCACATGCACGCACTAAAACACACACGCTAAAATATTCACACACACAAACATGCACACACTGCATACACACACTAAACATGTACAGTTACACACACACACACACACACACACACACACACACACACACACACACACACTAATGGCTTGAACAGATCTGCACCAGCCGTGTGGAATGAAGTGTTTCAGCACTTCAGCGTCTGCTGTTCACACACACTACAGCACACAGCATGTATGAGCTCATTCACACACACACACACACACACACACACACACACACACACACACCTTCCCAAAAGACAGAGATGTTGAGTGTTTTTGTGCTCAGTTGTTCTGATATTCAGTGTGCTATATTCCATCACGTGTTTTGCGGAGGAACTTCGCAGTTTCACATCGCAGTACCTTTGTACAAGTTCAGAAATACAGCACAATTTGCGTAAACTCCAGGAAGCTCCACCCCCTCCCTCTGCCTCACATGCTGTTACGGTAAAATAGTGTTCATTAATGCAAATAAAATCGGCCTGTGTGTATGTGTGTGTGTTCCACTTTGCTAACATCAGACACGTATTTAACGCTAACATCGCTTTACTGTATTATTAGCAACAGCAACAAATATGATCAAAAATTGAGAAGAAAAATGGAGGAAGTTTGTGATGCTGGAAGATGAAACAGACCGAAGGAGATGTGTCCGTGCCGGCACGTTTACATTCCGGAGAAAGTTCACGGTGATGAGACTGAGATCATTCAGACACTTTACGCTACTTTTTTCATCACAAACAAATATTTTTTAAAGAACATTTCCATTTTTCATTTTATTGACCCATATTTTTACATGTTACAGCTAGACACATCAGTCTGATCCCTGTGCCATTATCAGCTCGATACCAGAACAGAATGGTGGATCGTATATAACGGGTCCTGTAACAAACACACTGCAAAAAATGATATCTTAGCGTGAAAATATCTTGAAAATAGTTGAAACGATCGAGCATTTCCTATTAGAAGAATACAAAACCAATTCTGAGATTATTAAACCTCGTTCTAGATTGCAACCAACTTATTCTAAGATGTCTTATCAAGTAAAAATATCTGTCCATGCAGCAAGATCATTTCACTAGTATTAAGTCATTTCCTCCTCAAATTCAGTTTTCAATTTTTTGCAGTGCAGCAAAGAGCAGAATTGGATTTGGGAAAGAAATTTATTTTTCGTTTACATATAAACCAATTTGACTGTTTTCTTTTTTGTGAGGAATAATTTTATTATACTTTATTCTTTATTATATTTATTATACTTAGGCTACGTTTACATTAGACCGTATCTGTCTCGTTTTCTTCGCGGATGCACTGTCCGTTTACATTAAACCGCCTGGAAACGCCGGGAAACGGGAATCCGCCAGCGTCCACGTATTCAATCCAGATCGTGTCAGCTTCGGTGCTGTGTAAACATTGAGAATACGCGGATACGCTGTGCTGAGCTCTAGCTGGCGTCTCATTGGACAACGTCACTGTGACATCCACCTTCCTGATTCGCTGGCGTTGGTCATGTGACGCGACTGCTGAAAAACGGCGTGGACTTCCGCCTTGTATCACCTTTCATTAAAGAGTATAAAAGTATGCAAATACTGCAAATACTGATGCAAATACTGCCCATTGTGTAGTTATGATTGTCTTTAGGCTTGCCATCCTTCCACTTGCAAGTGGTAAGTGATCTGCGCTGAGATCACACACACAGCGGCTCAGTCCCGAATCGTGGCTTGTGCACTTCACTCGCGCGCTGTGTGAGCTGCGCAGGGCCGGAGTGCGCACCCTCCAGAGGGCACTCGCTGTTCAGGGCGGAGTGATTTGGAGCGCAGGATGCCTGCGGAGCCGAGCATACCCGTGTATTGGTGTTGCTGTGTGCACGCAAATCGTGTATTGGTGTTGCTGTGTGCACACTAATCGTTTTAAAAACGTTAATCTGATGATCCGCTGATACGGTCTAATGTAAACATGGGCTTAGAGTGTACGTGAAACAATATCAGACGGATACATACAGGTTCAGCTGATGCTCACTAACTCATCACTGTGTCTCCATGCGTAACACATTACGGTTTTTATCTTTATTCCGAAAAGCACAATTTTCCTACTCAGTTGTTTACATGGCTAATGAAAATTAATGATCCATTAATATTCTTGTTTACGTGCAGCTTTGTGAACTAAACCAGTGTTTCTCAATGGGCTGCGAAGCGCCATCTAGTGGGCCGCTTATTTTTTTCAAGTTTGAAGCCAAATGCTAAATAGTTCAGGATGTCGTAGCGTCCCAAATCCGGTAGCTGGTTTGCCAAACACTTTTCAAGTGGAATAAATACATTTGTGGGTAAATTAAGAAGAACAAGCCTTTATTATTGTCATGTTCCTCCTTTACATTATGCACACGTTCACACACACGCACACACAGAGCGTGCACACAGTGGGCAAAATAAATAAATAAATAAATAAATAAATACATTTGTGTGTAAATTCTATGGATCTGTGATGCGTGCTGGAAGAGAAGAGCAGTGGGATTGAGAATCGAACAGCTGTGGTTGGTTTCCACCTGATACTAAAACTTCTAGCGTCCTAGCAACCATCGCAAAGACGCGCACAAAGCCCAGAAACTCCTACCCGGGCAAAAACAATACAGGATTTATCTTGTAGTGTCCTGATCCCCAGATCTTTAACCCAGCCACATATAAAAAGTTGTTCTCCTCCATGTTCTTCCGGGTTTTCATCTGTGTGTCCGTGTAGAACGATGTCTGCAGCACCAGGTAGTTTGAGATGTCGGGGAACTCAACGGATGGATCATTTCCAACTCGTAATGAATGAATGAATGAATGAATAACTATTTAAAGACGATAAGTTGATCAGCAGAGCTGGTGGGGTCGTGTATGTACAGAAACAAATAATTACAAATACAAAAGATTAAAAATAAACACAATCTTTAAAAGAAAAACCCTTAAATCTGTTGATTATCTGTTAATTATCTTCACATTAAGTTAATTAATAGTATGCGTAACTACTGGCTTTGTATTTAGTTACGGTTACAATAGGATCAAAATGTATTCTACTAATGTCAAATTTAGCGAGTAAATTTTTTTTCATAGGAAAAATCCTTCTTTATTAGCGTGTAAGGCTCGAATCCCATTGAGTGGGTTCTATATCCACTTCTTTTGAGTGTACTTCTGGGTTTTAATAACTTTCTTGTTTTGCTGAACACAAACATGGCAGTAAGTTCTTGTGTGAATGGACCAGACTCCACTTTTGGATCATTAATCCCTTTTGACTGAGAATGTCCTCCATGCATGGGTTTGGCTTCGAGCGCATCCATACGGTTTTAAATACATCACCTACAATTAAACACAGTTTGTTTTTACTGCATTTATTTAATTCCTGAGCTCCCATCTGTAACAGGGAGCGATGTCGCATCTCATTAATACACTTTACAGTAGATTATTAGATTCTAATAGAAATAATAGAGGAGCCAAAATAATTGGGGATCTTTTTTAATGGGCCCCGACTCGTTACAAGTCTGAATAGGTGGGGCCTAAAACAGAAAAGGTTGAGAACCCCCTGAACTAAACTGTTGCCCCATTGGTTTTTATTCCACGGTTCATTTAAATACTCAATTCTGATTGGTCGGTGACAGCATTCAGCCATCTGTTATTTCTTCATAAGAGGCCGTGTGTCGCAGTCACACTTCCGTAAAACCCCGAGTGAGACGCATATTCCGAACACGCTGTATAGTCGTGGCCAAAAGTTTTGAGACGGACACAAATTTTGGTTTTCACAAAGTTTGCTGCTTCAGTGTTTTTAGATCTTTTTTTCAGATGTTTCTATGGTATACAGAAGTACAGTTATAAGCATTTCATAAGTTTTAAAGGCTTTTATTAACAAATACATCAAGTTTATGTAAGGAGTCAATATTTACAGTGTTGACCTTTCTTTTTCCAAGACTCCTGCAATTCACCCTGGCATGCTGGAGATCAGCTTCTGGGCCGAATCCTGACTGATGGCAACCCGTTCTTGCATAATCAGTGCTTGGAGTTTATCACAATTTTTGGGTTTTTGTTTGTCCACCAGCTTTTTGAGGATTGACCACAGGTTCTGAGCGGGATTAAGATCTGGGGAGTTTCCTGGCCATGGACCCAAAATTTCAATGTTTTGTTCCCCGAGCCACTTAGTTATCACCTTTGCCTCGTGACACGGTGCTCCATCATGCTGGAAAAAGCATTATTCATCACCAAATTGCTCCTGGATTGTTGGGAAAAGTTGCTGTTGGAGGATGTTTTGATACAGTTCTTGATTCATGGCAGTGTTCTTGGGCAAAATTGTGAGTGAGCCCACTCCCTTGGATGAGAAGCGACCCCACACATGAATAGTCTCAGGATGCTTCACTGTTGGCATGACACAGGACTCATGGTAGTGCTCACCTTTTCTTCTCCGGACAGTTGTTTTTCCAGATGTCCCAAACAGTCTGAAGGGGGCTTCATCAGAGAAAATAACTTTACCACAGTCCTCTGCAGTCCAATCCCTGTACTTCCTGCACAATGGCAGTCTGTCCTTGATGTTTTTCTTGGAGAGAAGTGGCTTCTTTGCTGTCCTTCTTGACACCAGGCCATCCTCCAAAAGTCTTCTCGTCACTGTGCGTGCAGATACGCTCACACCTGCCTGCTGCCATTCCTGTGCAAGTTCTGCACTGGTGCTGACCCAATCCCATAGCTGAATCCTCTTTAGTAGACAGTCCTGGCACTTGCTGGACTTTCTTGGGTGCCCTGAAGCCTTCTTCACAGCAATCGAACCCCTCTCCTTGAAGTTCTTGATGATCCGATAAATGGTTGCTCGAGGTGCAATCTTACTAGCAGCAATATCCTTGCCTGCGAAGCCCTTCTGATGCAAAGCAATGATGACTGCACGTGTTTCCTTGGAGGTAACCATGGTTAACAGAAGAAGTTCAAGCACCCCCCCCAAGCAACCAGTCTGCTCTATCAGCATGACAGAGTGATATCAGCTGCCTTGTCCTCCTTAACACTTTCTCCTGAGCTAATGAGAAGATCACTGAAATGATGTTAGCAGGTCATTTTGTGGCGGGCTAAAACGCAGTGGAAATGGGGTTTTTGTGATTAAGTTAATTTTCATGGCAAGGAAGGACTTTGCAATTAATTGCAATTCATCTGATCGTTCTTCATAACCATCTAGAGTCAATGCAAATCACCACCATAAAAACTGAAGCAGCAAACTTTATGAAAACCAAAATTTGTGTCAGTCTCAGAACTTTTGGCCACGCCTATACATGTCCAGATCAGAACTGGAGGTCCGGTGGAACTTTTAACCCAGTTCATAATTTGCTCCTTGTATTAGAGAGACTTACTCTATCTCAGGTTGGGTTTAGGGTTCGGATTTGGGAAGACTTTGTATTTTAAACTACTCGATGGTGTAATAAGACGGGACTCATTAATAAATTCAAAATATATATCACTCCTTTCATTGCAATCATCACTGGTCTTGTGGTGAAGGGGTTGGGTTCAGAATCAAAAGGTTCTGAGTTTGAATCCTGGTTAAGTATGAAAAAAGATATTTTAAAAAATGCTAATTAGGTAAATAGGACTAGGTAGACAGACAGACAAGAGGAAATACCCAGTCGGTTTAGACAGAGAGGAATTGGATAGAAGGAAGAGAAACAAAAGAAGTGATGGAAAATCCCTTTGAAGAGTCTTTATGATCTTTAGGAAATTATGAACTAAGTTAAAAATTTTAACCCAGGTCAAAAAAAATCATCTGGGTTGAAATTTTTTGACCTGTAACATATACATGATCAAAGAGCGCTCCTAAAACCCTAATAATAATAATAATAATAATAATATCGGGATAGGCGACGGGATGTGTTCATCGGAAAATGCTCAATTTGGAAAATCCAACAGGATATGCTGTTTACACAACCCGTATCAAATTCCAAATGTTCTGAATAATAGTGGAATATTAGTGCCAGTGTAAATGTACTGAGCATTATCGTAAGTATTTATATTTCTATTTTACACTCCCCCCCAGTTATCTTCACTCCGTATCTTCCAGTCTCGAGTAACTGGAACAAGAATTTCCTTCAGGATCAGTATTGTTTATCTTGTTCTTATCTTGCATTATCTGAAATGCTCTGGGTTGCTGTTGTTGTTGTGGCTGTTGTTGTTGTTGTAGTTGTTGCCTCCTCCTCCTCCTCTCTCTCTCTCTCTCCCTCCTGGACTTTTCACTTTGAGGAGCATCAGCAGTTCAAATAGAAGAAGAAGAAACCTTTATTCGTCACATGCACACTTCAAGCACAGTGAGATTCATCCTCTGCATTTAACCCATCTGAAGCAGTGAGCACACGCACACACCAGTGGGCAGCCACACCAGAGCGCCCGGGGAGCAGTCAGGGGTTCAGTACCTCACTCAAGGGCACCTCAGCCCAAGACCGCCCCACGTCAACCTAACTGCATGTCTTTGGACTGTGGGGGAAACCGGAGCACCCGGAGGAAACCCATGCGGACACGGGGAGAACATGCAAACTCCACACAGAAAGGCCCTCGCCGGCCACGGGGCTCGAACCCAGAACCTTCTTGCTGTGAGGCAACAGTGCTAACCACTACACCACCGTGCCGCCCTAATATCGACCGTATGAACATCAGACAGGCAGTTTGTAAAATATCAGTTTATTCAAACATCACAACACTCCCCTTGAACCCGAATGGAATCGGTGCGGGTGTTGGTGTTGGTACTGGTGTTGTTTCAGTTGTTGTGTTGTTTATCACAACTTTTAAATGGAAAACAGTCTCACACAAGCTGATAGTTATGGCTTATTGTGCACACATTCGTCTTTCTCAGAGACAACACCAGATTTGATTGTTACACCGAGTCCCGAGCCTGCTCACTAAAAAAAACTCTAATTAAAAAAAATATAGTTATCACGTATGATAAAAACACACACACACACACACACACACACACACGCACTCACAGGTGTATTCAGATTCTTCAGTGAATACTGGCTACAATACCAGGCATTTACACACACACACACACACACACACACACGGTCACACTCGTACATTCCGACAGACTTTCTCTCACACACACACACACACACATACACACACTTTATTTTTTTTATTTTGCTCTAGCCTGTATGAATCTTTCCTTCCAACGCTCCATCATTCGTGTTTCTTCAGGCCTGCAGTGCGGGAACTCTATTGTTCACATTCTTTTATCTGAGTCAGGATTCGAGTATTAGGAAGTACTGATGAGCAAATGTGTGTGTGTGTGTGTGTGTGTGTGTGTGTGTGTGTGTGTGTGTTCACCTGTACAGGCCTGTCGTTATAAGAGGAAGAGCTTGGCCCAAATTTTATTCACTTCAGTTTTATTTACACAAGACTTTTAACAATAGACCTCGGCATTAAGCAGCTTTACAGAAATCCAGATTTCAATGAAGATTTTAGTTTTTGTTTAAGTTTTGTGTGTTTGGTTTAAACGTACACGTGACATAGGATATCGCACATAAAAACAGATCCATCTCAAATCGAGTCTTTGAACATTTTAGGTTTAATTTTCACTGAAAAGAATAAACCACTGTTATTATTATTATTATTATTATTTGTTGTTGTTGTTGTTGTGGCCATGATAACACAACCATTCTTCAGTTATATAATCTTTAATTAGTCGTTATAAAATTTTAATCTCACCTAGAAGTGTGAGTCAGAGCGTCTCTACCTGGTCCTGTGCATTTGGTTGATTTTTTTTTTGTTGTATTTTTTGTAATTAATGCGGTGAATCAGCTAATTAGCAACAAGTCAGCACAGGAAAACCCTTCCTGAAGTTTTCTGAGTGATCGTGACCAGCGAGACCTCTGGGGGTTCCTCTGCGTAGGGGTCGGAGGAACAGTCATAAAGCCGACGCCTCCGTTTTATTCACTGATAATGATGGAAGTCTCACAATTTAATAACAAGCAAATGGATTACACAACAATGAGTGTACACAATTCCTCACACTGACTTCAGTTACACAATGTTTAGAAGCTGCAAAAACCACTCAGGCTGATTTTTGGCAAATGAACAGAACAAATACAAATCCACGAGTTATGAGATGTTCGATATGAACCCTTTACGATCTTTAATGAGCTTCTTCTTATTAAAGAGCTGCACTTTGAGTCATTTTATTCAGATTGAAGAGTGAAATGTTTGGGAATATTTAAAGGGACTGAGCAGCCATTTTGTTTTCATACGGCATTAAAAACAGCGTATCTCATAAAATGGCTGCTTCCAGGTCATATATAGCTTTAATAATAAAATATGTATGTTATGATAAACCAGGTGGAGTTGATTACTTTCCTGGAACAGCATGTTTTTTATCATTGATTTATTTATAGTTACATATAATGTTGTGCAACGTCTCTGAAACAAGTTCATTCCTGTTATAATTCCTCAGTAACATGACGCAGCGTAAACTCTCTGACCGACACCGGAGACTTTCCGTAAGCGTTTAATAAACATCTCCTGAACGTATCACAGATGATACTGTACATGAATTGGAAAACGTTTCCACGGAGCATCCCTGCGAATGAGTTGTTGCTACAGCGATTACGTAGCTATTAGATCAAACGCACACTTTCTGACCAATCAGAACACAGGATTTCAGGACATGGGTCTAAATCTAACGATAATAAACACAAGAGGACACCTTTCTCTGTCTCTGGTGTAGAGCTCAGATAAATATATAAGTTATGAAGAAGAGAAATGAGACTCTAACAGCACAGGAGATTCATCCCAGGTTTAAAATTTGAGCGAACTAAAAGGATCAGATAATAACTGGTGTATTTATTTATTTATTTAATGTGTAGATTTTCAAAAAGCCTTTCAGCTTGGAAGAAGATGAGATTTAGCTCTCGGTGAACAGGGTCACGGTGAAACGGTAAATTAGAATTGCACTCGAATGGTTTTTTTTTTAAATAAATCATAACTTATATGATACGGAAGACATTTAGCACGTTTCTTTTTTTCTTTTCTTTTTATTTTATAGATTTCCTCTCTCACCTATTCATCCAAGCCTTGAGCACAGGAAGGAACGTTTGTGCCGCCATTTCCTTTTAATCCTTTTTAATATTTTAGTGAACATTGTTGTGGTGATGAAGATATATTTGATATTTTAGAACAGATTTTGCTTCCAGATCGCTGCGAAAGTTACCGAGCCGTCACGAGGGAACGAGACGCAGAAGGTTAAAGATGACGAGATTTTGCCTGTAAGCTCTCAGTGCGTTTAACATCAAAATGAAAACCAGTCTGTGGTTTTTGTTGTGTGTGTGGGGTTTTTTTTTTAATCCAGCACACTGCAAGAAAAGCCAAAAAATATGCTGAGGCCACAAACTCTTACAAGTTATAATGCTTCATCGGAATTTAGTTTAGAAAGAAAGAAAAAAAACCAGTATAGCAGTTATCATCACTTTTTCAGACACGTGGTTTTTTTCTCAGGAATAAAAGACAAAGGCGTCCCAGTCCCCCTCCCCGTCCCACTCCCCGTCCTTGTGAATGTTTATAGCGTGCTGCTGGATGTCCTCGTATGGACAGGAGGGAGGGGAGGGGGGGGGGACCCATTTTTCACGATAGCATCACAGCTGGTTTATTTTTGGTTTTAATTCATGTTCAATGCAGAATGGAAACACATGTCTCCACCATAAAATCAAAGTCCAGACCGTTTCACGAGCAGCTCACCAGCACCCCCTGTCTGCAGGTCCACTCCATGTCAAGACAGGAACAGTCTAAATGTTTTAAGCTGTTAGACATTATTTATTTACAACGCTGAGCGAGACAGGAGGAACATCAGCCAGTCTTCTTCTTTTTTCATCTTAATTATCATTATTATTATTGAAATTATAATTCTGTCACTGTACAATATAGAGGGGTGCCAATACATTGTACAGAGCAACAGACAAGCCACAGTCCTCTCTTCTGTAGGCATGTGCTCATGTGTGTGTGTGTGTTTTTCCTCAAGGTTGCCGCCATCAGCCGCAAAGGGGATGACTGAGCGCGTCCACAACATCAACCTACACAACTTCAGCAGCTCGGTACTGGAGACCCTGAACGAGCAGCGCAACCGCGGGCACTTCTGCGACGTGACAGTGCGCATCCACGGCAGCATGCTGCGCGCCCACCGCTGCGTGCTCGCCGCTGCCAGCCCCTTCTTCCAGGACAAGCTGCTGCTGGGCTACAGCGACATCGAGGTGCCCGCGGTGGTCTCGGTGCAGTCAGTGCAGAAGCTCATCGACTTCATGTACAGCGGCGCGCTGCGCGTGGCCCACTCGGAGGCACTGCAGATCCTCACGGCCGCCAGCATCCTGCAGATCAAGACCGTCATCGATGAGTGCACGCGCATCGTCTCGCACGCCTCTGCCCAGGAGACGCCACGCGGCACGCCCGACTCGGGAACCTCGGGCCCCGGGAGCGATGCAGAGCAAGGCATTGAACGCGCCTACTCATCCATCTACCCCAGACTGGAGCTGCAGAACGGCACGCGGAGCGAACGCCAGCACTACACCAGCGTTTCCATCCCCGGCACCTTCGACCCGCTGCAGCAGAAGGAGGGCGTGCAGGACCCGTCGCTATGGGTGAGCCAACTGCATGAGCGCCAGCAGCAGTCGGAGCGCTTCCTGGGCTCGTCTGAGACCACACACTGCCGCAAGCAGCCACGCCCGGTCCGCCTGCACACGGCCGAGCACGACATGCGCATCAAACAGGAGAGGATGACCGAAGAGGCGTACGGCTGCTATGGATTAGACATAGAGGACGCCAACGGAGAGCCCAAAGGAGAGAGCTTCGATTCAGGCGTCAGCTCCTCCGTTGGCACCGAGAACGACCCGTCGGAGCAGCACTTCATGCCCGGGTTCGGGCGCGAGGGCGAGGCTGAGGTCGGCACGCCGGTGCACATTGATGTCACCGATTCGTCCCCGGAGCAGAGCCAGGAGATGGGCGAAGACAACAACAGCGGGGACGGAAGAGACATCTCAATGGACCAGCCGCCGCTGTCCAACCCTGTCGTGCAGAGCTCCATGGCTGGCGGCCAGCTTTACATCCGCCCCTGCGACACGATCGCGGCAAACCTGCGCATGCCGCTGACGCTAACCAGCAGCACCAACTCGTACCTGCCCACGCTGTTCGCCCCGCAGCCCTCAGCCAACGAGAACAAGCCGTTCCTGTTCAGCCTGCCGCAGACCGTCAGCTCCCAGCAGCCCCAGTTCGTGGCCGTGCCTCCCCACAGCATGGCACCTTTCCCCAGCGGCCTGAGCGGAGTGCCAACCGCCGGCACGCAGCAGCAGCAGCAGCAGCAGCCCGCTGCCACCGGGGTGGTGCAGCAGGGCGAGAAGAAACCGTACGCCTGCACCCTGTGCTGCAAAACCTTCACTGCCAAACAGAACTACGTCAAACACATGTTTGTGCACACCGGTAAGCCCCGCCTACTTCCTCTCTATTAAATGCATGCATTTCGTTGCTGTTCTAACACACAGAGTTGATTATAACACCTGTTAAAGACTCAGCAACACCGTGATCTCACTTCCTGCTCATATCCTCCGTTTAATCCTCCACATTAAACGTGTTGAAATCTCTTGGAGTGGCGTGTACAGAGAGAGCTGGACAGACTGAAGGACTAAAGCGCCGCCGCATCGCTCTCTTTAGGTTGAGATGAAGCGAGGGGTGAGGGATAAATCCCACCGCACCGCTATCAGCATGGCATTATGGGTAACAGGAAACCGTAAACCAGAGTGATGAAAGAAGATTAAACTAAAAACGTCAAATCAGAATTTCATTAGACGCTGACGAAGATCTCGTGTGAATTATAGACATTAAAATGCGACTTGTTATTAAGGGTAGGTGTTTTTTGTTTTTTCTGTAAAGACAAATGACCAGAATGTGAGCTGGAACAGAAGAGATGTTAGAGACGAGGTAATGAAAGATGGAATATGCTTCGAGAAGTATAAACTGATGAGAGTGTTTGTTCTTTTGGATGTGTTGCTTGTTGAGAATGCTATTGAGGACAATTCAGGTAGTGAAACACACACACACACACACACATGGTGTCACTCGTCGGTGATAAGATGCTACATTACAGACGAGGCGATCCGCTCAGCGTGTGTGTTTTGGATCTCAGGAGACACAAGTGTTTCTGTGGGACAGGTCTGTCCTCACCCTCCAAATTAGTCTTTGAGCAAACTCATTACACAAAAACAGAACGCAATTAAAAAATGCTAAAACGCAGCCGTCTCTCTTTCCCCCCTCGCTCAGGCGCAGGCACATCGAGGTGACAGCGCTTTGCGCTGGAAACGTGTACGCTGGGCTTCATTAGAGCCGCACACACTCCGTACAGATGGTAATCACTGACAGATCTGGGAGGCTTTTCCTGCAACGTGAAGGCTGTCACGGCGTTCCTTGTTTGCATAAGGAAAGGAATTCTGGGCAAATTCGGAAGGCGGGGGGGAGGGGGGGAGAAGATGCCAAGAATGGAAAATTTATCATTAAAATTGAAATGATTTAAATTTGGCAATTGAATGTAGAATTTTATCCTGGAACAGCTCGTTCCTCACGGCGCTACACAAGCCTGCTGGAATTTAAACAATACACACGTCTGACTCACTCTGACTCTTAAAAGTTTAGCACATTAACTCCTCCTCCTTTCGTAGGATGCCATTACTTTTGTCCTGATCGAACAGCTCGTCTCATTTACCTGAATCAGTTTTGGAATCGCTTTCGAAAATGTTCATTAAAATTGGTGTGTATTTGAAATAAACAGTTCAGCGATTTAAACTCGACAGTGTCACATGCAATCAGTCGAGGTTCGTTTTCATGAGTCTCCTTATACGTAACGTCGGCCAGGCGACGCGTGTTTTTCCCCCGACTCCTCCGAACGAATAAATTTGTTCGTATCCAGCGTGATAAACGAGACTCAGTGATGCAAACTCAGGAAAGCGATATCTGTTCTGAAGCGCTGACGCTGGAGACTCCTTCGATAAACAATAAATGTTAAATCAGCGGCTCTTCATCGTATCAGTGATCACAGATGTCTTTTAATCCATTTACAAGCTGCTCTGAATGAGCCGTTACTATAGCAACAAGGATCAAACTGAAACCAAACACTTCACCTTTGATATCAGTTTTGCAGTTCATTTTCATTGATCTTAATGCGTTCAAGTAACCATGGCGACGGTACTAATAGCAGTATATTGATATTTCAGAAACTAATGTTTGACGAAGCAAAAAGTCCAAATATCCATCTCATTATCTGTAGCCGCTTTATCCTTCTACAGGGTCGCAGGCGAGCTGGAGCCTATCCCAGCTGACTACGGGCGAAAGGCGGGGTACACCCTGGACAAGTCGCCAGGTCATCACAGGGCTGCACATAGACACAGACAACCATTCACACTCACATTCACACCTACGCTCAATTTAGAGTCACCAGTTAACCTAACCTGCATGTCTTTGGACTGTGGGGGAAACCGGAGCACCCGGAGGAAACCCACGCGGACACGGGGAGAACATGCAAACTCCACACAGAAAGGCCCTCGCCGGCCACGGGGCTCGAACCCAGGACCTTCTTGCTGTGAGGCGACAGCGCTAACCACTACACCGCCGTGCCGCCCAAGTCCAAATATATATTTCTTTAAAAAAGCTTGAGACATTTCAGGACAGTTTGTTTGTCATGATGATGTTTGTTTGTTTATTTGACGTCTAGTGAAGTAGCGGAGACGACAGGCTGAACGATACACTTTTATCATGCGGATTAGCCGCTAACTTTTTGCTAAGGGTCATCAGCCATGTTATGATCGCTACGAGAGCTGATTAGCAAAATAAGTCATGTGATATTGCTGAGAGCGAAAATGCACGTTGTGCAGTGTGTGTGTGTGCGCGTGTGCACTAACTACATAATATACCCTATGATATGTTAACAAGTTAGCTGTCATCATGAACACTCTGTAACAGTCCCTGAACGCTGTGCGTGTTTAGCACTCAAACGCCACGCTCTGCATTAGCAGCAACAGATCATCAAAATGTTTCTGTAATATCAGAATTTTCCTGTTTTTCTCTGATTGTGAGGACATTTAGACAGTGCCAAGGGGAACAACACACACACACACACACACACCATCAGATAGCGAATGGTCCGTGGCAGCGCGAGCCGCAGAAGCTCACCGATGTCTGTGGAGTCACACTGGGTCAGCTCCTTTACACCACCACACTCATAATTAAACTCTATTTAGAGACAAAAACACAAGAATTAACACTTATCAGCGCTCCATTATCCATAATTAATAGTCATTAAGGCGACGGCGGATCTCACACACCTTCTCATCGCAGCAGATAAATATGATTAACAGATACGACTGAGTTTGTGCCAGAGAACTTCAAAAACCTCACTGAAGCCTGCCAAGAAAACTTCATACACGATTAGGAAAATCCAGAAAAGAAGAGCGCCATTATTTATGTCTAATACGCTCCGAACCTAAACGTTCCGGAGGGAGAAGATTCCCAGAGATCTACAGTGTTCTTTTAGAGAATTTAATCTGAAATTACGCCACTCACTCCGTACGAACCGGTTTCATCGCAGATCGTTTGCAGGAGCTTCGACAAGAAACGTGGTGTTAGTTGGAAAAAACATTCGTATCCGACGCTTCACGTCCGACTTTGTGTTCACTTCCGTATAAGGAGACTCTCTCGGATGAGGAGACCCTCGAGCGATCGGATTCAGATCGCGTCACCGCCGTCGACGAGTTACTGCGAATTTATATACGCTGGCGAGTTTTTTAATTCACACCAGATTAATGAACATTTAGTTAATGCGAAGCTCATTCAGTTGAAGAAAGAAATCCATAAGATGTACCAGTTCAATCAAAAGTAATGGCGCCCTGTTCCACGGTAGCCAACATGCTGCAGTGGCCGAGCTGCGTTACTGGAAGGCGCTTTCAGACCAAACAGTCCTCGGAACTCAGGAGAGGAACCACCTCCTGTGGATCTCCTGCGAGAACTCTCCTACACTCTCCTCCAGGGCTTTTTTTTTCCCATCTGCCTTCACACCACCAATAGGAACGAAGTGATAAAAGCAAGCTTAGGGTTGCTATAGTGATATCACTAGTTGGTCGTTTGTTTTCATGATTGTGCGTCTTGTTCACTAATGTTCTCATGTCGCTGTGAAAACTGCAAACTGTCAACATTAGGATTTAAACTTCTCCACTTTCGTGTGTCGCGTGTTTCTCTAGAAACGGGTCGGACCACTAAGCTGTAGAACGACGGAGACCTGGAGGTTCTACATGCTGACAGTAAATTCTTTATTTTACATTATAAAGAGCGAAATTGTTTAAATTATATTTTTGAACATGTTCGTGTGGAGTATTATTTTAAGCTCTTATTAATGTGTTTCTCAACTTCGGAGATGTGAGCTTTTAATGTGAGCTTGTTACGAGATGAACGCTTTTTTTTTTTTAAGATATTTTTTGGGCTTTTTTTCAGCTTTATTATTGGATAGGACAGTGTAGAGACAGGAAATGAGCGGGAGAGAGAGACGGGGAGGGATCGGGAAATGACCCCGGGTCGGAACCGAACCCGGGTCCCCGGACCCATGGTACGGCGCCCCATCCACCTAAGCCACGACGCCCCCAGATAAACGCTTTTAAAACGCTTTCAGGAAAACCAGCGGGAGTGAAAAGCAGCATTAGTGCACGCCACTCCTTCACCACAGTTTCTTCTGGTGTTCAGATCACTGTGAGCGCCACCTTTTAGGAGGTTTGTTTGAATGTAATGATTTACACTGTTTCTCACATGAGTACAAAGAAAGTCAGAAATTTTTGTAAACCTGGCGTGAATTTTTAGTTCAGCTCGGCAGAAACATTTCCACAACTTTACTAAACGCTTGGAGACAATCTACAGAGGAGAAGTGATCCTCTTCCAAACTCTGCTGAACGTTAATCATTTGAACACCCGAGTACAGGTTCGTCCCTGGACCTCGCAGTTTGTTCTGTGGTCATGTGACATGATTTTAATGCTGGTTTGTAAAAATGAAGCGTTAGGATTTCAGTGTCAGAGCGAGGACGTGTCCTGATCAGCTCTCCAGCGTTTTCTGTCTTACTGCGCTAAAGTGAAAGTGACTCTCCCCCGTGGCCGGCTCTGGAATGTTATTTTGGTCTTATATAACACTTCATCGGACTTTGACCTCGGGCTCGTGAGCGGAATCCGAGCGGCTGTAAGGAAGCACGGAGCTTTTCCATTTGCTGGAACGTCACTCAGATCCATGAAAACCTGAAAACTGGATTTAGCTCTGGTGTGAGAGACTGAGGGTGTCGTTTACTGAGTGTCCTCTGATTGGTCAGCACTTAGGGTCACTTTTGGACGCTGCGTATTATTAAAAAATCTGTACAAATATAATCTAATTGAATTGAAAATCATGGCTAATAAAAAAAAACAGCAACATCACAGCAGAAGGTAAAGATTCATTTGTGCATGCAGTTTCTTTGTGCTTCCTGATTTGGCCACGCCCACCAGCACTAACATTAACAAGGTACTTTTTAAATTTAAGCTCTACAGTAAACAGTGTGTTAATAATGAAAGAAAGTCAAGTTTTTTCCTGGATGTGTTCCACCTCTGTACAGATCGTCACGAAATCAAGTTTTAAAGGATGTTCTCGGAACTGTGAGGTCAATTCCTGTGCTCATAAATATTCATTAGTAAAAGGGGAAAGAATGTAGCAAATCTACAAACATGGACGTCTCAGATGTCGTCATGAAATTTCAGATGAAGGTGTCAGTGGAATTCGATGTAAACCACAGATTTTTTTTCTTTCTCTCCCCGTGCAGGTGAGAAGCCGCACCAGTGCAGCATCTGCTGGCGCTCGTTCTCCCTGAAGGATTACCTGATCAAGCACATGGTGACCCATACGGGCGTGCGCGCCTACCAGTGCAGCATCTGCAACAAGCGCTTCACGCAGAAGAGCTCACTCAACGTGCACATGCGCCTGCACCGCGGCGAGAAGTCCTACGAGTGCTACATCTGCAAGAAGAAGTTCTCCCACAAAACCCTGCTGGAGAGGCACATGGCGCTGCACAGCACCACGCCCGGGGTCACCGGGGTCGTCACTGGGGTCACCGGGGTCGTCTCCGGGGTCGTCACCGGGGTCTCCGGCGCCAACCCGGCAGGCCCCGCCTCCATCCCGGTGCAGATGGCCGTCCCTGAACCCGGCCCCGGAGTCGTGGCTCTGGCCATGCCTGTGGGAGGAGGCGGAGCTGGGGGAGGAGTCAGTGGAACCGGAGTGGGCGTGGCCTCAGAGGCGAGCTGCCAGGAAGCGACGACCTACATGTGCTCCGTGTGCCCGGTCAAGTTCGACCAAATCGAGCACTTCAACGACCACATGCGCAAACACGTCTCCGACGGATAAGTACGGAAAAAAATATATTGAGAAAAAGTTTTAAAAAAAAAACTTTTTAAACAACAACAACAACAAAAATAAGAATGAAAAGAAAAATAATGGCACTAGATTTTTTGTTTGTTCGTTTGTTTGTTTGTTTGTTTTCCCTAAAATTGGGGGCATGAAGAGTAATGAGTATAGACACTGGCACATTGAGTTGAGTTTTCCCAGAAAACAAAAAGGTTTTTTTTTTTTTTTGGCATTTTATGTCGTTATTCTTAAATAATTAAAAACCATAGATGGTGGCCTTAAGGCTGTGTAGTTGGAGAATGATCCACTGGCTGGATCCAAACTACTGGCCTCTAAATGTATGATTTCCTTACTGATTTATGTGTTGAACACTACCGAAAGGCCTGCGAAAGATACACCACACACACACACACGTATACACACACACACACGTATACACACCACACACGCACGCACACACATATACACACACAGACTACTTATACACTTACGTACCGTAGAGTGAGTCGTATCGTGTGTGTGTGTGTGTGTGTGTGTGTGGCCGTGTGTGTGTATGTGTATGTGTGTAAAACCGTGAAATTTTTAACCGTTTTCCCATGTAGACCGTACTGGATGCCAATGGCGTCCTGATTACTGTGGTAAACCTTTAAAAAAAAACAAAAACAACAACAACAGCAGCAGCAGCAGTATCTGGCTCGGATTGGTTGAAGAGTGAGGACGGTCACATGTTTGCCTTTTTTACGTCAGATCAGAAATCGACACTGGGTTTTATTTATTAATTAAACAGATTAAACGATGTGCTGTGGAAGTCGAGCCGAGCCATCGTGAGGAAAAGAACATTAAACACCCTTTATGATGATTTTTTTATTAATGTATCTGTATCCTCCCCCCTCCCCCGTCCTCGTTCCCACGTCCCCTGTGGTTCCCTTTAGAGTCGAGTTTACAGAACGAGGGTCCGGGGTTGATTTTGTTTGTCAGTATTTGAGCTTTGAGAATCCATTTTGCGAACACTGCCACTGTAAAGACTGTTATTTGACCTTTTCCTAAACAAGAAAAAAAAACAAAATGGATTAAAAGACAGAAAGAAAGAAGCCCAGGAACAACAGAGGGTTCTCTTTTTTTTTTTTAATTCAGTGTCATCTTTCTCATCGCTCCATGATTGAAAAATAAATAAAAAACAACTCCGGCACGCAAACGCAGACGCCAGCAGGCCGGGTGTTAGCGGCTGCGCCACACACTCCCGCGTTCAGACTGTTACACCCCGACGCAGCGTGCTGAAGCTTTTCTCACGATTCTCACTACTCCACAAGCTGCTGACGCCGAGCCAGTTAGCGACCCGGACACAAAAATAACCCAGAGTCCCAAAATAAGGAAGAAAAATTAAAAAAAGGAAAAGGAGTTTCAAAGGGAAAAAAAGGAAAAGAAAAGATGAAGCTGCTTCCTGTTCGTGACGTCCACCGTGACTCAGCTGTTTGGCCGGGTGGGGCAACTGAAGTGCACTACTCCTGATCCCTAAGCCCCATCTAGTGGCTCAAACAGCCTGGCATGAGATTCCTTTTTTTTCTTTTTTTTTGTGGCTAACAGGAAGCAAAAAGAGAAGGAGAGAAGGAGGACTGGCCAAAAAAAACCCACACCCCATTCACAATCTAGTGCACTTACTTACTCTATTGGGAGACATTTTATAAAACATTTTTGACTCATGAAATCCCACACCGCACTGCAGCAGAATAGTGCACACCCACCACACGTCATGCTTCGTGGGGAACTAAAATAATAATCAACCTGATCCTTTTTTCTTTTCATTTCTTCGTTCGTTCGTTTGTTTGTTTGTTTGTTTGTTTGTTTGTTTCTAGGATCCTTTCCTGACTGAAGTGCACTACTTCTGATCCCTAAGCCCTATCTAGTGGCTCAAACGGACCTCAGCTCACGAGACCGAAAGAAAGAAAGAGAGAATGGTGTGTTCCAAACCACACCTTCTCTCCTATCTAGTGCACTATTTTAGGTTTTTCTTCAAAAAAAGTAAAGTAAATAAGACAGAGCCCAGATTATCAACACAATAAAAAAACGAACTCCTGACTTGAAGTGCACTACTTTTGATCCCTAAGCCCTGCGTAGAGAGAGTGAGGCGTCCGAAACTGCACCTTATCTCCTGCCTCAGGCGCTATTTTAAGAGTCGTGGAAAATTTTGTTCTCGTAAATTCCAAAAATAGTGTCAGTGTCGGTGTCAGTGTCAGTCCTGGCCTGGACTGATTACCCATAATGCACCACACTGGAAAGACTGGGAGAAAAAACATTTTAAAAACAAAGTCCAGATTATCGAATTACAATGAAGTGCACTACTCTTCATCCCTAACCCCAGATACATCTGTATCTATCTAGTGGGCCAAAGGAGAGTTGGGAAAACAGCAAGAGAAAGAACGGGACGTGTCCCAATCCATCTCCCTATCACACCCTTGTACCCTATTTTTAGAAGCTGTAAATTCCCACAATGCACTGCAACAGGTTAGTGTCAAGCCCAAGCTAGTATTGAGTACCCATAATGCACTTGGGTACATTTGTAAAGACTGAAGAAAAAAAACTAAATAAAAAATGAAATAAATCTGGTGGTTACCAAGACAGAACAATCAATCAGACAATCAAGTGCACTACTCGTGATCCCTAACCCTTATGTAGTGGAAAAAAGAGAAGAGAGGTGAGATGTGATGTAATATGATACGATACGAGACATGTCCCAAACCACTCTCATAGTGCACTATTTGAGAATCTAATGGCCAAAAAAACAAGAGAAAAGGAGAAAACGAGACGTCCAAAATCTCACCCTGTTCACTACGTAGTGTTCTGTGTTTCACAACGCCTTGCAGCAGGTTGCCAGTTTGAGTCACTAGATCAGTGCCCCGTAGGAATTGAGATGAGATTTATTTTTTGTCTGTTTAAACACAGCCCTGTGTGTGTGTGTGTGTGTGTGTGTGTGTGTGTGTGTGTGTGTGTGTGTGAGAGACGATGAGACGGAGGCCGTCATTTCCACGTCTCTCCCTGGCTTCAGTCCGACACTCGCTCTCTTCACGTCCACACGCCGTGTCTTTTCCGTCGTGACAAAAAAAAGCAATCGTAATAATAAATTTCATTTTCCAAAAAAAAAAAGATAAAGAATGATAATGTGTTTGTTGATTGAAAAACAAAGCAACAACAACAACAACAAGAGAGTGTTACTTTGCACACTTTTAAACGCCTGTGCTTCGTATGAAAATTGTTTAAACGGATTTTTTCCTGCTTGGTCGGTTTTAAAGGAATTTTTTCTTTCTTTGTTCTTTGTGTTTGAGAAAAAGGACTGCACCGATTTTTTCTCACGTCTACGTTTTGCACTGCAGAAACCGATAAGTGCACTACTGTTACCACAGAGGTTCTAGTTTTTCGAGAGAAAAAAAAGCGTTTTTTTATTGAAATGAGTTGAGAGTTTTGTGTTCGAGTAGCTTTTGTTTCTTTCTCTTTTCATTTCTTTTCTTTTTTTTACGAGTTGATGATGATGATGATGATGATGATTAAGTGTTTCCGCTTTTGTTATTCGTGTTCGCTAGTGTTCACTTGTGCTTGTTTTGGTGGTTGTGTGTTTTGGGTTTTTTTCCTTCCTATTTAAATCCGAACCATGAGAGAGAGAGTGTGTGTGTGTGTGTGTGTGTGTGTGTGTGTGTGTGTGTGTGTGTGTGTGTGTGTGGTGTTATTTTTAAATCTCTCTGCATCGCCCACCAGCAGTTGCGTGCACACACACACACACACAGTGAAGTGTTCATACCAAACAACATCCGAAAAAAAAAAATGCACGTGTGTGTGTGTGTACATAAATTGTGTTGTAGAGTTCAGTTTCTATAAAAAGGCAGTTGTGTTGTTGGTTGTGCAGCTTTTTCGTATGTTGTGTAGTGTGTGTGTGTGTGTGTGTGTGTGTGTGTGTGTGTGTGTGTGTGTGTGTGTGAGAGAGAGAGTGAGATGCCTGAACTGCAGGGCTTCCTTTGCAATATGCAGTGCAGGTACTGTGTGTGTGTGTGTGTGTGTGTGTGTGTGTGTGTGTGTGTGTGTGTGTGTGTGTGTGTGTTGTATCTGCCAGCACATTTTCACAACTTCACAAGAACAATCACAGCAAATGAAATAAATAACACACACCCCCAGAGTGTGGCGTCAGGCCTTCGTCCACTCCAACACACACACACAGACGCACACGTGCGCGCTTTGTTATCAGACAGGAAGTTGTGTCTGGCCGTGAGAGAGGCGCTCAGGCATGTGCCGATGTTTTCTTCTAATATCATCATCATCCAGTATTAATAGGTTTGAATTCACAGCGGTGTGTGTGTGTGTGTGTGTGTGTGTGTGTAAACTTCAGGAAGATTGGCCTGATGTCACTTCCTGTTGCACTGAGATTACATCAGATCAGAGCTCAGTGTGCTATAATTAAACACCATGGCGGTAGAGACGACGCCCCCCGCCTTCACCAGTCTATTCAGCTTGTTAACTCCGCCCCCTTTTCAGACCGTCCATGTTAAAGAACTGATCAGATCCGCTAATGTTTATACGCTCAACGATTTCTGAACAGGAGACTACGCTTCCTCGGATAAGCTGTAAAATCCGATTCACCGTGAAGGAAAAGACGATAGATGTGAAACCCGGATTAGACAGCGCTTCTGTTAACTCCGCCCTCATTTTACATGGACTTCGCAAATCTGTAGTTCCATAAGCCAATAGAAATCAAGGAGGCGGGGCTATCGTATCATGTCTGGTCAGTAAACATAACGGACGAGTTGTTGGTGATGTTAATATCATCACACAAACATTTTTGCTATAAAATGTCATTTTTTTTTGTTGGTGTTTCAGTCTGAAGCTGCAAAAACAATTCTGACAGGAAACTGAGTGATTTGTTGTTGCGTCACTGTTCTCTATCGATCACATGACTTGACGCTGGACTTAGAATTGATTTGATATGAAAAAGAAAGAAGCCTGCCTGGAGATCACGGCTGTGATTGAGTTTAAAGATGAGAAACTACAGACAATCAGCTGCTTCCTTACGAAGAGTAAACTCACGTTAAGCCAAATATTCAGCAAAGGTTTGACATGAAGCTAAAATAAAGCAAAAATTAAGTTAACTTAAAAAAAAAGCATTAAACTGAGATTAAGCTCAAATTAAGCAAAGCTTTAGAAAAAAATTAAGGCAATATTAAACGAAAAATTAAAGCTAAAATTAAGGAAAGTTTTTTTTTAATGTTTTCCCAAATTTTACTTATTAGATTTATTTTCCCACAGTAATTTTTTGCCGATGTTTAAATTCCGTTTTACATTTCCTAAACACATTAATATATTTTTTTGCCTGTAAATACGTAAATGTTTATAAAACACTGAGAGTTTGTCAAGTGATTTAAGCAGTAAATGTTCTTGTGAACACGGCGAACCTGGTGTTGATCACGACAAGAAAACAAAGCAAAAGGTCTTACGTTAAAAATAATAAATAATAATGATGTAGTTTATAGAAATCACAACTCAAATCCGTTATGATGTCACAGAGATCTGGTCCTCACCTGAGCTGAATTTCACATGTCACATGACAGCCTGCGTGATGACGCGGCGGGCGTGGCACAGCTGATCATCGGCACGTGTCTGAGTCAGTCTGAATCCTCTCGCCTCGTCCGAGTCTCCGTCCGAGTTTCAGCGCTGAGCTCTCCTGGGGAGACGGGGACGGGGGCGTGGCTATGAGCCACTCAGAACACCTTTAACTCTCTGTCAGCGAATCAGGAGCTGAACGAATCAGGAGCGTGATTCAGTCCGAGCTTCATGAGTCACTCCGTGATTCATTTCAAGCCTGAGTCTTACGAGCAGAGCATGCACTCGTTTATCGCTCCGTCAAGGATTATTAATCGAGCTACACTCCGGCGAAGATGTAAATAAATAAATAAATAAATACACAATCAAACACATCACGTCGATGATCAACGCTTTTTGTCAGCCATCTTGTCTGTGCCCTTAAAACCAGCCTTAATGACGTTTAACACAACCAAAATGCACTACGGAGCATAAAGGTGCTTTCGCAAACACAACATCTGTTATTTACACACACACACACACACACACTTTCAGATCTCCGTGCTTTTCTCAGTACACTTCTATATAACCGTGCCGTTTAGTTTTTATCTCTAATCACCGTCTCGTTTTATCGCCGTTTGCTTCGAGGTTACGATTCAGCGTGACTCTTTACCTTCATGTATTTCAATAAAAATAACTAAAAAAAAGAAAAATATATATATATATTTTCACCTGGTGTATGGTTTTTTTTTTCAGATTCTACACACATCTATACAAATCCACATCCTTCTTAGACCTTCTCATAGAACGACATTTGCTTTGTGCTACGACGATGACGCTAATGTAGCTAACACATAACGGAAACGCTTCTCACGCATACACAGCTCCATATTTACATTTTAGGCCACGCCCACTACAGCAAGTGCACGTCTGCAAGAAATCGTAAAACAAAGGATAAACTGGAGGAGGTGTGTGTGGGTTCTATTTTCTGTTAACGATGTTAGCGTCATGGCAAAATAACATCACACTGCGTCCATCGTAAAGATGACTTTTTTTTCTTTAACACTTTTATCATAAAATATTTTCAGCATGTAATACAGGTTTTTTCGGTGTCATTTTTTCACATTTATTCATGTAGATTTGTTGCTTGATTTTGTTTCTGTAGGACGCTGCAGGCGTGTTAGTGATCTCATACACACACACACACACACACACACACACACACACACACACACACACACACACACACACACAAACTTCAGTGTATAGTTAAAGGATCTTTTAGTTTCAGCTTCAGTTGATTTTTGAGGATTTTATCATTTATTTATTTTTCAATCTGATAATACAGTACGTGTGTGTGTGTGTGTGTGTGTGTGTGTGTGTGTGTGTGTGTGTGTGTGTGTTTTGTCAGGTTTTTGTCTTTACGTTTTTACATTTCTCCTAGCTGGTAGTTTGTTTTCTTTCGGGCACAGAAATGATATGTAACTTCACACCGCTTTATCTGCTGGTACAAAATATTATCTCTGATTTGTTTCTTATTATTATTGTTTTGTTTTTGTTTTTTGTTTTTTTACATCAATACAAGCTGGTATGTTTCATTTTTCAGATACAAAATCCGAAAATCCGACAACGTTATTCAAAACCACCGACAAGATGCAAGTGGTTCAGCAGTTTTACTTCAACACGCTGATGAGTTTAACCCTTTCAGACCCACTTCATAAATATTCATGAGTTTATATCACATTGAAATCACAGCTCCGTGGGTTTATTACTCATTCTCTCAATCTACTCATCACCGTTCTCTCAATCTACCATCACCGTTTCACACGGAAAAAGCTCAACTCTGATTGGGCTACACCTAATCCCCGCCCTCAACACCCCCCCCCCCCCCCCCCCACACACACACACACACCCCCCACACACACACACACACACAGCCAATCAGGGTCTGAAGAGGTTAAACGAGGCTACAATTATCAACACTCAGAACTGAACACACACACACAGTGCTGTACATACAATACAATAAGCAACTTTTTTGTTTGTTTGAAAAAAAGATGTTTAATAACAAAGTGCCTCTTTGTATAGCTCCAAGCATGAAAATCTAAAACTCACTGTCACCCATAACACCATGTGCTATAATAATAATAATAATAATAATAATAAGTGTACAGTATTCACTCACTAGCGAACGTAATCACTGCCTAAAACGAATCCCAAGTGAAGTTTAAAGTATTGACTACCAGCAATAATTAAATACAGATTTTGAAAAATCATTTTTAACAGAATAATTCCCCGTGGTTTGCCTTGTACAATGTGAGCACCGTCAGTAAGGGTGTGGTGTCCTTTAACCCTGAAATCACCAAAATAACGCCACTTTTGTATTCAATCTTTCTGTCCAAAGTGCCCCAGTGGACTGTTTATAATCTCACACACACACACACAAAACGATCGTTATTTATTTATCTATCGGATGAGCCTTTTTTCACACACAGTTTTTTCTTCTTTACAACGTCAGCACTTACAGTTTAACCTTTAGTTGGGCTCTGTAGAGGAAGTGTGTGTCGTGTTGTTGCGTGTGTGTGTCGTGTGTTGTGAGGAATATCGTGAGTAGAGAAGTGCCGATATTAATTGCGATGTTTTAACGTGTGGAATATTACTGTAGTGGAAATTAGAGGAAACGTTTATTACAGAATCCTGTGTGTGTGTGTATTCATTCGTATAACTCCAAACAGAAACAGAGGAGATCAAATCCCTGGATTGGGATTTGATTGTTTTGTTTTTTTTATGTAAAATCTCGTACAGTCAGTATTTATCACGTCATCATTCTGAGCTGACGAAAGACGGCGTGTTTTTCTGAGACGAACGACTGCATCAGCGTGCAGCGCTGCTTAATCACCTACAAAGAGAAAAGTACGTACGTATGTGTTAACATAGTACGGTTTTTTTCTTCACGTTTTCTCCCTGAGTTTTAGTCTCGGCCGATTCCCGCCCACCAGCCAGCCCTCGATAGCTACAAACCGAAGAGGTGAAGGCAAACACGTGCTTCCTGCGAGATACGTGAAATCAGCCATCTTTGCAAATTGCTGCCTCACAGGACAGCGATAATCAGAAGAAGGTGCTGTCGGCCCTCTTCTGCATACATGAGCTCACAGACGCACACGATTGTCTAACGGCGCTGTGATTGACATGGATGGCTGTGGCGTCGTCGCAAACTTGACCAAACAAACACATATACGCTGGTAGACAAAAATACCTTTAAAACACAATGAAAGAAACGTCGATAACTGTCTGATTGTACGCATGAAACCATGACATCGTAACACACCCACTTGGAAGATGCAGTTACGGAGATTCACATCTCTGTGTCAGAGAGCAGTTAGAGAGTGCGTTCGCTAATTAATCGTCACGATGTTACTAAACTTTCCGTAGGTCCGTGGGCGTAAAGATGGGACGGAGTTTAGCAACGTGAACGTCGTGGCACCATCGAGGCATCATCACGTCACGCTTTGTGTTTTTAACTTACAGCCGATTTATTCACATCCACTTTCACTTTCCAACATCTGCAGGAAAGGACACGAATCCAAAGAGGAAACACACACACTCACTCGTTATGTATAACCACAAATCTTTATTCTACACTTTATACAGTATACAGAGAGATTGATGGACTTACAGAGGAACAGATATTTATGAAAATACAGACGCAGATTATTCTTCATTTATCAGAGCAGATAATAGTGCAGTAGGAGCTCGCATATGAAATTAACTCTCTCTCACACACACACACACACACACACACACACACCGCTAATCCACTCACTGATACACACACACACACACCGCTAATCCACTCACTGATACACACACACACACACACACACACACTGTCTCCTGCATGCTGATGTGAGCGTTTCTTCTTTTCCCAGTTGAATAAGAGGATTTGGATTTTTCCGGAACAGGCACGTGGAAGTCGAGGAAAGGGGAAAAAAACACATCCCTGTTGAAAACATTTTTAAAAATTAATAAATAAAAATGATTCTCTTTGGATTAATACACAGAACCGTAAAGAGGAAAACTGACCTTCTATTTGTTTATGATATTTTTACACGTCTGCTTTATATTATTCCTCCTTTACTCTTTTTTAGCAGAAGGCTGGTCACATGACCGACCCGAATTCTTTTGGGAATTATTTCCAGAGCAGTTTCAGGAAACGTAATGAAGCGTGAGGCGGAAATCATTTTACAAACTAATAAATGTTTAACCAGACCTTGCCCCCCTCCCCTGAACGTTTTTTTATTCATCATTTTTTTATTTTTTTTAGACCAGGGAGGTTTTTTAATTAAAAAAATCTAATTTCTAAAAATTAAAGAAATAAAAAATAATGATTCTGTGGATCCTCTCTGTACACGTTTAGCTCATAAACATAATGCATAATAGTTTTTATTATTATTATTATTATTATTATTAATAAAAATAATAATAATAATTTTTCTTTAGAACTGTATATCTTTTTTATTTTTTGGACTTTTTTCTACTTTTTAAAATTAAAATTATGATTTTATTTTATTATATTTTATTTTTACCATTTGCTCATTTGGGCACCTCATCCCCCGAATAACTGAATATAATTTCTTTTTAATTTAATATTTTTTAAAGACATTATTTATGTATTTTTATTTTATTTCCCCACACTGTATGTCTACCTGCATCTAATGAACTGTAATAATAATAATAATGGGTGGCACGGTGGTATAGTGGTTAGCGCTGTCGCCTCACAGCAAGAAGGTCCGGGTTCGAGCCCCGGGGCCGGCGAGGGCCTTTCTGTGCGGAGTTTGCATGTTCTCCCCGTGTCCGCGTGGGTTTCCTCCGGGTGCTCCGGTTTCCCCCACAGTCCAAAGACATGCAGGTTAGGTTAACTGGTGACTCTAAATTGAGCGTAGGTGTGAATGTGAGTGTGAATGGTTGTCTGTGTCTATGTGTCAGCCCTGTGATGACCTGGCGACTTGTCCAGGGTGAACCCCGCCTTTCGCCCGTAGTCAGCTGGGATAGGATCCAGCTCGCCTGCGACCCTGTAGAACAGGATAAAGCGGCTACAGATAATGAGATGAGAATTTTTATATTTTGGATATTTTTTGGAACTGTAGATCCTTTTGAATAGAAAATTTCTCAAAGTTTTCTCTCAGACTCGTTTCTGTGATCAGATCATCAAACTGTTCTTTACGTTTTAGAAAATCTTTAAAACAGCGTCTGAGAAACGTGCCGTGATCTCAAACATTTCCACGTGCCTGTTTCCGTTCACGTGAATCAACCCAAGTCTCGATATTGAACTGGTAAAGATTTAGAAGAAGTTCAGCTTCAGGGGGAAGATTGTACTCAAGTGGCTGTGTGTGTGTGTGTGTGTGTGTGTGTGTGTGTGTGTGTGTGTGTGTGTGAAGCTGACAGATGGCTGTCCTTGAGCTCGTGTGTGTGTGGAGGTGAAGCTTTTCTCTCCCGCCCCTCAGCCTCTCAGACACGTTCCTCCTCCCACAGTCCCACTTCCTTTAGCGTTTGTACCTGATGCTTTTCATTTATTAACAAACAATACGTTTCCTGTTTAACCGCTGCCATCTGCTAACCACCACTCCGTCATTAGCAACAAAAAAAAAAAGCAAATCAAATCTCGGAACACTTTGCGTCGACGCAGTATAGAAAAGTTCTCTTCCTTAAGGAAGTTTTTTTCTTCCTTCATTTTTTTTTGTATAATTTGACGTTTTTTTTTATCTCGTGCTAATGTTCAGCTTGTAAAATACATCAGTCTGATTCTCCTGACGGTTATTACTGAGCTTCGGGGCGGAGCAATATGACAAGAACATCGGCTCATGTGTTATGAAATGATATCATGATATTCAAATGTGTACCATGACGTAATTTATCACAATATCAATATTGTATCGTCCTCTCACTCAGCACGACTCGACATGTGCCGCTAGTCAGCAACACGATATTCAAAACATGTGCAGTATTGTTAGCGTGGATTCGAGATGTGCGAATATTTACCATCAGTCTGCTCTATAATTTGTGTACAAACAACAAAAACACTGAGAACAGGCTGTTCTTTTACACTGTGCTTTAAAAGTAAGGCTACGCCCCTTTTGCTTTGTCACGTTAACTCTTTATTTTTACAAAAATGACTCAGTAAATAAATTACAAGTCGATAAACACAATCTGATCTATTTCGCTGAAAATTTCCACTCTTTGTTATTTAAAGAAGCCGAAAACCTGTGAAGAGAATCGCAATCGCAGTGACCTTTTAAAGAAAAGGGGCGGAGCTTGTTTCTGAGGTAGAAGTTTCGAATGGAAAAAACATTAAATTAATTCAGACCCACTGCTCTGACACATCATAACTGATCTGATTATTTGAAACAGAAGTTACATACTGCAGCTTTAATCGAATTGAATGGTTCAGAGTGATTGAGACAGTGAACGAGCCCACACCGAGTTCACGCTAAAACGCCGTCAGGTGCGTGTGCACGTGTTCGCTGTAATGGTTCACTGAAGTTTTATCATCATCATTGTTCCTGCAGTTTCAGGACGTCAGCCGTCAGAACCGATTGTGACCGAATCTTTGTATCAGCGTTCCCTTTTTTCTTTTTTTTCATAAAAACTCGGCCTTGAGAAAATAAAAGGCTTGTTAATGAGAGAAAAAAAACACATGGTCTAAATATCAATCATCGCTCACATTCCCCCGAATAAATCACAAACATTCCTCACGTCTCTCGTCTATTCATCCCCTGAAGAAAAGGTTTGGCCTGTTTTTTTGTTTCGCTTTTTTTACGTTCTGGACTTTTAATCATCACACAAAAGTAAGAAATAAAATCAATCAAGCCTTGAAGGAAGCATTCCACCTATTCTTGGAAAAAAAAATGCTGCATTCAGAAGAACAAACGTTTATTTTTGTAGAGTTGAATGCGGCCCTGTGATGACCTGGCAACTTGTCCAGGGTGAACCCCGCCTTTCGCCCGTAGTCAGCTGGGATAGGCTGGAACAGGATAAAGCGGCTACAGATAATGAGATGAGATGAGATGAGTTGAATGCGATGGTGCCGCCTCGCCTCGCCTCGCCTCGCCTCGCGTTCTGCCCAGCGCTGCGTCTCTTCACTTTTATCAGATGCTTAAAAGATGATTCAAAAATACGAGTCGATGATCGTTTTGGAGAAATCGACTCTGACTGCTGGCACTCGAACAAATACTGCCCGGTCATTTAGCGCAAAAGTCTTTCACACAAGCTCCAAGAACATTTAATGTTTATTATAAATACCTGATGATGGTGTTTAAAGATGTTTGACGGGTTTTGGATTCTTGTCAGGTTCTCGTGGCTGATCAGTCTGACCTGAGGACTCACCAGCACGGCTTCACTTTCTGTCTTTATTCATCAAATACCGACAGAAACAGGGATATCAGATGGACTTTTAATCATTTTGAGAAAGTTTTCAGGATTAGATTTCGCTCTTATTCAACAAAACACACATTGTCAAGCAGCAAAAAACACAATCCCTGAGTGAATTATTTTGGGAAGCGTGTGACTGAGTGATGCTCAGTGGAGTTTGTGACCTGGTCAGCAGTGACGGTGACGCTATCTCTGAAGGTGCTCACAGTTCAACGTTTCTTACGACTTAACTACAAATAAATATCCAAACACACCAAAGAATCAGATTTTCAGTTCATGTTTCAGGAAAAACGCTTCAACAACTGATCCGGAACACGCAGAGCTGCAGAGAGTGAAAGTGTAATATTTGACGGTAATTCGGACTTCTCGTCCCGAAACAACCAGAATATTGAGAAGAGGATTTTATTTCCATTACTGCGACTGTTCACACTGAAATCAGATTTGTGCGAAAGGACGTTTGTGCTAACTGACCGGATCCCGTCTCCTCGCGCTGATTTTGTGGAGCACGCAGGAGATCAGGACTCGATCAGTAATGAGGCCGTGTGTCGAGAATCACTGACGATACGGTTTCTGATTCCTGCGTCGTGTGTTAAAGTGAAATTCCGCCCTGAACGGGTTTCCATCGCAGTTTATCACAAAATAGACCAAAAAAATCAATAAAACACAACAGTGAATGTTCTGAGTTTAATGTAATTAAAGCTGGTTTCCTTCTCTCACAGTATCTCTTACAGAGCTCTCTCTCCCGTCTGTCTGTCTCTCACTCTGTCTGTCTCTCTCTTTCTCCATCTCTGTATCTCTCTCTTTCTCTCTCCGTCTCTGTCTCTCACTCTCTCTCATCTGTCTCTCTCTCTCTGTCTCTCATCTGTCTCTCTCATCTGTCTCTCACTCTGTCTGTCTGTCTCTTTCTCCATCTCTGTCTCTCTTTCTTTCTCTCTCTCTCCATCTCTGTCTCTCACTCTCTGTCTCTCTCTCTTTCTCTCTGTCTGTCTGTCTCTCTCTCTCTCTCTCCCTTTTCAGGAAGGCAGTGTTTCCATTCACTCTTCATGTCATGTGACTTAAATGTGAAAACTGTTTCCATTTCAGTTTTGCAGATTATCACTTTAGTGACTCGTCTGCCCCGCGCACGAGCTCAACAACATTTTTAGGATATTTGAGAGTTTTTCCGAAATTAATTTGTTTCCATAACTCATTTTTTACTTTGCAGTTTCACTTTGCCCATTCAGCAGGTTAAACGCTCGTGTTAAATATTCGTGACGTGTTTCAAGACATCGTTCAACAAATTAACAAAAATTTTGAACTGAATGTTTCCTCACAGCGACGTCACTCCCAGAATTCTAAGGCCCAATCCCAATTCTAATTTCTACCCCTTCCCCTCCCCCTTCCCCTTGGCCCTTCCCCTTGAAACTGAGCTACAAGGGATAGGGCTTGAAATTCAACCCTTACGTATTGGGATAGCCCTTCAACGATCGCATACGTCATCGCGTACCTCCGTCAGCGTTTACGTTAGCAAAACGCGACCAAATGCGTCATTGGCTGCGACCAGCCGCTACAGTCAGAGCCAGAGGCAGAACCAGAAATCTCTGCTGGCAGGGTGTGATTTGTTAACTAACACCACTGAATGGGATATCTTTGGCGCTTCGTGCACCACATCCGACAGAATGAGGTGTCAGAACACTCATGTAAACAATAAAAGCGAGAATAACAGAACAAAACATATGCAGTCAAGCAACCGAAAACAATACTCACTCCCAAAGCTTTTTAGCAGCAGCTTGGATTTCAGAAATCGCTGCTCATTCTCAGCTCGAAAGCGAATCAAGCGGCGTGTTTCCTCTGGATAACAACTTAAAACACGTAAATAATGGAGAAAATACATTTATGACAATCTTTCGCCGCGGGAACCGCCATCTTTCTGAAATCCGCATGAAATCTCGCTGAAATCCGCATGGCATTGTGGGAAATCACTCAAACCCCTTCGTTCGGAGTCAGCTCCAGGAAAATCTCCGTTTGGAGGGGTACAGAAGCCCTACCCCTTCCCCTACCCCTCCGCGTTAACTGGGATTGGGATACCCCTACCCCTTCACGTGAACGCGCAAAATGGAGGGGAAGGGCCAAGGGGTTGGTCCAAGGGGTGAAATGGGATACGGCCTTAATTACATTCTTAATGTGTTTAATTTAATATTTTTAGCCAAATGAAAATAAACGTGAATGAAAAGAACGTTTCTGTGATCTGGAGTACGAGATCGTGTATCAGATGTATCAGACGACGAGTGCGACGGCGTTGATGACGGATTTAGTGTGAACTCTTTGGAAGCTCGTCTGATGAGGACGTGAGAGAGCTGGACAGAATAAAGCACTAAAACCCCGCCGCAGCGCTCGCTGGAGATCAGTGTTGCCAGATACTGCTGACGTTTTCCAGCCCAAAATATGTTCAAAACCCGCCAAAATGCACTTGAAACCGCCCAACTTGGGCGGGAAACCACCCAATCTGGCAACACTGCTGGAGATAGAGATGATGAGGCTGCACCACTATCAGCACAGCATTGTGGGTAATGAAGGAAACCCGTTAAGCCAGGTGATGAAATTCTAAAGATGATCACGTGTCTGTGTTCAGGGCGGAGTTTAACTTTAAAAAAGACAGAACTTCACGGCGTCCCGTCTGTCTGATAAAGCGATGATGAAAAGCGCAAGAGATCGTTCTGATGCGTGAGAGCTGAGTATCGATTGGCACACGCCCGGCTTTTACTGTAGCAGATTTTTCTGATCGTTTGTGAAACACACATTGATCCGTGATGATCGATCACCTTCAGACGCTCTGACTCTCACTCGTGTGAGTGCACTGTGTGACTTTTATTACGTCCCTTTACAGTTTTTTTTAACGTGCGCTGTATTTACACTGCCTAAAGCTTCCGAGCTGATCGAGCTTCGTGTTTATTCTTCGTTTATTTTATTCAGTTTTAATTTCAGTAACCAGAACACGCAAACAGTGTAAGAGGCGTAATTATTATTATTATTATTATAATTATTATTATTGTTGTTGTTCCTGTAAACACCAAAGAGCATCAGCGTGTCCACACAGACGTCTTCACGTGATTTGTCGTGAAATTTTTCTTTTTGGCCGAACTTTAAACACAAAACGTGTGTCAAAACTTTGCATATTTACTGAGACCAAAAATACAACCTGATTATTTATTAATTTTGTAAAAAATGTAAAAATAAAAATCAGATGACAAGAAAAAATCCGACTCGACTGTGCAGCCAATCTGTGCAGTGATTTAGGGGGAAAAAATGTCCGAACTCATTAGTCGACATTCATTCGTTTATCAGCCAACTGTGTTTTCTCCAAAAAAAAATTTTAATAAAACGATAAAATAAAATGCACTGGATTAGAGAAATTAATTAGTCGTGCTCTTATTTTTTCTGAATATTTTTGTAAAAGCTGTTTTTTTGATAAATTAAAAAGGACCAAGCTGTTATTTGTTTGTTTGTTTGCACATTATTATTATTATTATTATTATTATTTTCTCACAAATGCGCTTGCACGAATCTTCCCACCGGTTACGTAATTTACACTCGAGTGCCTGTTCGATGCATGTTTTCGTGTTTTCCAGCACCTGCGTGAGTTCACTCAGTCTTACACACACACACACACACACACACACACACACACACGGCGACACGGACACAAAAACAATGTAAAAAAAACAACAGCGGTATCCGTGCATGTCGTCACGGCAACCTAAAGGACCAAACGTTCCCTGATTCTGTTTTTCTTTCTGTTTGGGATTTTTTTTCTTTCTTGTGACGTAAAATCATGAATATTATTCAGTCGTGTAAATACGTGGGTGGAAAAACATCGATATCAGAGTAGAATGTAAAGCCCGTGGTCATTAGATAAAGGCAATATTATGGTGAAGCATGAGCTCATTTAGAGTTAATTTAGCGTACATGGGTTAGCTATTTGTCCGCATATATTTATATACATATATATAAACATACATATATATATATATATTATATATATATATTTATTTATATCCATTTTACCGTGTTAGCATCATCGCTTCCCTGTTTTATCGTCATGTACATTGCAGTGCTGTAAATCTGGAGTCCATATTCAGCCTTTTTTTGGTTTGTATGCTGTTTATAGTCATATCTACACACATCCTTAGAGGCAAATACGACGTATAAAGAAGCACTTATACATAATTTATTTTCACTTTCTTTTTTTTTTTCTTTTCTGTTCTGGCCTCATGCTAAAGGTTTATTCTAGAAGAGTCTACTGGCAGGAGTGGAGCTGTCTGTCGTAGTAACGGTAGGAAAGATTTGACTTTTTAAATGAAAAATAAAAATAACGATAATGGAAATAACTAAGCAACCCTAAATTATATGCTGCAGTTAGATTTTAAAAAATACAACTTTTCTTTCTCTTTTTTACCTTTATTCTTGTTAAAGTGTGTTTGCTTTGTAATGACTGCTGTTTCCGAGGTGTAAGATGGGATGGGGTTGTTTTTAGAGGTTTTGTGTGTGTGTGCGTGTGTGTGCGCGTGTGTGTATACACAGCCGTATTTTATACTTTGACTTGTCAAACACTGGACTAAAGTGAGACACAAACAAGCAGCACAGGACACAGCATTACTGCGTCCGTCACGTCACGAAAAAACAAACAAACTGCATCCTGTATTAAATTCATAACAAGATGAGATTTGTGCCGATAATCAGCAGCGCAGTATATCACGATATTGGTCTCATGGATCTCATGAACATTTTGCTGAGCGTGCCTTTAATATTTTTAACAAAATTTTAAAAAAGAATAATAAATTAAAGCAAATCAAGTCCCAGTATTAAAATGTTGTATAGATTTTTTATTTATTAATTAAAATTTTTTTATTCAAATGTAATCAGTTAATTTTATTGATTTAAATTACATTTTTCAATCAAATTGATTTTTTTGTGATTTTTTTTCACTCCCATGATAACATATCGTGATATATCGTGAACTTGATATCAGCGCATGTCAACTTGGAAAATATAAAAATAGGAAAACCACTTAACTAGCAGTTTAGCGAATTTTCCGAAACCACTAAGTCTAAAAGTCGTCTCGCACTCTTTATCGCAAAACGCTCTTCTTCTTCAAAAAAAACAAAAACAAAAAAAACCACCCCGACTGCCACTTTTTTCAAAAATGAGAAAAGAAATTTGCACTAAAATAATTATCGGTCTGCTTGGATAAACAGCAATACACACATCGAACAGAACAATTTGAATAACGATGACAGCAACATTGGTGTAACGAACAGTAAACGCTGCCTGTGCACTCGCACCATGCTGTGTGTTTGAGAGAGAGATCTGAGAAAGAGGGTCTTTTTTAAAATACTTCAATTTAAAAAAAAGAAAAAAAAAGATAAAGGTACAGGCGTGTGTGACATGACGTCCTTGAGGCTCGCGCTTGCTCACGCCGAGTTCGGATTCGTACGCAAGGAAGTGAAACGGCAAGAGGAACGAGGCGCATTAAAACATTAGTACTTCCTGTTTCCTCGCGTGATTGTTTTGGAAGGAAAGAGAAAAAAACAAGCGGAGAAGGTGGAAACGGAGATCTGGAGAGTTGTCCCAGAAACACGGCGCCAAAATATATTCACAGTTTTATTGAGAAAATTAAAAATACACAATTTCCAGCAGTTACTCTCTGTCCTTGGAACCGTATGCTAAAATATAAAAAGGCGTAGTGCAAGTGTGTGTAGATGGACTTCTCCTTCCATTCGTCGTCGTGGTCGTCGCTGGTGTTTGTCGCCGCTGCTGTCTTTGCTCTTTCCACACACCGCTCCCACAACCGCAGGCGCCGTGTTTCCGGGACGCCACTCGCAAAAAAATACAATTTAATCCGAGTGTAATTAGTGTAAAAGCCTGTTTGTAGGAAACGTGTTTCCTTTTTCTGTGTGCGACAAGAAGAGTCCCACGCACAGGCCGGGAAAGTTATCCATAAAGGAAAAAAGGGAAAAAAATCGTCTTTTCCTTTATGGCTAATTTTTTATCTACGCTCATAAATAATCGATAGCAATCATAAATAGTGATGAATTTTTTTGGATTTTGTCAGAACTAGTGGCTTTAATGTAATAAGCGCTTCGTGGTGTTTATTGAAAGGTGTCGCAAAAAAAAAAAGGTGTCACGTCTCAAAATCGTCGCGTGTTAGAGGAAGCATAAGTATGTGCCTTCAATGTGATCTTTCTTGGTGAGCTTGTTATTCTCGAGAAGCTGAAGCCAGCCGATTGTGTTTGCACTAAAAAACCAAAACTGCTTTGTCGTGATGTAGGTGATTTAAAGCGAGCTTTGTCGCGTCACTTTAACCGTGTGCATGAGGGTCAAGTTAGGGCTAGAGCTCTCATAACGCTGATCTGTAAACTAGTGCAGCTTACGGAAATCCCCGGATTAAAAAAAAAAAAAAAATTATAAAAATAAATAATAATCAACTAAAAATATCTCTGCTTCGTTCTGTGTCGCATTCGGTTCAGATCCGTCACATACTCACACTCGAAACATCCGCAGTTAGGCATGTGCCGATGATCAGCTCTGTCACACAGTACAACACCTCATCCTCATCTTTATCCTCATATTTATCCTCATTCTATCACTTTACACCTCCATCACACTTTTAACACCAGAACATCATTATTAAAGTTCACACATGATGTAAAAAAAAATGAATAAATTACGCACGGGATGTCGGCACACGCCTAACACACATACAGCATAAACAAAGAATTTAAGAATTTTTCTTTTATTTTTTAAACATGCATGATCTCATGAGGTTGCCTCGAGACTATTGGTCATAACATTGTTTTGTGTTCTTTTGTAAATTATTCTTCATATTATTATTATTATTATTATTATTATTAATTTTGTTAGTGGGATATTAAAAAAAAAAAAAGCCTCCATGCTTTGAGTCTTATCGATGCACCTTATCGTGGCCCGGCTGAGTCGAGTCGAGTCGAGTCTTCTAATGCGTCTGATTTTAGCACCTTACTACGCAGCGTGATTTCACTTTACACCAGTCTCGCTCACAACAACATCAACAACAACAACAAGAAAAATAAACCTGATGATATTTTTACTGAAAAAAAAAAAACATTCAAAGGGATGTGCCAAAGTTTGGAGGCGATCTCCTTTGTTTTTGTTTTTTGTTTTTTTTCTTTCTTTTTTTTGTTTTTTTAAGCATACTATTCCTTTCATTCTCTTCTCCTTCAGTTATCGCAGCGCTACATTCATGTAACCTTTCCTATAAACGTGTTTAAGGAAAATGTAAAACAAAAAAAAAAAAGATTTCAGCAGTCAGTATCATTACCTGCCATTTTACAGTAAGCCCTGTATTTCACGTATAATTACCAGTGATGTGTATTTGTTATTATACAGAAAAATAGCTGTAAAAGCTTCATTATGTTACATAATATTGTGACTTTTTTTTCGAAAAAAACTGTGAAGACTTATCTTGCATATACTTTATACAGAAGTATTAAGCCTTAATACAAAAGACTAAAAAAAGGAGTGGAAGAATAACTGATTGTCGCAAAAGTAAGGATGATTTTTTTGTAAATGTTACCAGCACTTTTTTGTAATTTTCACTCTCTTGAGGTATTGTACAAGTTCACGCTGTTTGTGAAGTTTGAATATGAAGGAATAAAAACTAGTACTTTCCTGTACTTCACACACGAGGATCCTACGTGTCATTCTTAAAAAATAAAAATAAAAAAAAACAGCCGCATGATCAGTGTTTATCTCACAGATATGATTTAACTTTCTGTTCACTGCTGAAACATTCCACACCGTCGGAGCTGAAGAACGGCGTCATGTGACGTCACACGGTTTTTGGAAGGTGAGCAAGAAAAAAAAAAACAAGCGTTGGTGTAAAATGTTACACGTCAAAACAATTCAACGGGGGTGATTTTTTTTTTTTTTGATTATCTAAGATTCTTAAAAGGGATTGTCCATCACTCCTTCTGTCTCTCTTTCTTCCATCCACTTCCTCTCAGTCTACACCTACCAAGAATTTCCTCTTCTCTCAGTACGTTTACGTGCACATCCAAATCGAGCTACTGTCGGTAATCGAGCTAAGGGTCCCAGCAGGGGTGCCAGAGAAATCCAATCCTACATGCAACTGTGAAATCGAACTATTGTGTAAGGTGCATTGTGCACCCGAGCCACAGGTGGCGCTACACGCCCCATCGTGTTGGTACACTTCCGGTTGTCGTCATGAAGAAGAGCTAAAGTGTTGCCAGATACTGCTGACATTTTCCAGCCCAAAACATGTTCAAATTTGCCAAAATGCACTTAAAACCTCCCAATCTGGCAACACTGGCAGTTCCGTGTTCAAGCTGTTAGGCTTGCTCTAACAGACTGTATGGCTACAAACTGTCTGGCGCAGACCACTGCTTTAGACAACTTATTTTGCACAATTGTATATTTTTCTAAAGTCCATTTTTTTTGCTTACAATTTAACTTATGTCTTAATAAACACACAGTTCAATTGTTTTGTTTTTATTGACATTCTTCAGATGTTGGACATATATATATACACACACAAATACAGTGACTTGTTTATGTACACAATTCACAGCTATGCAACAGCTGTACAGATGTATTTGGTGATACAGTAAGTGAGCTAAATTTTAACAGTGCAAACAATGCCACAAAAAGAAAAGATTCATGCCGTTGTCATGATTCGTTGTCATGCCAACCGAGGCTGTTGTGTTTCCCGCTTGTGGTCTCGTCACTCGTCACTTCTGGAAGGGGCAGTGCTGAAGTAAGTAGCTCGACTACGTAGCTCGATAGGGTTTACATGCACTAAGTAGCTCGGCAGAAATCGCATAATCTAGGTCGTGTAGCTCGATTACGAGAAATCAAGTTCGGTTCAATTTCAGCCGAGCTAAGGTGTTTCCATGCCATTTAGAACTTCGATTTCAGTCGAGCAACGGCAGAAATTCGATTTTCTCTATGTGTATGTAAATGCACTGTCTGTCTGTTCCTATCTACCTAATTAGCATTTTTTTTTTTTACTTAACTGGGATTCAACCTCAGAACCTTCTGATTCTGACCCCAGCACCTTCACCATGAGACCAGCAACTATTGTAATGGGAGGAGTGATATATATATATATATATATATATATATATATATATATATATATATATATATATATATATTGAATTTATTAATGAGTCCAGTCTTATTACATCATCGAGTAGTTTAAAATACAAAGTCTTCCCAAATCCGAACCCTAAACCCAACCTGAGATAGAGTAAGTCTCTCTAATACAAGGAGCAAATTATGAACTGGGTTAAAAATTCCACCGGACCTCCAGTTCTGACCTGGAACATAAATATGTGTCGTCAGTGAGCGACATGTCTCATGTAAATGTAAATCTGATCTTGATGCCAGGCTCGGACGGCCGGTTATCTCGCTGATCCTCGCGAGGCTGGTAAGAGTGGTGTTTTACTGACGGAGTGAGTCTCTGTGGGGGTTTTCTCTTCGTGTCAGCACAAAAAAACTCCTGAAAATCAATTTCTCTCATTTATTCCTTTATAAAAATTCTGGAGCAGATTTCAGCCGAGACACTGAACATCATCATCATGTACACTCGAACAGAACAGCATCATCTACATACACACGTAAAAACTCTGTAAAGATCCTTTTAAAAAATTAAATGTTTCCTAAAACACTCTCAGAAAACAAAGTACATTATTGTACCTTTAGGGCTACAACGGATTGTCACTGGATCAGTCCCGTCTAAGGTACTTATTTGTACCATTTATTTACAGTGGTGCTTGAAAGTTTGTGAACCCTTTAGAATTTTCTATATTTCTGCATAAATATGACCTAAAACATCATCAGATTTTCACACAAGTCCTAAAAGTAGATAAAGAGAACCCAGTTAAACACATGAGACAAAAATATTATACTTGGTCATTTATTTATTGAGGAAAATGATCCAGTATTACATATCTGTGAGTGGCAAAAGTATGTGAACCTTTGCTTTCAGTATCTGGTGTGACCCCCTTGTGCAGCAATAACTGCAACTAAACGTTTGCGGTAACTGTTGATCAGTCCTGCACACCGGCTTGGAGGAATTTTAGCCCGTTCCTCCGTACAGAACAGCTTCAACTCTGGGATGTTGGTGGGTTTCCTCACATGAACTGCTCGCTTCAGGTCCTTCCACAACATTTCCATTGGATTAAGGTCAGGACTTTGACTTGGCCATTCCAAAACATTAACTTTATTCTTCTTTAACCATTCTTTGGTAGAACGACTTGTGTGCTTAGGGTCGTTGTCTTGCTGCATGACCCACCTTCTCTTGAGATTCAGTTCATGGACAGATGTCCTGACATTTTCCTTTAGAATTTGCTGGTATAATTCAGAATTCATTGTTCCATCAATGATGGCAAGCCGTCCTGGCCCAGATGCAGCAAAACAGGCCCAAACCATGATACTACCACCACCATGTTTCACAGATGGGATAAGGTTCTTATGCTAGAATGCAGTGTCTTCCTTTCTCCAAACATAACGCTTCTCATTTAAACCAAAAAGTTCTATTTTGGTCTCATCCGTCCACAAAACATTTTTCCAATAGCCTTCTGGCTTGTCCACGTGATCTTTAGCAAACTGCAGACGAGCAGCAATGTTCTTTTTGGAGAGCAGTGGCTTCTCCTTGCAACCCTGCCATGCACACCATTGTTGTTCAGTGTTCTCCTGATGGTGGACTCATGAACATTAACATTAGCCAATGTGAGAGAGGCCTTCAGTTGCTTAGAAGTTACGCTGGGGTCCTTTGTGACCTCGCCGACTATTACACGCCTTGCTCTTGGAGTGATCTTTGTTGGTCGACCACTCCTGGGGAGGGTAACAATGGTCTTGAATTTCCTCCATTTGTACACAATCTGTCTGACTGTGGATTGGTGGAGTCCAAACTCTTTAGAGATGGTTTTGTAACCTTTTCCAGCCTGATGAGCATCAACAACGCTTTTTCTGAGGTCCTCAGAAATCTCCTTTGTTCGTGCCATGCTACACTTCCACAAACATGTGTTGTGAAGATCAGACTTTGATAGATCCCTGTTCTTTAAATAAAACAGGGTGCCCACTCACACCTGATTGTCATCCCATTGATTGAAAACACCTGACTCTAATTTCACCTTCAAATTAACTGCTAATCCTAGAGGTTCACATACTTTTGCCACTCACAGATATGTAATATTGGATCATTTTCCTCAATAAATAAATGACCAAGTATAATATTTTTGTCTCAATTGTTTAACTGGGTTCTCTTTATCTACTTTTAGGACTTGTGTGAAAATCTGATGATGTTTTAGGTCATATTTATGCAGAAATATAGAAAATTCTAAAGGGTTCACAAACTTTCAAGCACCACTGTACTGATTGGGAACATTAATGTAGCTTTTTGACCCTAAAAAGGTACGCATGGTTACCTTGAGGTCCAATAATGAGCCTGAGGGGGTACATTAATGTAGATCGTACCTTGAGGGACAGTAATGGACTCCTACTGTACCCTTATTTCTGACAGTGCATTAAAAAGCATATACACATACTGTATATATTGAAAAGAGCAGGAAACAGATACTTCCTTTAAAACTGCATCCTGTGACACTGGCGATGTTTTCGAAAGAAATCTGACTTTGGCTCACAAATGCTTCCGTCTCTGCAGTGAAATCAGTCACTGAGGATGTTTTTATCTATGAAATGTAATGAATAAAGAAAACACTGTGTAATCAGTGACATCATGGTGCGATTTTTCTGAAATGTTTTATTCCTCTTGCACTACAGCAACCTCATTTGACACATGACGCCTCAGACAGTTTATCATTTTATGAGTTGAGTTTATGAGTTTATTGAAATCCCCTTTAATCTCCCAGGGTTCATAAACATAAATAATATATACAATACACAAAACACACCTGTACAGACACAGCATTTACATTATATCAATTAAAAGGTATCTGAGGTCAGAATTGTTTAAAATATCTCATCCAGTCGATGGATTTCCTTTCTGAATTTCTGAATATCAGCTACAGACTGTACGTGTGTTGGAAGTGCGTTCCAAAGTGTTACTGCTCGATACATAAACATCCTTTTCTTGCGATTAGTTTTTGCTTTTGGTCGAGTGAAGGTGTATATGGATCGTCTTGTAGAATATTCACGAACTGTGTTCACCAGGACCAGAACTTTGTAAATGTTTTTTTGTTGTTGTTGTTCATATGTGATAAAAGATCTGAAGAACAACTTCAGTGTACCTCTGGCAAAACTATCTTTGACCCGAAACTAATCGAGATTTACCTGTTTTTATTCTCTCCACATTCACTGGATATGAGCAATCGTGCGCTCTGATTGTCTACTCTACTACTAGTATATCAGCTCATATACCGTGAATAGAGAAAAACAAAATGGCGGAGCATGTTGCTGAACCAACTGAGGACAAAATAAAAACTCTACTTGAAAACAAAACCCAAAAAAAAAGCAACAAAATATGGAATAAAAGTATTTGATGATAAGAACGTATCTTTTTTTTTATTTTTCAATTTCAATTTTCGATAATTATTGTTATCGCATTCTTCACAAATTGCTCCTGTCATTTTGTTGGTTTGTTTACATTCTAAGCGGAAATTATTTTGTCAGAAGTTTTGTATAAAGTTTTCATTTATCAAATTTGCAAAAAAAAAATAAAAATGTTCTGTCTCTCAAAATCCAGTGAATGTGGAGAGAATAAAACAGTTATTCCACTCAATCCCGTCGTACATGGATTATAGACAACTCGGTGCTACGCGCCTCGTCACCTATAAGCTTATGTACGACTCGATTTCGTGGAATAACTTAAATAGTTATGTTTACTTGTCGAACATCCTCGAGACAAGTCGGTTTGCGTAAAGAAGTGTAAACTCGTCTGTCCTGAAGAACATCTGAATAGTTACAGCTTTAGCTCTGACTGTTACAGAGCGCCGACACTGGAGACTCCTTCCAAAAATGTTAAATGTTAAACATTTTCTCACAGAAAACTTCTACACACCTTACATTTAAAAAATAATAATACTAAGTTGAAGAGTTTTGTGTACTGAGAAGAAGAAAACATCACCCACATACTCCCTGCTTAGTCATGTTTGATGGACAGGGGTAAAATGGGGGCTAATACTTTGTACAAAGCAACAGATGGGCTATAGTCGATAATTGTACGCCTACGACACGGCTGATGAAACGGTGTATCAGTGTGTAACGCTAAACGATGAATATTATGAATATTATGAATATATTCCTGCAGACGTTTAAGCGAGTGATTTGAGCTAATTGGACCTAATGGCTCGGCTCCTCGTCCTGACAGGAGCGTACACTCCGGTGTTTTTTATTACTTTTTATTTAACCCTCATTAATAGTTAATTCAGACCCAAAACACACATGGTGGAGAAGAATGGTAAGCCCACCGAATTGCATTTACATACACACACTTCTCTGATCCGTCATTTCCATCTGCGCCTCGCTCTCCTGAACAGATGGCAGCGGGAGGACGAGAGGAACGAGGAGAACAGGTAAGAAGAGGTTCACTCTCAGCCTGCGTGTGCGCTCAGTACCTTCTGCCAGTCACTCGGTGACTCTCAACGTTTCGCCAATTCTCAAAAAAAAAAAAACCACACGTTTGAAAGGACACAAATTTATGTATGTACACAATGTACACAATTTACCACTTAACCCCAAATGTAGATTAAACATATGACTTGTGTGTAAAGTTTGCTTCTGTTGGTTTTTACACTCTGAAGCTAATGTGGCTAACAAGTAGCCGTAGCCCATAGTCTCCAGTTTAGCATCGCGCACTAGTCAGGTTTCTGTCTCAAACGCACTTTTTGTGATTTCTGTCTCTGGATGATACACTGATGGACAAAAATTCACAGCTCCATCACTTTCTTCCTGAGTGAATATTTTGGCATCAGATTGAGGTAGAAGGGGCGTGGCCTAAAGAAATTATTGCAATCCAGATGAATTAACCTCACCTACAAATACCTGGACATCCAGAAGAGTTTTATTCCTCTTACACCATAGCAATTTGTCAACAATTACAATTTTTATTTATTAAAGAACAACACATCATACTCTTATCCATCTAGAAACTTGGTGAAACAAGCTAGCTCCTGTTCTCACTTAAAGAGCAGCGATAAACAGTCACTCTCTCTCACCAGCCTCTCTTTCTTTCTCTCAAAAAAAAAACGCAGCTTGTCCTGTTACCAAGAAACCACAAAGAAGCATAAACTCCTCTGTCCTGAAAAACTTTCGTTCAGTATTTCAATTACATGGGTTTTTTTATCTGTTTATGTGGCACAACCACCATATAAGTACCCGTTAACACACTCTCAGAAAATAAAGTACATTATTGTACCTTTAGGGGTACGCTGACTTGTCACTGGATCAGTACCCACTAAGGTACTTATTTGTACCCTTTATATACTGCTTGAGAACATATCTGTACCTTTGTATCTGTATCTGTTATATTGAGGTCAAATAATGAGCCCTTGGGGGAACAATAGTGTGGATTGTACCTTGGGGGACAGAAATGGACTCCGACTGTACCCTTATTTCTGACAGTGCAAGCTGTTATAGAAATGATCGCATATGAGAATATAATGAGAGATACAGGTGCATTAACCTCCGCTACTGTCAGAACTGCTGTTCTAGAACACTAACACTTTCTGACCAATCAGAATAGAGAATTAAACAGTGCTGTGGTATAAACAAAGGGTACACATGCAGTTTATACAGTGCTACACTCAAACTCATCTCATCTCATTATCTGTAGCCGCTTTATCCTGTTCTACAGGCGAGCTGGATCCTATCCCAGCTGACTACGGGCGAAAGGCGGGGTTCACCCTGGACAAGTCGCCAGGTCATCACAGGGCTGACACATAGACACAGACAACCATTCACACTCACATTCACACCTACGCTCAATTTAGAGTCACCAGTTAACCTAACCTGCATGTCTTTGGACTGTGGGGGAAACCGGAGCACCCGGAGGAAACCCACGCGGACACGGGGAGAACATGCAAACTCCGCACAGAAAGGCCCTCGCCGGCCACGGGGCTCGAACCTGGACCTTCTTGCTGTGAGGCGACAGCGCTAACCACTACACCACCGTGCCGCCCCTACACTCAAACTCACATTATTTATTCGCTACATTAGCCGTGTAACCTGCAGAAGCCAACTTTAATTACATTTCGGGTGAATTATGGAAATTTCCTTTTTCATTGAAATGTTTTTGTACTACCATTAATATCAGTGGAAAACTTCATTTCATTTTGTTCAGGTATTATTTATACTCATTAAAATAGAATTTTGTATCAGGTTGGACCACATGGCTAAAAATCACAGCTTGAATCTCAAAGTCAAGTCAAGTTGTTTATCTGTATAGCGCTTTTAACAATAAACATTGTCGCAAAGCAGCTTTACAGAATTTGAACGACTTAAAGCATGAGCTAATTTTATCCCTAATCTATCCCCAATGAGCAAGCCCGTGGCGACGGTGGCAAGAAAAAACTCCCCCAGACAACATGAGGAAGAAACCTGGAGAGGAACCAGACTCAAAAGGGAACCCATCCTCATTTGGGCAACAACAGACAGCATGACTATAAGATTAACAGTTTTAACATGAAGTCAGTTTTGTTGATGTTATAAACTCTTCATTGATGGAAACTTGAGTGCAAAACTGTTCATGACAACTGCAGTCCTAAAGTTAACAAGTCAACTGTAGTCCTCAGCCACAAAAGCATTACTGTAAGAGTCCAGAGCGTCCTCCAGGTGTGACTTTCAACTGTCCACATCGGGCCGTCCTCCACAGGAGCGATGTGATGAGACTCCAACCAGACACAGGGCACCAGGATGGATCAGGCAGGTTTGAGGAGCAGAAGAGGTTCAGCATCTCGATCCCAGGACCGACATGTAACTCAGAGGGACAGATTTTTTTTTTTTGGTGGGGGGAGGATGGGAAACACAGGTTGTTAGGTATGCCCAATGTCACCTGAATAAGTAGGAGCAGTATACATATTGCACTGAGTACAAGCAGGGACTCCGGCAACTAACTATGACATCATAACTAAAAGGGGAGAGCCAGAAGGTTATACAGGCATGAGGGAGCCCCGGGACATAAAGCAGCAGCCACTACACCGTCAACAAACTCGAGTGAGCAAGCGAGTGGGGACTGACAGCATCCATAAATCCCAGTTTACCAAAACACTCTGTCTGAGGATCCTCCAGATCTATACCTTTACCTCATAAACACCATTAACACAAGGCTTGACTAAACAGATCTGTTTTCAGCCTAGACTTAAACGCTGAGACTGTGTCTGATTCCCGAACACTACTTGGAAGGCTGTTCCATAACTGTGGGGCTTTGTAAGAAAAGGCTCTGCCCCCTGATGTAGCCTTCACTATACAAGGTACCAGCAGATAGCCTGCACCTTTTGATCCAAGTAGGTGTGGCAGGTCATAGAGGACCAGAAGTTCACTCAGGTACTGTGGTGTGAGACCATTCAGTGCTTTAAAGGTCAATAGTAGTACTTTATAATCAATATGAAATTTGATTGGGAGCCAATGCAGTGTGGATAAGACAGGGGTGATGTGGTCAAAGCATTATATACAGCTGGGATCAGACTCTTACTACACAAATTCAGCCCAATTTTGACATGATTTTTTCATGGCTGATAAATTTCCAGTGTCAGGCCTGAATATGAACAACAGGAACAACGAACAGGTCGTGTAATGTGACATAACTGAAGAACAGTGATGTGGCATCTGGGATGCCCAACTACACCCTGGTGAAAAGTCTAGCATGTCAGAATTTTTATATTTTCTCACCTATGTAGCTTGACAACTTGTACGTACAACATGTTCCTTGATAGCCATGATTGACAGTTTCTTGATCCTCCTCCCTGATTACACACAGGATATGAATAATGATTGGTCGGCATCAAACTTGGAGTGTTTCCAGACTCCTGATGGAGACGCGGCAAGAATTTATGGCACTATGATCATCTAGTCTGACACGGTGTCCATCATGGAAGATAAAACTATCTTGTAGTCTGATGCTGACGTAAGGGAATAACACAACACAAAGTGTTTGGGATTTGGAAACGATTTCATATTCACCTCACCTTACCAGGTCGAACATCGTCGGTTATCATAGCAGATCTGTTGCCACAGCTTTCTATCCAGCATTGCTGCCTTAAGGCCCAGGATGTCTAGCGCAGAATCATCCACCAGTTTGTTGATGTAAGTGACAGGCGGCCTACCTCCTCCTCTTTTGCCATGGGATGGTTCCCAAAACAGAACATCACTGATACATTCATTCTTATCCCGATAACAATGACCAGAAAACTTGAGTCGACGTCTTCTTACCACTTTGCTGAGTCTAAGTAGATCTTGGTAGAGCTTCTTGTTTGACATTCTTTGTTGCCATTTGATGTTATACATGACGCAACAGTCTAGTATAGCAGCCATCCATCAAAAAGTAAGTGGCTGTTATCATACAAAAACTGTTAATAAATTTCAGGTCTTTGTATTTTTTTTTATTGCTTATTGTGTTTAAAAAAAAGGGCTGAACTGCATCAATGCTTCGTGTTTTCATTTTAAAAGAAATAAAATTGCATTTATGGATATGACATTACACCATTATTACTATAGATGAGATGTATAATAAGATATAAGATGTATCACGTGATTTTTAAGATATATTTATGATTTTTTTCGGAAACCAAATAAAAATTATTTCTATATTCAGTGACAAAAACACAAGTTTTAGCAGAACCGATATAAATGAACAGCACTCTCGGGATATGTATTACAAAAGATACAGTATGTTTATGTTTTGTAAAATTGTATTATATAAGAAATTAAATAAGTTTTTTTAAGCAGATTATTTAATATGTAAAGATTATTATATGAATATTCGGAGGTATTATTAGGAACACCGGATTTCACTTCCTCATACGTCATCATCCTGCGCCGACGCGTCACTGCCAATGTGTGGAATCGAACGCGCTGAAAGTTGCTTTAAGTGCTGATTGACAAACCGTTCATTTGAAAATAAATATAATAAATGTGTTAACTGATGTTTGGTTCATGTCTTTTTCGATTTTGTGTTTTATTTATTTGAAAAACTCTGCTTGAGAACTTTATTGTGCGACTTGTCTGCTGCGCACGTGGACAGATTCAGCATGGACTCCAGCAGAAGGTTTGTTTTCGCTTCTGTTTCTGTGTTAAATTTGTGATTCGATCACCTGTGTACGAGATTTCTGAACTTAAATGACTTAAAGACACACACACACACACACTGAGTCAGAGTCAACGGTTTGTCTTTACACAGTTCAGAGCAAGCGTCAGAACAGCCAGGGCATGTTTTCAGTCGTAACTACGATGCTAATGTTTCTAAAAAGTAATGGAAGTTTATAGCTACCAGTTTAGCATCAAGCAAAACGCATGTTTAATCTCACACACACACACACACACACACACTCCTCAAACTCTACAGAATCTATACAAATGAACCAAAAGCATAGACAATGTGTGAGAAGTAATCTGAATAATAAAATAGTTCCACGTGTCAGTGATGTGTGTAAGTAGATTAAGTCTTAATTAATTAGTTATTATGAATATTGTTGAGTTAATAACAGAGTTCTTTGTCTTTCCACAGGAAACGTGTTAAAGTGGCTGCAGAGCTGGTGGATGATGAAGAAGAAGAGCTTTCTCCTGATGAGGAGAACATCATTAGTGCCAGTGAGGACGAGGTGAAAGACACACACACACTGAGTCAGAGTCAACAGTTTGTCTTTCCTAGGTTTAAAAACCCGAACCATCAGAGGTTACGAATGTACAGCGTTTTAAAAAATGAACCCTTTGCGAAAGATCTCCATTAAAGGGGAACTGAAGTCATTTTTAAACTTGCTTTATTTCTTAATTAACGTGTTATTCAATTACACTTTCGGTTTTAGTAACCTTATATCGTGACTCGTATTGGCAACTAATTGCAATTAAATATTATACTTATTCGTTTTTTAGCCGTGTTGAATTTAGTTCGTTTGGTCCACGGCAGGCGTCGCTGATCCGCGCGATCTTCACGAGACTTGTGCGAGACTTCGAAACGTGAAGAAGTGTCAGCCAGGTGTCAGTGCCGCCATTTTGAAAACTGTTTTCCAAACGAAATATTGCACAAAAACGAGTTTAAATGACGATTACTGCCTACTTTTTTCAAACTTTCCTGATTGCTATCAAAACAAACAAAACTTACGGCTTGATTACATCAGCATTCGAAAGAGGGCGCGCGCGTCTTTTGACAACGTTGGCAGATGTTGGCCGCTTTGATCTCCGCTGTAGGTTTTACTTCCGTCCTACGATGTCTCACGCAGGTCTCAACGAATCTCGTTTACGGCCGTTGCTTTGACATATGGACTGATATATTACGGAGCATATTTCAAACACTCATAACTTGCTATAGCAGCGACAAAATCGCGATCAAAAATGCATTCCTACATTTAAAGGAATACTCCAGAGCGAAATGCTTTTTAGGTCTATTTTCACATTATTGGGAGGGCATACGTTGAGTTGCTACCACAATCACATCAATCGGATGTGTTTTGAGAATTCGTTTTTTGTGATTTCAACCGGAAAGCGCTAACACGGCAGTGCGCGGGGCGTGTCTTTTTGCCGATACAAAACGCTAGTTTTAAAACCATTGCAAAGCTCAAAACAACATAACAGTTCTGTGGAAGTAAGTAGAGGGTTCCTACAAACAAAACGAAGTGTCCCTGGCTCTGCAAGTGCACGGACAGTGTGTGTAGAAGAGTAAATACAAAGCCAGTGACCTTACCTGACATTGGTCTTCCTCAGACGCCATCTTCATGGGACAGTCCGTAAAAGTCGAGTGCCAAGTGCAGAGCCCGTCCCGCTGGAAATGCACAATTGTAAAGAGTCAATATTGAGAGTAACCACAAGTGCCTCTAAAATCACTGAATCATTGAAAAGGATCCCTCCACCCCTGCACAGGCACTCTCAGGTGATCATGTCAGGGCAAAATTGGCCTTTGGTTATTTACTCTTTACATTAATGTTATAGAAAACATATTGCTCTCAATGGCACATTTTGCCCATGTTCAGGGTGGAAAATAAAAAAGATTCGAGTAAGACAAGCCAAATTGGTGTTTTTAAAAAGAAGGGATCATGGAGAATAAAGAAAAAAATATTTTAAAAAATCTGCGCACATTCCCACAAGGTGTTACGATGCTCTGAAAATGACATCCAAAATGATTTGTCAGACTTGTGAGGTCTTCTGTTCAAACACTGATAGAGTTCCCTTTCTGTTTATTGCTTTTTTTGAGAGTGTTTCTACTTATCTCAATAAGGGAAAAAAATCAAGAGCCTATGTTGGGTAAAAATATGTCTTCTGAAGGCCTAAACAGAGCACAGCCAAAAACTCCAATAAAATTTTGATCATCTTTGAGGGAGTGCTATGACCATGCAGGATCATCCAGACCAAAAATGACAGTTTTGCTACATACTATTCCTATTTATGTACCAGCATGCAAAATTTGAGCCTCCTACATGGTTTAGTTCTTGAGCTATGGGCTTGTGAACTTTGACAAAAAAAAAGAGTCTGAGCAAAATTGACCCCCCCCCCTTCCACCAGTAAAACTGGCTGTAACATAGAAAGTATACATCTTACATTCAAATAAATTTACAGTGTTTCTCCGAGGTAACATGGGCACATCTGGTGATTTTTTTTTTTTCAGAATTTTTTGAGACCTAAGTGCGCGGGCCCCGGTTGAATTGATGTGGAATGACCCATTATTTTTTTAGGTAATATACTTGCTGCTGTTTCGTTTCTGCACTACACTGAGCCCAAAGCAACGAAATCTCGTTCTGATGTGTATTGTTTGCAGATCTGAATGACACAGTCCAAGTCTGAGAATTTTATAATAAAAAAAATTGCCTTCAGTTCTCCTTTAAAATCATCATTCTACAACCCCGATTCCAAAAAAGTTGGGACAAAGTACAAATTGTAAATAAAAACGGAATGCAATAATTTACAAATCTCAAAAACTGATATTGTATTCACAATAGAACATAGACAACATATCAAATGTCAAAAGTGAGACATTTTGAAATTTCATGCCAAATATTGGCTCATTTGAAATTTCATGACAGCAACACATCTCAAAAAAGTTGGGACAGGGGCAATAAGAGGCTGGAAAAGTTAAAGGTACAAAAAAGGAACAGCTGGAGGACCAAATTGCAACTCATTAGGTCAATTGGCAATAGGTCATTAACATGACTGGGTATAAAAAGAGCATCTTGGAGTGGCAGCGGCTCTCAGAAGTAAAGATGGGAAGAGGATCACCAATCCCCCTAATTCTGCGCCGACAAATAGTGGAGCAATATCAGAAAGGAGTTCGACAGTGTAAAATTGCAAAGAGTTTGAACATATCATCATCTACAGTGCATAATATCATCAAAAGATTCAGAGAATCTGGAAGAATCTCTGTGCGTAAGGGTCAAGGCCGGAAAACCATACTTGGTGCCCGTGATCTTCGGGCCCTTAGACGGCACTGCATCACATACAGGCATGCTTCTGTATTGGAAATCACAAAATGGGCTCAGGAATATTTCCAGAGAACATTATCTGTGAACACAATTCACAATTCACCGTGCCATCTGCCGTTGCCAGCTAAAACTCTATAGTTCAAAGAAGAAGCCGTATCTAAACATGATCCAGAAGCGCAGACGTCTTCTCTGGGCCAAGGCTCATTTAAAATGGACTGTGGCAAAGTGGAAAACTGTTCTGTGGTCAGACGAATCAAAATTTGAAGTTCTTTATGGAAATCAGGGACGCCGTGTCATTCGGACTAAAGAGGAGAAGGACGACCCAAGTTGTTATCAGCGCTCAGTTCAGAAGCCTGCATCTCTGATGGTATGGGGTTGCATTAGTGCGTGTGGCATGGGCAGCTTACACATCTGGAAAGACACCATCAATGCTGAAAGGTATATCCAGGTTCTAGAGCAACATATGCTCCCATCCAGACGACGTCTCTTTCAGGGAAGACCTTGCATTTTCCAACATGACAATGCCAAACCACATACTGCATCAATTACAGCATCACGGCTGCGTAGAAGAAGGGTCCGGGTACTGAACTGGCCAGCCTGCAGTCCAGATCTTTCACCCATAGAAAACATTTGGCGCATCATAAAATGGAAGATACGACAAAAAAGACCTAAGACAGTTGAGCAACTAGAATCCTACATTAGACAAGAATGGGTTAACATTCCTATCCCTAAACCTGAGCAACTTGTCTCCTCAGTCCCCAGACGTTTACAGACTGTTGTAAAGAGAAAAGGGGATGTCTCACAGTGGGAAACATGGCCTTGTCCCAACTTTGAGATGTGTTGTTGTCATGAAATTTAAAATCACCTAATTTTTCTCTTTAAATGATACATTTTCTCAGTTTAAACATTTGATATGTCATCTATGTTCTATTCTGAATAAAATATGGAATTTTGAAACTTCCACATCATTGCATTCCGTTTTTATTTACAATTTGTACTTTGTCCCAACTTTTTTGGAATCGGGGTTGTACACAAAACACAGACTTCAGTTAGTTAGACTTAATACACAATAATGACTCAGAAGATCTCATCTCATTATCTCTAGCCGCTTTATCCTTCTACAGGGTCGCAGGCGAGCTGGAGCCTATCCCAGCTGACTACGGGCGAAAGGCGGGGTACACCCTGGACAAGTCGCCAGGTCATCACAGGGCTGACACATAGACACAGACAACCATTCACACTCACATTCACACCTACGGTCAATTTAGAGTCACCAGTTAACCTAACCTGCATGTCTTTGGACTGTGGGGGAAACCGGAGCACCCGGAGGAAACCCACGCGGACACGGGGAGAACATGCAAACTCCACACAGAAAGGCCCTCGCCGGCCCCGGGGCTCGAACCCAGACCTTCTTGCTGTAAGGCGACAGCGCTAACCACTACACCACCGTGCCGCCGACTCAGAAGATGACGCGTATATTTTTTCATTATCCCCCTTCTTCGACAACGTCAGGGTGCTGGGGGTGTTGTCATGGTGATGAAATTCAGTTTATATGTACACACTTTTTTTCAAAAAGCTAGTAATTATGATTATAAAGATGATTCCTTTTGAAATATCTTGATACAGAAATATTTTGATGATTATGTGGAACACTCGCTGGGTTATTTATCGGCAAGATAAATACTTTTAGTTGACCGTTTCCTCATTGCTTAAATGGCTTCAGCTTTAGATTCATTTCCGTTCAAGACATGTTGAATGAGGGTACCTGAGAATTCATGTGACCGACGTGAACAAGCGAGATTTGTATCTGTGGCCGCAGGAAAGCTGGGTGAGCTTAGCTGATGATGTTAAACAGTCACGGTGTTTGATTTAAAGTTTTATGCTGAGCTTTCAACCCAGGAACAACTTCTGTAAATTTGGACATTAGGATGTATGTATTTGTATAACTGTGTGTGTGTGTGTGTGTGTGTGTGTGTGCACGCAGGATGACAGCAATGATGACAGGAAACACGCTAAACTCCTGGAGGCCATCAGCTCTCTGGGAGGAAAGAGAAGGTCAGTGTGAATTTCTGACCGCTGTGTTCTAATCTAGCTGAGATCAGCAATGGACAGACGGTGGTTGTCATGGTAACGCGTCATCCTGTCCTCAGGAGGATGCACGCAGAGAGATCGGAGGCTAGTCTACAGGTATCGGAGTTCTCGGTGAACGTAGAGGGAGCGGGAGAGAAGATCAAGCTCTCGGACCTGCTGTGTTCTGTGGAGAAAACACCTGGAGTGCCGAACAAGACCAAAAAACAGCTGAGGAACCTGGAGAACTCAAAAGAGACACTGGAGCTCCCGCTGAGCCGCCAGCAGACCGAGAAAGTGCGTGATTCACACACAGTGCAGCCACAGGGGTGCCAATACTCCCCCCCCCCCCCCCCCCCTTTTTTTTTATGGGTCATCGAGAGAGTGCTTGCACTTTAAACATTTAAATGGCAGCAGTGTTTCAGGAACTTGCATCATTAATAGTAATAATAAAATTAAATTAATTTAATTGGCTTGTAGAGACAAGTCCCTCCCACTCTACATTCTCATTGGTCACCTCAGAAAGCTCGCTGTAAGTTTTGCCCTGAAGCTTGTTTTGAGTGTGGTTATGTTTTAAAGAAAAAAAAGGCTTTATCTTTGTGTGTGTGTGTGTGTGTGTATATACACCCACAGATCCAGAGGGGTGTGGCCTACAAGCACAGCAGGAAGGAGGTGTCCCGCTGGGAGAGTGTCATCACACAGAACCAGAAGGCTGAGCAGATCATCTTCCCTCTGAATCAGGAAGCAGCCGGACCCAAACGGGTGGAGCAGGTGGTGTCGGGATGGAAGGTGATGTTTCCTGAGAAATAAATGAGTTACATGTTTTATCGTTATCACAATAATTATCATAATGAATCTATTTTTCATAAACATAACTGGTAAAATATAAAATATTTATATATTTAGTTAACATAATGTATCATACAGTTTATATATAAAATTATATATTTATAAGTTTGTAATTAAAATATATATTTTTTTTCTCTCTCTTGGCATATGAATCTCTCTCTCTCTCTCTCTCTCTCTCTCTCTCCCTCTCTCTCTCAGGCTCAGACTCCTCTGGAGCAGCAGATCTTCAGTCTCCTGCACAGTAATAATCAGCCGATCGTTGACCCCGTGTTGACCCCTGTGGAGGAGGCATCAATCAGTGCCATGAGTCTGGAGGAGGTGAGCATCAGTCACTTCTAATGCCTGTAATGGCCTTTGGAGTTTAAGCCACGCCCCTACCAGAGTGGGCCACCAAATTCTGTGGCACTGTCTTAATTCCTGTCGGGCGGGACGGTGGGTGTTGGATGCTGGATTGTGAGTGGTGGATAGATGGTGGGTGTTGTGTGTTGGATGCTGGATTGTGAGTGGTGGATAGATGTTGGGTGATGGGTGTTGGATGCTGGATTGTGAGTGGTGGATAGATGGTGGGTGTTGTGTGTTGGATGCTGGATTGTGAGTGGTGGATAGATGGTGGGTGTTGTGTGTTGGATGCTGGATTGTGAGTGGTGGATAGATGGTGGGTGTTGTGTGATGGGTGTTGGGTGATGGGTGTTGGATGCTGGATTGTGAGTGGTGGATAGATGGTGGATGATGGGTGTTGGATGCTGGATTGTGAGTGGTGGATAGATGGTGGATGATGGGTGTTGGATGCTGGATTGTGAGTGGTGGATAGATGGTGGATGATGGGTGTTGGATGCTGGATTGTGAGTGGTGGATAGATGGTGGGTGATGGGTGTTGGATGCTGGATTGTGAGTGGTGGATAGATGTTGGGTGATGGGTGTTGGATGCTGGATTGTGAGTGGTGGATAGATGGTGGGTGTTGTGTGTTGGATGCTGGATTGTGAGTGGTGGATAGATGGTGGGTGTTGTGTGTTGGATGCTGGATTGTGAGTGGTGGATAGATGGTGGGTGTTGTGTGATGGGTGTTGGGTGATGGGTGTTGGATGCTGGATTGTGAGTGGTGGATAGATGGTGGATGATGGGTGTTGGATGCTGGATTGTGAGTGGTGGATAGATGGTGGATGATGGGTGTTGGATGCTGGATTGTGAGTGGTGGATAGATGGTGGATGATGGGTGTTGGATGCTGGATTGTGAGTGGTGGATAGATGGTGGGTGATGGGTGTTGGATGCTGGATTGTGAGTGGTGGATAGATGTTGGGTGATGGGTGTTGGATGCTGGATTGTGAGTGGTGGATAGATGGTGGGTGATGGGTGTTGGATGCTGGATTGTGAGTGGTGGATAGATGGTGGGTGATGGGTGCTGGATTGTGAGTGGTGGATAGATGGTGGGTGTTGGGTGATGGGTGTTGGATGCTGGATTGTGAGTGGTGGATAGATGTTGGGTGATGGGTGTTGGATGCTGGATTGTGAGTGGTGGATAGATGGTGGGTGTTGTGTGTTGGATGCTGGATTGTGAGTGGTGGATAGATGGTGGGTGTTGTGTGATGGGTGTTGGGTGATGGGTGTTGGATGCTGGATTGTGAGTGGTGGATAGATGGTGGATGATGGGTGTTGGATGCTGGATTGTGAGTGGTGGATAGATGGTGGGTGTTGGGTGATGGATGCTGGATTGTGAGTGGTGGATAGATGGTGGGTGTTGTGTGTTGGATGCTGGATTGTGAGTGGTGGATAGATGGTGGGTGTTGTGTGATGGGTGTTGGGTGATGGGTGTTGGATGCTGGATTGTGAGTGGTGGATAGATGGTGGATGATGGGTGTTGGATGCTGGATTGTGAGTGGTGGATAGATGGTGGGTGTTGGGTGATGGATGCTGGATTGTGAGTGGTGGATAGATGGTGGGTGTTGGGTGATGGATGCTGGATTGTGAGTGGTGGATAGATGGTGGGTGATGGGTGTTGGATGCTGGATTGTGAGTGGTGGATAGATGTTGGGTGATGGGTGTTGGATGCTGGATTGTGAGTGGTGGATAGATGGTGGGTGTTGTGTGTTGGATGCTGGATTGTGAGTGGTGGATAGATGTTGGGTGATGGGTGTTGGATGCTGGATTGTGAGTGGTGGATAGATGTTGGGTGATGGGTGTTGGATGCTGGATTGTGAGTGGTGGATAGATGGTGGGTGTTGTGTGTTGGATGCTGGATTGTGAGTGGTGGATAGATGTTGGGTGATGGGTGTTGGATGCTGGATTGTGAGTGGTGGATAGATGTTGGGTGATGGGTGTTGGATGCTGGATTGTGAGTGGTGGATAGATGGTGGGTGTTGTGTGTTGGATGCTGGATTGTGAGTGGTGGATAGATGTTGGGTGATGGGTGTTGGATGCTGGATTGTGAGTGGTGGATAGATGGTGGGTGTTGTGTGTTGGATGCTGGATTGTGAGTGGTGGATAGATGGTGGGTGTTGTGTGATGGGTGTTGGGTGATGGGTGTTGGATGCTGGATTGTGAGTGGTGGATAGATGGTGGATGATGGGTGTTGGATGCTGGATTGTGAGTGGTGGATAGATGGTGGGTGTTGGGTGATGGATGCTGGATTGTGAGTGGTGGATAGATGGTGGGTGTTGTGTGTTGGATGCTGGATTGTGAGTGGTGGATAGATGGTGGGTGTTGTGTGATGGGTGTTGGGTGATGGGTGTTGGATGCTGGATTGTGAGTGGTGGATAGATGGTGGATGATGGGTGTTGGATGCTGGATTGTGAGTGGTGGATAGATGGTGGGTGTTGGGTGATGGATGCTGGATTGTGAGTGGTGGATAGATGGTGGGTGTTGGGTGATGGATGCTGGATTGTGAGTGGTGGATAGATGGTGGGTGATGGGTGTTGGATGCTGGATTGTGAGTGGTGGATAGATGTTGGGTGATGGGTGTTGGATGCTGGATTGTGAGTGGTGGATAGATGGTGGGTGATGGGTGTTGGATGCTGGATTGTGAGTGGTGGATAGATGGTGGGTGATGGGTGCTGGATTGTGAGTGGTGGATAGATGGTGGGTGTTGGGTGATGGATGCTGGATTGTGAGTGGTGGATAGATGGTGGGTGATGGGTGTTGGATGCTGGATTGTGAGTGGTGGATAGATGTTGGGTGATGGGTGTTGGATGCTGGATTGTGAGTGGTGGATAGATGGTGGGTGATGGGTGTTGGATGCTGGATTGTGAGTGGTGGATAGATGGTGGGTGATGGGTGTTGGATGCTGGATTGTGAGTGGTGGATAGATGGTGGGTGTTGGGTGATGGGTGTTGGATGCTGGATTGTGAGTGGTGGATAGATGGTGGGTGTTGAATGACTTCTTGTGGGGGGGGAATTGGTGGTTTGTTAAAAATATTTCTTGTTTTGGTTTGCAGGCGAAGATCCGGCGTGCTGAGCTCCAGAAGGCGCGAGCACTGCAGTCCTATTACGAGGCCAAAGCTCGGAGAGAGAAAAAGATCAAGAGCAAGAAGTTGGTGGAGAAAATATTATAGTTAACAATAATAGTGGCGTTTGATCTGCTATATCGTTATACTGTAATTATCACCATAATTAATGTTTTACAAGGAAAAAAAATTAATTCAATTGAATTTCTCTCACACATGCTTTCTCTCTCTCTCTCTCTCTCTCTCTCTCTCTCTCTGTCAGGTATCATAAAGTGCAGAAGAAGGCTAAGCGTAAGGAATTCCTGAAGCAGTTTGATGAGATGATGAAGACGGATCCGACTGCGGCGCTGGACGAGTTGAAGAAGATGGAGCTGTCCCGGATGGAGGAGAGGATGTCCCTCAAACACCAGAACAGCGGCAAGTGGGCCAAGACCAAAGCCATCATGGCCAAATACGACGACTCGGTAAGAAGGGACGCGTGGGAAATCTCCATCACTGATTCGGTGTAGTTACCAGTTTACAGATTTCTCTTTTTTTCTCTCTCTCTTTTGATTGGTTTTACAAAGAATATTGTTTAAAGGAGTGATGTGTAATGTTTATCGCCCCCTGCTGCCTGTGAGGTGAATTGCAAATGCAGTGAAAATGTTTCCCAAAGCACTCATCGTATTCTCCTTTCTGATGAAACTGTGTGCGCACGCCATGATTGGTTGTTTTTTTTTTTTTAGGAAAAGGGGCGGAGACAAGCTGTTCTGTTCTGACTGGGGGTGGGGCTATTTTTTCAGGCCAGAAATAAATAAAACAAAAGTCTGAAATTGACAAGTTTATAATATTTTTAATTTATCTGGAAACTGATTGTTCCATGTGTGAAGATGCAGCGTGTTAAACTTTACACACTGCACCTTTAACATTGTTTATTCATTCGTTTATTTAATTTATTCATCCAGTTTCTTTTGTTATTAATTTTAATTGATTACATATTTGTATTTTTTATGGTTTTAATATTGTTAATGTTTTTTTTAAATATTCTTTCTTTTACCATATTCTAATTTGGAAGCAGTATATATATATTTTTTTTTTCTGTTCAGCAGAACATTTTATTTATTTGTTTTCTTTCTTCAACAAAGTTCTGTTAGTAATGCTATGTGCAGCAGCAGGACTGGGTGATTTAATGATCATAAAATAATTTTTCTCTCCTCCTCGTGTCTGTACAGCACACACTCAGGTTTCCTTTTTATCAGAGTGCTGAAGTATCACCCTGATTAATCGGCTCTCGTCCCTGTGTTCCATTCTTCAGGCCCGTAAGGCCATGCAGCAGCAGCTGGAGCTCAACAAGGACCTGACTCAGAAACTCATCGTGCCGTCAGATGATGACGAGGGAAAAGATGAGGAAGAGGCGAGCGCTCTCCCTGACTTCGTGAACGAGGCCGAGTCGGCGAGCGGCTCGGTGAACCCCTGGATGAGAGGCAAACTGAGCAGCGAGGGTCACGAGGTCACGACGGATCCTGACACCACGAATACAGAGGAACCAGCAAGCATCCTGCGAGAGGAAGAGGAACAAGAGGAAGAGGAGGAGAACGAGGAAGAGCAGCTGCTGAGGCACTTTGAGACGAAACGGAAGCTGAGGCAGAATGAGGAAGATGGTCTGGTCTCGGTCACACAGCAGGAGGAAGGCGGTACGTACTCACTGCTCACTGTGACTTTGCTCATGTCTCCATTTTGACTCGCAGGGGCGTGGCTTAACATTTGAAGGCAGAGTTGTCTGTTTGTTAAGATGATGCTAAACTGTGAGCGTTGGTTGGACGCCATTGTGTGTTAAATGAACTTCATGTTCAACAGCACTCTTGAATTTTGAATTCTGTAATCTGATTGGCCAGAAGGCGTTGAGTCATTTCCTGAAGTGGTGCAGCTACAAATCACACGTTTATATTAATATGCTCATGTTTCTATAGCAACAGCTCATTCACACACTGGTGTCTACATAACAGATTTATGAACACTTGATACGTTGAAGAGACGTTTATGTAACATTTCTGGGAGGAGTCTCCAGCGTCTGCGTAACTTTTATGATGTCTTCAGGACAGAGGAGTTTGTTTATTATGTAAATGATCCGACTCCTTCATGATTATTTGCAGGGTTTAGTGTGTTAACGAGTTCATAAGCTGTGTACAGTCTCTCTCTCTCTCTCTCACACACACACACACACACACACACACACACATGTGCGCGCGCAGCTGGTGTTGGTATCTGAGGTGTTGAAGATGATCACTGCTGTAATGTAACACTCTAATAAAGTGCTTCTCATTTATTATCCAGCAGTTCGGAGTCACTCAACTGCTGAAATCTCATCTCAGGTTACACGGATTAGCCCCTGTTGCTATGGTAACGGAACTAACTTTTGGCCAAGTATCTGATGTAATAAAGAGGAACGTGGTGATCACTTCCCCAGCACATGAGCCAGATGATATATGAATCTCCACTGAATGACAGAAGCGTTTTGAACTCTCCGATAATACCTGGAAGCCCCGCCCCTTCCTCTGTCTCACTTCTGTTGGTGTGTAAAGGTGGCCACTTGGATGGTATACAGTAAACAGGATCTGTTTTTGATGCCGGGCAGCGCATGACATTTGATACAACAGACTCTGGCTTGGTCTTAACCGTTTCTACAAACGGATGTTTATATAAGCGATTTGTACAACTGTATTGAAAATGTGGTGCATGTTTACTGTATTTTAACTCCGCCCCCTTTCTGGAACTGTTCGTTATTCCTGTTTGGCACTTTAATGATCACGATTGCATGATCTGTGTGGTTTCTGTGCTGAATTATTGACATCTCTGATCTTTCCGCAGGAGCACAGGAGGACTCTGAGAAAACGGCGAGAGAGGAAAAGGAGGAGGAAGAGCAAGAAGAGGTCGTGTCTGAATTCAACTCCCTGTTTAATAGGCTGATGAAGAGCGCTCGAACGCCCACAGAGCCGCCGCCGGGCAAAGCTGGTCAGACGCAAAAGGCGGAGCTTGTGCATGAAGAGGAGGGGCTTCTGGATGAGGGGCTGGTCCATGCTCGCACCATGGAGGACCTGGAGGCTCTGGAGCATGATGGGATTGTGGAAGAGATGGCGGTGTCTGTTTCACACGCTGCTGGCTCGGACACAGCGTCTGAGCCACACAGCACGAAGAAGAAGAAGGAAATCGACCCGAGCGAAGTGCTCACTAAAGACGCCGCCGTGATTAAAGTGGCGCTGGCGCCGACGCTGGTGGAGGGAGACGAGGGAGAGGAAGAGGAGGTGAGTGAAGGAATGAAGACTCCTTTTATGTTTTCTACTTTTCCTCAAAGCCGTCGAGTGAGAGTCACACAGAACTCTCTCTCTCTCTCTCTCTCTCTCTCTCTCTCTCTCTCTCTCTGTCTTTCTCTGTTTCAGTGAAGAGCTCAAATTTACGATGTTTTTCAGATTATAATCCGATTTCAGCAGGAATCAGATTTTTCGAGAATCTGTGGAAACAACCTGCTGCTCTTCTATTAGTATACATGCATTCATTCATTTAGCAATAATAGGGTGGCACGGTGGTGTAGTGGTTAGCGCTGTCGCCTCACAGCAAGAAGGTCCGGGTTCGAGCCCCGTGGCCGGTGAGGGCCTTTCTGTGTGGAGTTTGCATGTTCTCCCCGTGTCCGCGTGGGTTTCCTCCGGGTGCTCCGGTTTCCCCCACAGTCCAAAGACATGCAGGTTAGGTTAACTGGTGACTCTAAATTGAGCGTAGGTGTGAATGTGAGTGTGAATGGTTGTCTGTGTCTATGTGTCAGCCCTGTGATGACCTGGCGACTTGTCCAGGGTGAACCCCGCCTTTCACCCGTAGTCAGCTGGGATAGGCTCCAGCTCGCCTGCGACCCTGTAGAACAGGATAAAGCGGCTACAGATAATGGATGGATTAATAATAATAATAATAATAATAAGTAATGAATGTCAAATAATTCAATAATGTGAAAAATTAAGATGCTTGCTGATTTGGATCCTTTTTTTGGATGCTAGAAACAGCCAATCAGAGTTGAGTCGGTCTTTATCGTCACATGAAGAGGTTCGGCAGAGACTGTTTTTAAAACGCATTAACATTTAACTATAAAATAAATTCTTTTGAGGGTTTTTTCATCTCATCTCATTATCTCTAGCCGCTTTATCCTTCTACAGGGTCGCAGGCAAGCTGGATCCTATCCCAGCTGACTACGGGCGAAAGGCGGGGTTCACCCTGGACAAGTCGCCAGGTCATCACAGGGCTGACACATAGACACAGACAACCATTCACACTCACATTCACACCTACGCTCAATTTAGAGTCACCAGTTAACCTAACCTGCATGTCTTTGGACTGTGGGGGAAACCGGAGCACCCGGAGGAAACCCACGCGGACACGGGGAGAACATGCAAACTCCGCACAGAAAGGCCCTCGCCGGCCCCGGGGCTCGAACCCAGGACCTTCTTGCTGTGAGGCGACAGCGCTAACCACTACACTGAGGGGGTTTTTTTTAAGGAAAAAATCTTTAAAAACTTTTTCTTTATCTGATTAACGCGTGTATAATATTAACCTGGGAGCTTTTGTTTAACACCAAAATAATCGGAAAATTAAAATAGAGGCAGGTAGAAAAAGTTTGCAATTTAAACTTATAATAAATATTTATCCAGAAATTTTGTCCAAAAAAAATTAAGCAATAATGTTGCTCGGGGAATTTTCACTTGATAAGGAATTTTTAAAAGAAGGATTATGTTGAAAAACGTGCTGTATGGGTTGTTTGTTTTGTGTGTTTTTTGGATGGTGTTTTTTGCATTTGTAACTCCGCCTCCTTTTCCAGGACTGCACTATTCCTCTTCGTGGGTTTGGTTTGCTGCTGTTATGCATCTTCTCTTATTTTCCTTGACCAAATTTTTAGCATTTTGTGGGGGTTTATTTCTGCTTCTGTCTTCAGACTTTCAGATATCTGATTAAACGTGTATAATGTTAACCCGAGAGCTTCTGTTTTATGCCAGAATAATCATAAAATTAAAATGGAGGCAGGTAGAAAAGATTGTGATTTTAAAATAAAAACTTGCATTACATTTTTCACTCCAGTAACATTAAGTCAGTTGTATGTTAACCGAGATGAACGTTGTCTACTGAATAAATTATTCACTAAATCTAAACTCGATAATCCAGGATCATTTCATTAAGCCCAGCTATTTTGCTTCAGTTTCTGATCCACAACCGAAGCGAATCGTAAACCTTTTGTAATTCCATCAGACGGAAACAAAGTGCAGGAGAAATGATTCTGCTGTCGGACACAGCGGGGAAAATTTGGTCCAATTTAAGAGAAAATATAATGTAGAGTTTACATACAAATATGTAGTTTTTCTTTAAAGTGTGATTTCGTTTATAGTAAAATTCATTTCAACAAATCTCTAATCTAGTTTGAATTAAACACAACTGATGTCATATTGACGTGACTCAGTTACAACTCATGTAACGTTAACTCGACTCAGTCGTACACGGCACCAGTGCACATGTGGTTATACACAATCAGGTACTTTTCCTCAGTGCAGTAAAAACACAACCCATATACAATCTCAACATTTCTAAAACAATACAAACAAATTACGCTAAATAAAAAAAAAAACTGGCCTTAAATTACAAAAACATGAGTTTGTTATAAGCTTTTGGGATCGATGATTGATTTTTTAAATTTTTTTTCAATTATCAATCATCAGAAAATATTCCTGTGATTACTGATCTCTATCTTCTTTAGATAGAAATACAGATGAACCCTGAATTATCCAAACTGCTCAGATTTATCGGTGCTCAGTGTCGTATAAGGAAGTGCCACTAGGTGGCGCTGTGTTAGCTGCCTGATTGTGAACAAGCTAAATGAGAAACGATGCTACAGAATCTTTCGCCCCCTTGTGGTCTCTGAAATGTGCCTCAGGAATGGATAAAATCACTGATCGGTATTTTTTCTGACATTCCTGCTTCGTCCATGGCTTGTTCTTGGAGATCGTGTCTGCTTTAAGAATGTGTTCGTTTTGCCTTTAAAACCATTTTAAATTCTTTTCTGTGTTTTGTTTTAATGAAAATTTCTTACACTTTTTTTTCTGTCGTGTATTTTCCATCATGCTGCTTCCTGACCTTTAATGGCTGATTTTGTTTGCAGTAATGTTTTATTCTCGTTGTGTAATTTATTTATATGTTGTCCAATTGGAGTAAAAAAAGTTGCCATGTCATTCGCTGCCGGATTGCAGTATCTGATGCATCACGTGTGCGAGTATCAGCCTCGACAGGTGAGTTCTAGCTTCAGTTAGAGGAAATGATCTGCTCCTGATCTTCACTGATGGAAAGCACCGAGTCTGGATTAATAACCTCTGACACTCCTTTCAGACGAGCTCGGCTATTATTAGCTGGTTTTGTGGAAAGCTACCCTCGTGGGGTGGAGTTGTGGTTTTTTTTTTAAAGTTATTTTTGTGTGCGTATGCATGTTTGTTTATCTTTTGTATTGATCATCTTTTTGTTTCAGTTTTCTCTTTTCCAGTTTATCTGTTGCACCATTTCTCTTTTCCGGTTTATCTCTTTCAGTTTATTTTTCATCTTGTCTTCTTTCATAAAACTGATTCTGATTCTTTTTTTTTTTTTTAAACTTTCTTGCAGTTTTGAAATTAAACCAAAACCATCTTGATTAAAAAAGTGAGAAATCTCATCTGACTGAACGCTTTGTCTTTGCTTTAGGGCCCGTCGGCGCAGATGTCCATCATTAAAGAGGCCTTCGCAGGAGACGACGTCATCTCTGACTTCCTGAAAGACAAAAAGAAACAGGAAGAGGCGGGGCAACCTAAAGTGGTGGACCTAACCCTGCCCGGTTGGGGAGAGTGGGGCGGAGTCGGGCTCAAGCCTTCCCGACGCAAACGCAGGAAGTGAGACATACAGGAAGTTTAATGCGTCGTCGTTTTTACATTTATTGTTTGGATATTCGTCGAATTGTACAGATATGGTTACCATGGTTACGTCGGGGGGGAATCTGAAAAGACGTTCAGTAAAAAAGAAAAGTAGCATTTTTTTTTAATTATTATTATTCGACACAAAATTAACCAGTGATGTTAAGGAAACTTGTGCAAATCAGATGTAAAACTTACTGAGATTTAAAGTATTTGCACCCCAGCTCAGTTTAATTGATAATGCAAATTTTATAATTTTTATTTATTTATTTTTTCCACATTGAAGAAAATGTGAGTTTGTGATTGTTGTAGTGTTCTCTGAGTGTGTCCATCATTTGACTCTGACAGAGACGGGAACTGGAACAGGGTATGGATGGTTCTAGATGTGGGATCAGTGACCATGTGGTTTTGTTTTAGGTTTCGGCTGAAACCTCCTCCTGCTGCTCCGAGAAAAGACCACAAGCTTCCAGCAGTGATTATCTCTGAGAAGAGGAACTCGTCCGTGGCGTTACATCAGGTAGCTTGCAGTTTGGAGAGGATGTGGTGTTGCACAGACACTTTAAAGAACAGCAAGAAAATTAGAGGAACTGTGAACGAATAAATAAATCAGATTAATGACATAATGCTCTCCATTTCATTTTAATAAACACTGATCATTCTAAATGTCTTTATCAAACCAAAACACCACCATCAACGCGCTCTCTCTCTCTCTCTCTCTCTCTCTCTCTCTCTCTGTAGGTGAGCCAGTTGCCGTTCCCGTTCCAGGACAGCGCTCAGTTCGAGACGTGTATCCGTTCTCCCATGGGTCAGACGTGGAACACGCAGAACACTGTCAAGAAACTCACCGCACCCAGAGTGGTGACCAAACTGGGCTCCATCATCGAGCCGCTGAGGAAAGAGGACTTCCTGCCGGAGGAGAAGAGCGCTGGAGTGCTGAAGAAGCAGCCGCAGATCGTCCTGGAAGAGAAGGGCGGGAAAGCAGGGAGGGGTGGGGGTGGGGCTAGGAGAACACAACAGAAGAAGAAGAAAAAATAGAAGAATAGTGGAGTGACTTTAATCAAGATGATTACATGACTTTGTATGACCTTTGGACTCAAATCGTCTTTAATGCGAGATGATGGTTAACGAGTGACTTTTGACTTTATAAAGGAGAGAATTAGAAGTGAAAGTGGACTGATTTAATGAAATGAGAAACTTGTTGAAGATATAGTGTCGTTGTTTTTGCCATGTTCTCTCTGACACGTCTCGCGTGTGACTTGAACTGTTCGTTCTTGTTCTGTATAAAGATAATTTCTGTCCTGATAAACTGGTATTGAGCCCAACGTTTCTCTAGAGATGTGTATCGACTTCTGCTTTGGATTGAGGAACTGGTTTGATTTTGTAAAAAAGGAACCGATTGATTTTTCTTAATCGAACCAGTTTGGTGATGCAGGAAGCCTTGATTTCGCAGCTCTGTGGAGAACACAGGAAAGGGCTCGGCTCGATGTCCTCACATCCTCCGACCCAACCGCCAGCATGTTATCTGTTTAACTTCTCCATGGTGGTGATGTTCGGCTTGTTTATTAACAAAGAATAAAGGGCAGATCTCCTAATCTGATATACAGCACCAGTCAAAAGTTTACACACCCTTTCTAATTCAGCGTTTTGTTTTTATTAATTAAGTCACTTCATGTCTTAAAGTAACGATGGACGTCGTTCCTCTTTACTCAGTTGTTCGGTTCTTGATGTAATATGGATTACTGCAGTTGTGGTGTTGAATAGGGCTGGTTTTTAGAGTATATTTATTATTTACTGTTTGATCCCAAATACATTAAGAAAGCAAGAGACTTGTCCACTAATTACCTTTTGACGAGGCACCTGTTAATTGAAAAGCGTTCCAGGTGACTCCCTCATGAAGCTGGTTAAGAGAATGACAATAGTGTACAAAGCGTCATCGAGGTAAACACTGATACGCTGAAAAATATTAAACGTTTTGTTTTCTTTAACACTTTTTTCCTTTAACATGTAATTCCATACATGTTCCAGATGTTATTTCATAGTTTTGATGTATTCAGTATTGTCAAAAAGAGACAGAATAACCTAGGTTTTTCGTATCAATGAGTAGGGGTGTACAAACTTTTTTGCCTCTTGCTGCAGCTGTAGATTAAAGTACAAGGATATAGTGTGGGGGGGGGGGGGGGGGGGGTTTCTCCCCTTTAGGTTAGTTATAAGATAATCTTATAAGAGCGGGTACAGTATGATAGGAGAAGATAACAACAGGTCTACAGCACTTGAAACTCAAAACCAGCGTGAACACTTCAGCATGTGACTGTTGTGACAGCCGTGAAATCCTGCCAAAGAACTGGAAGGGTTTTGTGAAATTAGACAGCCAGCATGTTGTAATGAGAACAAACATTGTTTATAGTTATATTTAACATGCGTTAATGTTCATTGCTCTTCTCACTAACGTTAAAGCAGCTATAAGCAGTTCAAAATCAGGTTTAGTTCATTTAGTGGCCTTTTAATACACTTACTCTCCACCCATCAAAGACAACTTAATTATAATACTAATAAATTATTCCATGAAATCGAGTCGTACGTGAGCTGACAGCCAATGAGGTGCGTAACACTGAGTTGTCTACAATCCATGTACGGCGAGATTAAGTGGAATAACTTTTTATTCTAGCAACATTCTCTGGATTTTGAGAAACAGCATTTTTTTTAATTCAATAAATAAAAACTTTATTTAAAAAAAGTCTGAGAAAATCATTTCCGCTTAGAATGTAAACAAACCGGTGAAATAACAGGAGCAATTTGTGAAAAATGCAATAATAATAATTCTTGAAAAATAAAGATGCGTTCTTACCATCAAATACTTTTATTCCATATTTTGCTGCTTTTTTTTTTTGTAATTTTTGGGGTTTTGTTTTCAAGTAGAGTTTTTATTTTGTCCTTGGTTGGTTCAGCAACACGCTCCGCCATTTTGTTTTTCTCTAGTCACAGTATATGAGCTGATATCCTAGTAGTAGAGTAGCCGATCAGAGCGCACGATTGCTCATATCCAGTGAATGTGGATGCAATAATTCTTATATTTTCCATCTAAACTCATGCACTTTTCACTGATATCCACCATTATAGTGTTTTTAAGTTTGTGCCCCACAGTGTGTATAGATACAGTGTAATCAGAGTCTCAGATCTGATCTCAGGAGCATGAGGGCACTCCTGCGTTCATCTCGACCTCCTTAACGTATGGTGTGAATTTGGTGGAAATATGAGAAGGCTGATTTTTAAGCCAAAAAAAAAACCTGGCTTTTTTTTTTGACAAAAAAATCCAACTCAGATTTTCACCAACGTCACATCATCCACTAAGGAGGTTGAGATGAACGCAGGAGTGCACTTAGCATCGTCCCATCATACTCCTTCGACATCACACCAACTATTAAACAAGAAACACTGTCTATACATATAAATGCATGCTATAAACACCACTAAAAATTTAAAAACAGCCCCAGATCTACCATGATGAATTAATTAAGTATTGAAGAGCTTTAACTTTTAAATGTCTCTAAAGAACTACTTTCAACTGTGTTTCCAGGCAGATGATTCCAAAGTCTAATGGTTCTCAGATCTAAGTGCTGAAGTGTGTTAGAAACGTCCACATATACAGTACAGGGCTTCGCTGGCAGAGCTGCTGTTCAAGAACACGAATCAACACCACCTGAACATTTGCATTCCACACTTCAACAGGGTTGTGAAATTTTTGAAAGATAAAACAATAGATCAGTGTGTCAAGGAGGAAGTAAATACTAGAAACTGAAGCTCTGTTTCCAGTAAAAACAACAGAGATCATTTTCATGGCTATTCTTCACCAGCATGAAAAAGTTCCTTTTACTTCTGTCATCAGTATACAATCGTGTGTCTGGGAAGACCGGCCTCACCTGAATCATCATGAATATTTCATGAAGGCCAGACTTGATTGGATGAAAGAAATGAGGGGAGGGGTTGGTTCCCCCCCATATGACTCAGCACAAAGTTCCTTCTAAAAGCTGTCCTTCCGTTTCAGGGCTCAGTTTCTCTGCCCTCTTGTCTGGGACACACACCTTTTCATCTGTGCTTTTTGGGTCTCTGTTGACATGTGGGCTGTGCTCTTTGTCGCTCTTTTGCTCCAGGTTTGGACAGCTGTAACGGGATATCCATCCGGAGCTCCGGTTGGGAGGTGTGAGGACATGACCCCTCAACACAATGTCCAGCCGCAGTCGATCCCATCTCCTTACACCATCGTCATCAGCAACATGACCTTCAGCACCAATCAGATAATCAATGGTAATCTCAAACGCTGTGACTTTTTATTTTATTTATTACAGCACTAAAAACGCCTCAGACCTCCTCACCGAAGAAAGAGGAGACTGGGAAACAGGATATGTGACATCTTCTGTAAGAGGAACTTGAAGGTTTCTCCATCACAAAGTGTTCTAGAAAGAACCCTTTATTGGTAGAAGATGGATGGATTGAAAAATAGTGATGGAGGATGGATGGGTGGAACAGATTGAGAACAATTGGATGAAAGGATGGATAATGAGCTGTTAGAAGAGAGTTGGATGGAGAGATAACTAATGAGCTGACCAGGAGAGAAGGCTAGATGGATATATATCAAGATCAGCGCAAGAAGGGTAAGATGACTCAAAAGATAGTGAGCAGACAAGCCTGTGGTGGAGGAATGGTGAACAGGTGAGAACATTGTAGATAGAGGAGAGGATTAGTGAACAAGTAGAGGTGGGTGGAGGGGTAGGTGATGATCAGACTGAGAGGAGGGCGGATGGAGAGATGGTGAACCAGTTGGGAGGTGTTTGATGGATGGTGAGTGAGAGCTGTTGGAGGAGAATAGATCTATTAAAAGATAGTGAGCAGACATGGCTGGATGGATGTTGAATAAGCTAGTAGATGTTTGATGGAGGGATAGTGAAGTGTATGAGAGGGTTGGATGGAAGGATGGAAAATGAGCAGTAGAAACAGATGGAGTTGTGAACACAATGGATAGATAGAGGGATAGTAGATTCAACTCAACAGAGTTTAAGAGAGAGGTAAAATGAACAGATGAAGGAGAAGTGAGAAGGTCTGCAGGGAGGAAGAGGAGGAGGAAGCGATCAGAGGTCTGACATGACGGATGGAGGGATAAAGTGATGGAACGATGAATTGCTGCTGGAATTTAGAAATGAATGCAGTGTTTGAAAGGGTGCAGATGTTTAAAACGGAGGTGTGATATTAAAGTTGTAACATGATGCAGCCTATAGAGGCAGTTAGCGCCCAAGAGGAAGAGCTTATAATGCTTCATAAGTGATTCATGATAACATTAGAGGGGGTAAAGAACCGGATCAGGAAACCTCCAGTGAGCTCAGAGACAGCAGGAGGTTGGAGGTTCTTTTTGGAAGTCTTGTGTTTTAAATATCTCTCAAGTTACTCAGACAAGCGCACTTGAGTGTGTGTCCACAGAACATGTGGAATATATTTTTAAAAAATTTATACAAGTACAGAAATGGATAATTGACACTGTATTACCACTAAAGATTTGGAGTTTTTTGTGTTTTTTATATATATATATATATATATATATATATATATATATATATATATATATATATATATAATGTGTGTGTGTGTGTGTTACTCACAATAACATACACACAAAGACAAATGTACACTCCTCATTTAAAGCTCATTTTCATGTCTCCCTCACGGTTTTTTTTAACATAATGGTAATAAATAATTAATTATATCTTAATTAAAATCCTGATTTATTTATTTATTTTTTCCAGTTATTTAAAAATAAATGATATTTTGGTCAGCTTTATATCCATTCAGATAATTAGAAGTTGTTAGATTTGGATGATTTAATTTTTAAATTATTTTTGCATTTTATTTTAATTGTTTTGAATTGGTTTAATTGGCATGAATTAGCATTAATAACTGTTTAAATACTTGTTTATGTTTATAATGTACAATGCACTAAATGAAGATCTAGATTTAAATATAGCTTCATTTGGTCGAATACAGAATGATTAAAAAGTTTTGTATTGTACTTCTTCCCACTCCTTTTTCGAACAATGTGCGGTGTTTTGTAATGTCTTAGCTCTTTATTTTATTTATTTTTTTAATTTCTCGTTTTCTGTCTTTTGTATGTACAAATAGTTACATACATTTTTATACATGTTTGAAATAAAAATAAATTAATTCCAAAATTCATTAATTCATTAATGTAAAATATCATTAAAAAAAGTTCCTGTTGATTTTAAAATAAACCACCATTAAACTGGAGCTTTTTATTTAATTTTATTTTCTCTTTTGTTTTTCTTTTTTGTGTTCGTGTAGTTTGATCTTTGTTTTTGTTTGAGTGTTTTGTCCGCCGGTTATGGTGTAGCTCCGGACCCAGTTCTGGGCATCGGTTCCCTCCAGGCCTTGGTTTGTCGTAGGTGATGCCTGTGCTCCTCGCAATGGACTGCAGTGAGCTCGTTGCTCATTTTAACATTGTGGTTGTCCAGCACTCTGTGCAGCGGTGCTTTAGTGCTTGGCGTGATGTGCTGAGCGATGTTGCTTGGTGGCGTTGCGGTGGCTGTGCAGGCGATGTGGGACTTGTTTTCATGCGCCTTTTGGTGGGACTGTGGCTGCTACACCACTGGAATGACATCCTGACCTCTATTTGGTGGACTTTTTTTTTTTTTCCCCCCATAATTGTAAAGTGACCTTGAGTTTTGAGAAAGGCACTATATAAATTGAAATTATTATTATTATTATTATTATTATTTTGTTTGTTCAATTTATAATGGCACCTTTAACGCCCAGGGTCACCACGCAATGTGAATGTAAACATCAAGTTAAAAAAAATGTGGTGATTATAAGGATCAGTAAAATGATTTTGTTCCTGAAATGGCTGAAAATTAAAACCTATTGCTTGATATGAAGTGATTCATTATTTAGTTTTTACAGTGAAGTGCTATACAGGGGGAAAATTGTTAATTGTTGGCTCTCAGTAAATCACCTGCTCCCCCTGCTGGTCAGAAACTGGCATGAGGCTTATTCCCCCCCCCCCCCCCCCCCCCCCCACACACACACAGAGTAGTTCATGATATTTCTATGTTGTAGAACTCTCTATAATATAACTCTTCCTTATAATTTTGAATATAAAACAATGTATTAATAATAAACATGTTCCTTTACAATTTCAGATCTGTTTTTCTCTGTAGAAGTGAATTTTTACAGCATTAAAGTTCTCAAACTCGTCCCTCATTGCTAATGAAAAGATCATGTGACCCGATGTCATGTCAGATACACTTAACCTGTACTTGTTTTACTGAGTTAAAACAACAATACAGGATTACATCATAAATCCTGAAAAAAAAATGCTTAGACACGCATCAAAATTCAGGATGAAGGATAAATCAAATCCTGAACTTTTTATGAAACCTTCCCTGAAAAATTCTACATATTTTAGTTTTGTATTTTGTGAGAGTTAGATGATTTCTTTTGAGGAGATTTTTGATGATTGGGACAAACATGATGCCAAAGTGGGGACGATTATTAAGAGTGCACTGGACATCTTGGAGTAAGTGGTGTGGTGTTAATATCGTGTGTGTGTGTGTGTGTGTGTCAGTGACGATTCAGGGCCCACAGTACATCGGCTTGCTCCTGCAGGCTCGCTCAGGCTCCGACACCAACGCTGTGGGGACCTGGAAAACTCCACCAGCCAACACCAAGTACTTAGCGGTGATTACACGCACTTCACATTTACAGCACAAAAGCATGAACGTGTAAAACAAACTGAACACATTCATGATTAATATTGTGCCTGATGTTTTATTGAAGGACGTGCATGAAATAGCTTTTGAGTGCATTTATTCTCCACCCATCACAGACTCTTTATAAAGACTGTTTGGACATGTCCCTGTCTTATGAGATTTTATTTTCATGTCCTGTACATGTACTTTAACTGATCCTGATGATTAAAATGATTAAATTCTGAATCCCAAACCTCCATCATAGAACGGGAAGCCATGGCCTAATGGTTAGAGAAGCAGCTTTGGGACCAAAAGGTTTGATTCCCTGGACCAGCAGGAATGGCTGAAGTGCCCTTGAGCAAGGCCCCTAATCCCCACCTGCTCCTCAGGCTGCGCTGGATGTTGCTCTGGATAAGAGCATCTGCTAAATGCGTTTAATGTAATATAGAATCCTGAAAATCTGAGAAACGAATGAAACTAAGTGCACTTTTGCTTTCAGCTTGACCTCGTTAACATACGGTGTGATGAAAATCAGAGAACACCTTTTTTTGGGGAGTAAAGAAGTCAACATTCTCAGGTTTTCAGTCGTTTCACCATGTCGCACTCCTGCGCTGAGATCTGAACGCTAAAGTGTGTCAGTGTAGCGAGTGTGAGCGATCTTGCATTACAGCAGCTATAAACATTTCTTCCCTCACTCGCTTCATTTTTTCGTCTCTTTTATTAATAAAGACAAAAAAGCGACTTGTCACATCACCGAGGAATCTCAAGAAGTGTAAACTCCTGTCCTGAAGATATCAAAGTTTATAGTTACAGCTTCACCTCTGACACTGGAGACTCCTTCCATAAATGTACAATAAACATCACCATAGCAAAGATGACACATTTTTTTAATCCATTTATGTGGCATGTTTGCTGTACAAGTCCCTGTGAAGAAGCTGTTACTATAGAAACAATAAAAGAACGAAACAAGTGCATTAATAGAATAGAAGTTACACAGTCAGTTTGTGGTGTGTGTGTGTGTGTGTTGTAGTGCTCAGGAAACAACTTCAGTGCCATCACACACTCCGACAGAACCCCCAAGGACAATAAGACCACCTTCAGCTGGATTCCTCCAGCTTCCCTCAAAACTGCCTTCATAACGTAAGCAACCTGAAAGTCCTAAACATCGGTTATTAATCACTGATCAATAATTCAATGAGTTCCTGTGAGATTTGTGGCATTTGGGTGGAGGTTTTGATTAAAATAAGACACTGAACTGATGGTAAAGACAATAAACAATAGAAGATGACAAATCAATACGCATTTATGTACATGCACGTTACCTAAGTAACAGTGCAAAAGTAATGGCACCTACTTTACAGCTTTGTTTACTACACACTTCACCCAATTTTATTCCATTTTTGTCTGTTGTTAAATAATGCTGTTATTTATTTGTATGTCTAAAAATATTACAGTACTAATTTGTATTAATGAATACTCCTTTTTTAAAAGTATTTTATTTAATTCTTGTGATTTTTCTCCTTCAGGGCCACTGTAGTCTCAAACAGAACCACATTTTGGGTAAAGCTCAAATCTTCAACACTGACTGGAGGTGAGGTTTAATCACAATGATAAATGTTACACTTTAATTTAATTAGGAAATTTCTAGAGTGTAAGTTAATGCATTTTACAATCAAGGACTTTAATTTTACAGAGTAACATTTATTTTATATTTTGATCGATATACAATGATCTCGAGCATTGTTTAAGTGTAGTATGTTGAAAACTGGAGGCTTGGATCTCAGCTCAGGAGCATGACAGGACGAAACTAAGTGCACTGTAGGGTTCGTTTAGGCCTTCCTAATATGCTGTGTGAATTTGGTGCAAAATCGGAGAATGTCGATTTTTTTTTCCCTTCTTCTTCACCTAACACCCCCCCCAAAAAAAAAAGCCTAAAACATTACCTTTTTTGGGTGAAAAATTTGAAAATGTCAAAATTTTCACCAAATTCACTGGGGTGTACTTACTTTTTGTCTTGTCACACTCCCATGCTGAGATCTGAGCACTTTCGGATGTTGATGTGAGTGAGCTTGTGTTACAGCAGCTATAAAGAGTTATTCTTTCACCAGACTCCTTTTTCCTCTCTTTGAATTAATAAGACAAAAAAAAAAGCGCAATGTGTCACGTTACTGAAGAACTAAAACTAAAAAAAAAGGATGCATAACTTTGTCATGAAGATAACTGAAAACTAACCCTGGGGACTCCTTCCATGTTAAATACAGAAAAATGTTAAATCTCCTTGCAGAAATGTCGCCATATCAGTGATGACATTTTTTATGTCCATTTATGTGGTGTGTTCGCTGCGTCTTTGCTGTTACTATAAATACGATGACAGAATGAATGCATTAATAGGATGTTTTGCACATTAGCACTTTAGTTCATTCCTCAGTCAGTTAGTTTGTGATGCGTGTCTGTCTTCGTGCTCAGGAAATAGCTTTAATTTTGCAGTTAAATAATGACATCCTGCTATTTTCATAAGCACTTGTCATGAAGAGTCTCTGAAGAGCTGGTTTAAAATCCTGTGTGTCTGTGACCTTTGACTTCTCTCAGTCTCAGGTGGAGTGGCTGATCCCAAGATGGCCGTCACGTCTGTTCTGTTTCTCACACTCCTGATGTTGACTGTGTTCTAGTAGTTTGTGAATGCACCATCAGTGACCTCCCATTAGTCGAGTCCTGTTACGCACAACATTGTCCATAAGTTGAGTAATAAAACTGTAAAAAGATTTCAGGATCTCAAGTCGCTGATGCATGAAATCAAGCTGTTTTAATAAATTTAATAGGTGATTCACCCAATGTCTGACTTATTGTGTGCAGCATCACAGGGACCTTCTGTCACTCTGAAATTCAGCAACATAGTGTAACCCTAAATAACCCTAGACACTAGGGCTAGTCAAGTTAAGTCATTCGTATAGCGCTTTTAATAATAAACATTTGTCGCAAAGCAGCTTTACAGAATTTGAACGACTTAAAACATGAGCTAATTTTGTCCCAATCTATCCCCAATGAGCAAGACCGTGGCGACGGTGGCAAGAAAAAACTCCCTCAGATGACACAACGAAGAAACCTCGAGAGGAACCAGACTCTAAAGGGAACCCATCCTCATTTGGGCAACAACAGACAACATGACTAACAGTTTTAACATGAAGTCAGTTTCACTGATGTTGGAAACTTGAGTGCAAAACTGTTCATGACAACTGCAGTCCTAAAGTTAGCAAGTCAACTGTAGTCCTCAACCATAAAAGCATTACTGTAAGAGTCCAGAGCGTCCTCCAGGTGTGACTTTCAACTGTCCTCATGGGGTCGTCCTCCACAGGAGTGATGTGATGAGACTCCAGCCAGACACAGGGCACCAGGATGGATCAGGCAGGTCTGAGGAGCAGAAGAGGTTCAGCATCTCAATCCCAGGACCGACATGTAACTCAGAGGGACAGATTTGGGGGGAGGGGAAACAGGTTGTTAGGTATGCCCAATGTCACCTGAATAAGTAGGAACAGAATACATATTGCACTGAGGACAAGCAGGGACTCCGGCGACTAACTCTGACATCATAACTAAAAGGGGAGAGCCAGAAGGTAACACAGGCATGAGGGGCCCCAGGACATAAAGCAGCAGCCACTACACCGTCAACAAACTCAAGTGAGCAAGCGAGTGGGGACTGACAGCATCCATACATCCCAGTTTACCAAAACACACTGTCTGAGGACCCTCCAGATCTACTCCTTTACCTCAAACACCATTAACACAAGGCTTGACTAAACAGATCTGTTTTCAGCCTCGACTTAAACACAGACTGTGTCTGATCCCCAAACACTACTTGGAAGGCTGTTCCATAACTGTGGGACTTTGTAAGAAAAGGCTCTGCCCCCTGATGTAGCCTTCACTATACAAGGTACCAGCAGATAGCCTGCACCTTTTGATCCAAGTAGGCGTGGCGGGTCATAGAGGACCAGAAGTTCATTCAGGTACTGTGGTGCGAGACCATTCAAAGGTCAATAGTAGTATTTTATAGTCAATAGGAAATTTGATTGGGAGCCAATGCAGTGTGGATAAGACAGGGGTGATGGGGTCGTATTTTCTAGTTCTAGTAAGGACTCTTGCTGCTGCATTTTGAACTAACTGGAGCTCGTTTATGCACTTATTGGAACATCCAGACAGTAAGGCATTACAATAATCCAACCTAGAGGTAGCAAAAGGATGAACTAGTTTTTCCACGTCATGTAGTGACATTAAATTTCTTATCTTAGCAATATTTCTGAGATAAAGAAAGCTATTCGGGTAAATGTTATCAATGTGAGTTTCAAATGAAAGACTGGGGTCAATAATCACTCCAAGGTCTTTTACTGCTGCACGTGAAGAAACAGAAAGGCCATCCAGAGATACTGTGGAATCAGAAAACTTACTTCGAGCTGCATGTGGTCCGAGTACAAGTACTTCAGTCTTGTCAGAGTTAAGCAGAAGGAAGTTAATAAGCATCCAGTGTCTAATGTCCTTCACACATTCCTCAATTCTATTAAGCTGGTGTCTCTCATCAGGTTTTGCAGAAACATACAACTGTGTCATCAGCATAACAGTGGAAACTAATACAATGTTTATGAATAATATCGCCCAGAGGTAACATATATAAAGAAAAAAGCAGCGGACCCAAGACAGAACCTTGTGGAACACCAAACTTTACCTCAGTACGTCTAGAAATATCACCATTTACATCAACATACTGATAGCGATCAGTTAAATAAGAGCTGAGCCAGGAGAGGGCCGTTCCCTTAACTCCCACAACATTTTCTAGTCTATCCAGAAGAATGGAATGATCAATGGTATCAAATGCTGCACTAAGGTCAAGCAACACAAGCAGCGAGACACAGCCCTGATCAGACGCCAACAGTAGGTCGTTTACTACTTTAACCAGAGCCGTCTCTGTGCTATGATGAGGTCTAAATCCTGACTGATACATTTCATGGATGTTATTCCTATGTAAATATGAGCATAACTGCTGTGCCACAGCTTTTTCAAGGATCTTGGAGATAAAGGGGAGGTTTGATATTGGCCGATAATTGGACAGCTGACAGGGATCAAGGTCAAGTTTTTTTTAATCAGGGGTTTGATAACTGCTAGTTTAAAGGATTTGGATACATAACCGATCCTAAGAGAAGAATTTATTATTTTTAGAAGCGGTTCAATTACTTCAGGTATTATCTGTTTGAATAGACGTGTAGGTGAGGGATCTCGTACACAAGTTGAGGCTTTTGATGTGGAGATTAATGAAAGTAATTCAATTTCTCTAAGGGGAGTAAAACATTCTAATTGCTGATCTGATACAGTTATATTGTTAACTACAGGGTCACTTACACTGTCTGACCTTAAATTAGTAGTTTGAATTTGTCGGATATTTTCAATTTTGTCATTTAAAAAATTCATGAAGTCGTTGCCACTACATACTACAGGTGTGCATGTGTCTATAGTGGACTTATTCCTAATTAATTTTGCGACAGTATTAAATAGGAATCTAGGATTATTTTTGTTATCTTCTATTAGGGAGGAGAGATATGTTGATCTCACAGCACTAAGAGCTTTTCTATACTTCAGGAAGCTCTCCTTCCACGCTAATTTGAACACTACCAATTTTGTTTGACGCCATTTACGTTCCAATTTTCGAGTGGTCTGTTTTAAAGTGCGAGTGTCATCGTTATACCAGGGTGCTAATTTTTTGTCTCTGACCATTTTCCTTTTAAAGAGGAGCTACATTATCTAAAGTATAGCGGAACATTAAGCATTCAGTTACCTGATCAAGTTCTGCAGGGGCTGACAGTGACCCAATCAAAGTTGATAACTCTGGGAGATCATTTATAAAGCTCTGTGCAGTAGTTGGCGTGAATGTATGTTTAATACAGTAGCGTGGTGAGGTGCATATATTATTACTCAGACATATTTTGAATCAGATGAGATAATCCAAGATAACTTCAGACTGTGGAAGTGTGACTATATTTTCTATGTTTAACCCGAATGTTAGTATTAGATCGAGGGTGTGACCACCATTATGGGTCGGTCCTATGACATTCTGATTAATCCCGACTGAATCTAAAATGGACACAAACGCTGTTTTCAAAGGGTCTTCTGGGTTATCGAAGTGAATATTAAAATCTTTGACAACTAAAGCTTTGTCTAAGGAAATGACCAGATCTGAGAAAATCTGCAAATTCAGAAAGAAACTCAGAATATGGCCCCGGGGGCCTGTAAATAATAAGTAATGGAATTAACTGGGTAGACTTATTTTTCAAGGCTACATACATTATATGAGTATGAAGAACTTCAAATGTATTAAATTTATAACCAGGTGTGTGTGTTACACCCAGATAATCATTATAAATAACCACGACGCCTCCTCCTCTGCCAGTTAGACGAGGCTGGTGTATATAACTGTATCCAGGAGGACTCGCTTCATTTAATGCTATATATTCATTTGGCTTAATCCATGTTTCAGTTAAACAAAGTACATTAAACTCCTGATCAGTAATGAGTTCATTAACCATTAGCGCTTTAGATGTAAGAGATCTAATATTTAATAGCCCCACCTTTAGATCAAAAGGTGCTGGCAGCAGCTGTACAGTCAGTATGATCTAATTTTATATTGATTAGGTTACTGGAACAAACTCTGAATATTTCTACCTTTTTGTTGAGCTCGGGGAACAGACACAGTCTCGATGTAGTGGACCCTGAGTGACGACTCTGTGCAGCTAGCAGACAGTCGGTTTAGCCTGTTCGTCTGCTCCCTGGCCTTGGCTCTGGATTGTCAGAAATTAACTAGGCCTGTTCTGAGACTATGACCTATGCTGCAGGAAATGAGAGCAGCACCTTCCCGAGTGGGATGGATACCGTCCCGCCCTAACAGGCCAGCAGTGCCCTCAAAATTAGCCCAATTATCTATAAAGCCCACAATGTTTTCAGAGCACCACCTGGACAGCCAGCAGTTCAGCGACCATAACCTGCTGTAAGCTACATTGCCACACCACATTGGGATGGGCCCAGAGCATACTACAGCATCGGACATCACCTTCTCTAATTTAAGCACCTCTACAAAGTTACTCTTAATAACCTCAGACTGATGAAGGTGTATATCATTAGCTCCTGCATGGATAACTATCTTTGAGAACCTGTGCTTGCCTAGGACCCCAAGATTACCTGCTATGTCTGGCACCTTGGCTCCCGGTATACACCTGACTAAAGCTGCTGGTGCCCCTAAAGGCTGAGCTAATTTCACGTGGCTTATGATAGAGTCCCCTATAACCAGAGCTCTTTCAGGTTTCTTAGTGGGTGCATCACTAAGGAGGGCAAACCTGTTCGACATGTGACACAGAGAGGAGTGGTGCTCCCATGGGCGAGCCTCAGTGGTAGCTTTGGCTCTACGCTTATGCCGCCGAGTCGTCACCCATTCGCCCCGCTGTAAGGGCTCTAATGCCGGAGTTGGGGGATTACTAACTCCACCTAGGGAATCCAGACTTTCCCCTACAGAAACTACACTGTTCTCATTCTCACTGACCTTCTCTAAAGCCTGGATATGCACTTCTAACACGATAATCTTCTCCGTCATAGAGCTAACTAATCTGCACTAATCACAAATAAAGCTATTGCTAGCGACAGAGGAAGAATGACTAAACATCCTGCACTCAGCACACTGAACAGGCTGAAGGTGTGCCATGATGAAAGGATTCACGTACCTTAATTGAAGATCTGTTGATATTAAAGCACATCTGATGCAGATGACCTCTGCTTATGGTTTTTCGCAGGAGGAGGAAAAAAAAAAAAAGCTTCCGGTCTTGGCGTTCTTCCGAAAAAAAATGGAAAAAATGGAAAAAGAAAAGTGAAAGGTACAATAAAAAACGAAGAGGATACTGGAAAATTATTTGTAGAAAAAAAAAATTTGTAATTAACGCCAACACTTGTGGAAAAACGACTCACTACAAACAACTCAGGAACCAGGAAGTTAGTTAGTGTAGCCCTAGTGTAACCCTAGCACAGCCCTAGTGTAACCCTAGCACAGCCCTAGTGTAACCCTAGCACAGCCCTAGTGTAACTAGTATAACCCTAACTAACCCTAGCACAGCCCAAGCATAACTCTAATGTGCTAGTGTAAGCTCAACCCTAACGAAACTTGAGTCCATCGCTTTCCCCAACTTTAAACACATTTCAAATACTGTGTTATTTCTTTAAACTCTCCTCAGCTTGTTTCTCACTACTTTTCTTGGTGTAAGAAAATGAGACTAAAATAATTATACATTTGTAAGAAGTATTTTTATCCTGTATTTGATATTAAGCTGGTAATAGGAAAATTATTCAGAACTTGATTCAGTTTCTAAAGTGTGATAATACGACAGTGGCTTTTTCCTTTTTCTGTAATTATCTCCTTGTCAGAAAGCCAGGGGAATAAATTAGCACATAAACACCAAAAAAGTTACTGAGAGCAGTGTTGGTTGTGTGTGTGTGTGTGTGTGTGTGTGTGTGTGGGGGGGGGGGGGGGGGGGGGGGGGGGGGGTGTTTGCAGTTATGAATGTAGAGCACAGTGTGTGTGTAATGCAGATCTTGTGACACACTTGAGTTGAGTGCAGTATTTCTGGCATCTCTCATCCTCATGGACTGTGTAAATATTAGTCTCTCTCTCTCTCACACACACACCAGTCGAGTTTAAAGTGTGACAATACGCTAAAGTCACAAGACAATAACACGCACACCAAAATATCACTTCATCTGGAAATAAATATTTTTTAGACATGAAACACCTCAAAAAACTGTTTCCTGGACTGTTTCCGGTCAGGAAAACATTACTGCTATTCTTCATCCTCATGTACTTGGTGATCATAAAGTCCCCACTCACAGGATCTCAAAAATTAGCTTTAATGTCTTAAATGAGCTGCCATGTCTGGATAACGTTAAAATAATTTTGCAAAAACTTCCCTTTTTAAAACAAACTATAAGAGAAGGATTTTTTTCCATTTGGAGAACAAAAACTTCAAACTGTAACTGGATTTAACTCTCCACAAGGCGGTGCTCAACTGAAGCTATACACAAAATATCTTAACAGCATTACAAGTATTTGCTTGATTGAAGTTACACAATCAGCTACATAACATACACTCACCAGAAGCACTGATATCTCCAGTACTTTCTTCCATGCTTTATTTTTTTCTAACATCTCTATAGAACACATAACGAGAGGTCACATATGACAGGATAAGATGAAATCAATTACAAGTTTTCTATTTTTGTGCATCAAGCTAATTGCAGGTTTGAACTAAACATCGGACCACATGTGCCTGAGGATCGGTCGGGGGGGAAACAACTCAAGACGACCTTCGGGATTCTATCACTTTATTTGAAAAGAGTGAAGAAAATCTGAATTTAAAATGTCACGTTCTCGCCAAAACCATGTCGTGTCACATTTTATGGTACATGTGAAATTGTGTAACTGCTGCTTTAATGCTCATCTGCATATAATTTTAGTTGTGGCCCAAAACAACTCCAAACAGAATAGAGGATTAAATGCGATGACTGTTTACCTGAGGTGTGGCCCAGAGTTACTGTGCCTGAGCAGGTAATACAGACAGGTAAAACATGTAATTGACACACATGTTTAGAGGAATGGAACCGAACCAGAATCAGGGATGGGTCCTAACAATGTAGGAATCATTTCATGCCTGCAGACAAATGATGACTCAGAGAAGGAAGTAAGGGATTAATAAAAGCAGCAGCAGCAGAAGGGGTGAAATCTGAAGCTCCGGCTGATGTTCTACACACATTAACACTGGAAACACACACGCAGGAATTACAGCGACTCCAGACAGTGGGGTGAGCGCTCGAGGCGAGCGTCATCAGGCCTGAGCAGGAGATAATGAGGGTTAAATATAGCAGTGGTGAGCCGAGAGGAAATCCACTTCACGCAACCAGAAACCGTGGAGAGAGTCCAGCGAGCAGCGTGAACCTCATTTAGATAAGTGGTTTCACTCAGTAAGAGTCTGTACGATTCCACTATTACTCACCTCGTGCTCAAACAGTGACGTCTCATGGGCTGGACTTGGGAGTAAAACTGGATTCCAAGAAGATTTAAAAGGCTCTATAATGCAAGAAAGCACGCTTTGAAGAAAATCAGGCACCACCTTGGTCCAATCACCGCAAACGCGTCACAATATTCAACACAGACAACTCTGAGGAAACTCAAACCACAAGAGAGACCATCTTTGGGACAGAGTTTCAGTCAAATCAAATCAATGTGTTGTGCTGTTATGGGAAATAATGAACACCAGCATGGTGTAATGAAGCAGTTACCACCCAGAGGTTGACCATTTCCTGTAACAGCATGACATGAAGTGTGCTATCCTTTATGTAACGATGCATACGGGGGAAAAAAAAAAAAGTAATAATTCACTTTTCTTTTCTCCAATAAGTTGAATTTATTCAAGTACTGATTTAAAAACTGGTGGAGCGGAGAACACGTTCAGAACTCTCACACATGTAGAAATGAGGATCGAGGATGAGGGGTTGGGACTCAGGGAGAATAAAAACGATAAACAGACTAAGAGAATGGCGCTCTCTCTCTCTCTCTCTCTCACACACACACACACACACACACACTTTAAATAAAGACCATCTCCATATTAATCAGAACCAGCAGCAGTACTAATCAGGCCTCAGTGATGAGGCAGAAGAGTCCAGCCAGAACAACAGGTTTTACTTTTACATGGCATTAACCGTTTCCACTTTTTTCCCCCCATTTTTCTCCTTGTTTTGTTGGTGAAAATTATTTTAAAAAAATAATAAAACGATAACGGACGAGAAGGGGACATTTAGATGAACTTCTTGAGCTCGTCGTACAGGACGAGGACGAATGCGCCTCCCATACCACGGAGTACATTGGACCAAGCACCCTTGAAAAACGCCTTCGGGCCTTCGTCACGCGCGATCTTCCTCCAGCAGTCGATGGTGCCGCTGTACATGATGTCAGCTGCAAACAAAGTGAGTTACAAAGTCAAGAAATTGCTTTGAACAATATTGTTTTGAAACATTAGATAAAAAAAAAAAATCCTGTTACTGCTGATAGTCACTCAAAAATGACCACCAATCAACCGACAAAACAGGTGGGACATCACTCACATCAACGTAAATAAAGAGCGCATCCCCCTGTTCTTAATCACAGAAATTAGTTCATTAAGTGATCAGCTGATGTTTCAGCCACCTGCAACTTTTTATTTATTACTAACTGAAAGTTGAAGCACTAAGCAGGAAATCTCTCCTAAAGGTGCTGCAGTCACTCCGTCAGTCTTAAACTGTATGACTTGTAGAAATAACATGGCAGATTTGTTAAACATGATAAAACATAGAAGGTTTGAGACTGAAACCTGACTTTCAGGCCCGAGTGCATGTTTGTCTTTGAATGCACTTTCTTCCTGTCAGTCATTTTATAGACACACTATACTCTATAGGCCACCATGGATTCTGGAGCGGAGCTTCATGAGATATGGGTGAGAATGGAGTTAGAAAGAAAAAAAAATAATTATATTTAAAATCCATGTATTAAGGCTTGTACCTCACCTTTACACATCTTTTATAAATAAAAATATTTCAACTGACAAGGACCTTTAAAAATATTTGTATAATGAGACAGATTTGCCTCCATCTTGGTCTGTTATTCCCAGCATCCATGACCATTTCAACCTATTGAGGTATTTCACCTGACGTCACAGGGTCACGTGACGCCCCGGTGTCCGCCATTTTGAAGGTCAAGCTAGCTAATGTCAACAACATAGTAGCTAGTATGTTACTGTAGCAATGTTTACGTTCAGTCATTTGGATGACTGTTAAAACCTTTCGGTCTCAAGTTTTTCCTTCACTGTATTTACTAGTTTACTGTAATTATGATCCGGCAGCTATTTACACCGGATCCAGTGTAAATAGCTGCCGGAGCGCACTCCGGCTTGCTCCCCCTCAAATTAAGCAGCGCACGCCGGCTTGCTCCCGGAGTGCTCTGGCCGAGGTTCCGGAGCGCGCTCCGGCAGCTATTTACACTGGATCCGGTGTAAATAGCTGCGGGATCATAATTACAGTAAACTAGTAAATACAGTAAAGGAAAAACTTGAGACTGAAAGGTTTTAACAGTCATCCAAATGACTGAACGTAAACATTGCTACAGTAACATACCAGCTACTATGTTGTTGACATTAGCTAGTGCTAACAGCTAGCTGCTAGTACACTGCTACAACACAGACACCGACCCTAATAATACAGTTCTTGGTCATTGCCTGGTAACAGCAAATTTATAACGGGCCATGTCTCAACAGACTAAGAAGTTATTTCAATGACATTTAATAACATTTTGTTTATCCTGAGGACCGAAAGTAAATGAAAATGTGAACAAACCTTAGCTGTAATAAGATGGCGACCACCGGCTCCAGGGACGACCCGCTGATGTAGGCATGTTACCCAGCCTGACACAAAATATTTGTAGGCATCCAAACTCTTATACGCTTTCAGATCAATACCTGTGTATGGCGATGGGTTTTTAACGACATAGGTATACAGATCACGTGGGCCGAAGTCAGGTAAAGACGAGGGCTTCGTATACTTCCGTACGTCAGTGAACAATCCTGGTGGATGCAGGTAAACGTCGTTCTCTAAGCCTGCTAACCTCAATTTTTGCAAATACCTCTCCCTCTGCTCGCCCTGTAAATGCCCTACGTCGCTGGATAGTGAAGGTGTTTTCTGCATCTCGCTCCTTTTTCTTTTATGTTTTTCGTTTGTCGCCTTCCTCGCATTCAAACTGATTCGAGACGTGACGTTCAAAATGGCAGCCTAACGATGCATCACATGACTTGGTCACGTGGGTGAAAAACCTCAATTGACGCAAATACTTCACTAGTGTCTTTTTACTCACCAAGATTTTTTATAACATTCCCTAATTAAATAGATAATTAAAAGTTTCTCCTTTTGCCACAAAAATATTCTGCAGATAGAAATTTACGAATGTTATAATTATTGAGCAGGACATGAAGCAGTGAAGATCTGGAGCAGTGATGGACATCTCAGCTCCATGCCCAAAATAAACTCTGCCTCACTGCATCAAATTATTAGGAGTAACGCAGAAAGGAATGTTCAGGCGGTTTTTACCTCCTTTGCGGCCGGACTGCATCATCATGCGACGTCTGACCGTGTCGAACGGGTAGGAGGTGAGACCGGCAACGGCAGTTACAGTCTGAGCGATCATCCAGCTCACCACGATGTGGGTGTTCTTGGGGTCGGGCAGCATACCTGTGTATAAAAAACAGAAACCGATGAATCAAAACACAGTTGAAGTTCTTCTAAGGCTCCTTCACTCCACTCCTCTCCACCACATGCCTTCGAACATGTTAATAAGATGCAAAGCAGGACAGAAGCTCAGCTGCAGATCCATGACTCACCCTTGGCGGTGTCATAGATGCCGAAGTATGCTGCTCTGTAGATGATGATCCCCTGCACAGACACATTGAAGCCCTGGTACAACCCCTTGATGCCGTCAGACTTGAACACCTTCACCAGGCAGTTGCCCAGGCCAGTGAACTCTCTCTCTGTGCCAGCTTTGCCCACATCGGCAGCCAAACGGGTTCGGGCAAAGTCGAGAGGGTAGACAAAGCAGAGTGAGGTGGCTCCAGCAGCACCTCCGGACGCCAGGTTACCGGCAAAGTAGCGCCAGAACTGCTTGTGCTTGTCCACACCGTCAAGGAAGACCTTCTTGTACTTGTCCTTGAAGGCAAAGTTGAGGGCCTGAGTTGGGAAGTACCGGATCACGTTGGCCAGGTTGCCTCTCCAGAACGACAGAAAGCCCTGCTCCTTGGGGATGCGCACCACGCAGTCTATAATGCCCTTGTACTGCTTGTCCACTGTGATTTGCTTGCTGGCATGCTGGACCTGCAGGTAGACATCAAAACATATGCTTTACTTCCTGTCCATAGGACCTTGTCACTGTTCATTTAATCGTGGGGAAAAAACAAACAAACCCAGACACAAACAATCATTTCCCTTTGCTAGATCTTTTGCATGCAATCCTGATTTTTATGTATAGCACAGTGTCACTATCGATCACATGACCTTTCAATAGAGAGCCGGTTCCTAAACCTGTTTAAGTTTTTTTTTAAATGCTCGAACACACCTGATTTAACAGCTGAATAACTGAAACAGAAGACAGAAACACCTTCTTCAAGACTGAACATCACATCACATCACATCAAATGTGTCGGTTCATACTTCATATTAAAAATAAATAAAATCTCACACACAGTTTAATACTTTTATTTGGATCATCACACAGGGAAGGATTGCAGATCCAAACATTATAGGAAATATTCTGTAGATTGGCAAGTGTGATCATAAAAAAAATGAATCTAACAAGGTCTATGGATAAAAATATGACCTCTCCGTCTCCAGATGGACAAACTACCTATTATGGCAAAAATTGAGCAATATTTAACCAGCCTCTTAGCGCTTATTTCGCATAGTCCACACAGTTGCAACCCATGTAGGACAAGTTTATGTACATGCCCAAGGCTCCCAAATACAAGAACAATTAATTTACAATTATAACCAAGGCACATAATTGACTCCACAAGTGTCTGATACTTTAGCATCTTGGTGTTAAAACAAGTAACCATGTATAAATCAAACGAGCAGCCTATTTCGATAATCATTACTGTTCTATTGCTTTCATTTATATGATGGTGATATCTGGAGTATTTGGGAAGTCATTCAATTGAACATTGTCATGAGTTTCAGTATTAAACCAATCCATTTGCACTGCACTGCGTTTATGCATGTCTGTTCTTTCATCTACAATTTCTTTAATACTGTCAAAGACCAGGTCAACTAATCGGTCGTGCCTAGCGATGTAAAGTCCTTTGTAAAAACTACAGCCATTAAAGATGTGTGCTATTGTTTCAATTTGACCAATGGAACAGTGAAAGATACAGTACGGGTTATGATCTGAAGGATACCAGGTAGCCAGATTATATTTTGTTGGGAGGACCTGGAGGCGAGCCTTGATTGTAAAATCTCTCACTCACACACACTAAGAATGACCAACATGACCTTGTGTGTCTTCTTTCCCCCTCAAAAGGCTTCAAATAGTGCTTATTAAAAACAGTGATGTAATACATAACACATAAACCTGTCCTGTAGTGCACCTAGATAGGGAACAAGAGGTCATTGTGAACGCTCTCCTTCCTACGACCTTGTCAGAAATCCGCCTGAAAGCCGACCTACTAAAGCATTAAATTATTTTGCGGATCAAGAGTGAGGTGTGTGTTTATTTGCTGAATTATTAAATCCAGTATGGAAGAAAAGAGGCTCTGAGAACTGAAAAGGGAACAATTACATAACCGACTTCCTGTTTAATGGCCGCGTCCGTGCTGAGGTAAAAAGTTTTTAAAAGACGGTTAGCAAAAACATCAAGAGACAGGGGGAGGAAATGTGTTCTAGTAAAATGAACACGGAATAGTTTAAAGCTGATAATGACAAAGTGATGCTAAGAGGTATTTTAAGCTAGCGTGAACACCATCACAATGTCATGTCCTCTTGAACGGGAAAGAGAATGAGAAGCTAGGCGGCTAAGCTATGTTAAGCTAAGCTATGCTAACAATGCTAAGGTTGGAGGGCATTCACGTCAAGGTAAAGGTTAGCTCTCCAGTTAGCCAAGTGACTGTCAGAAATAATAATACTAATAAAACTCTTAACTTATTTTTTAAATATCAGTCCTATATTCGGAGTGAGGTGTGAAAGCGGGTGCGGCGGCGGTGATGCTGCTGGAGGACTCGGTTACCGAGCCGACAGGATGCCGGACATACCTGAAGGAGAAGCTTGACTCTCTCGATGGGAGCGACAGCTGTCTTGGAGATAGCAGCGGCGATTCCTCCAGCCAGGAAATCCTTGGCAAATGAAATTGCTGTCTCACTCATCTTGGTTTATTTATTTACAAGTTATGTTGTTAAACTTCCCCGGCCTGATCTACTTTCTTCCCCTCTCTCGCCCTCCCGGCTTCTTGCGCGGTCGAAATGGCCGATTTTTATAGAAGCTTAAGAATTTCTCGCGAGAAAAACAGCGCGAAGATCATATTTCCTATTGTCATTGGTTCATTCGGTGATGACGTCAACGCTCGTCCTTCTTTCCTTCGCCAATGACAATTACGGTTATCAGTACATTATGGTAATAAATACATGATTACATTTATTACATTACGGTAATAAATACACTAGAATCTGCACACTAGCGTACTATATAGTGTAGTGCGCGTGCAGTGCTGTCGCCACGTTCAGCCGTACTATCGAGCATGCAAGTAGGCGTGAGGTGTTCAAGGGTTTGGACATTTTGTTCCCTGCGCTTTCTGATATATTTACTACGAGTGGAGTGGCACATTGTTCAAATGTAATATTTGTCAGCAATAGATTTAAATTGCATTTAGTTATATTTTCGACTGAACGACATTTTAATTTTTTAATTTATTAAATTTATTATTATGTCTTGTGTCTTAAGACCTCCTTGATATATATATATATATATATATTTATTACTTGTTTTTTTAATCATCAGTTCAAATGTATTTGTTACGAGTCTGACTCATTGTACATATCCATGATAAATAAAGCCATGATTGATTGATTGATTAAAAACTTTTTTGACCAGACAAATAAGTAAATGCACTCAATACTATGATTTCAAAGCCAATCTTTTCATGTTTTATGTTTAATCTAATTTTAAAAAATAATCATAATCCCAAGATTATCCAGGATGCTTTGCATACTACACAAATATATGTGCCCACTTAGTTATTGTAGATTGCATAGATTACATACAATTGTATTGTGTAATGTCTATATTGTCCATATTGCACATTACATACACATATATACATTTTCCATAACCTACACATATTCACACTTTTTTTCCCTTCTGTATCGCTAGACAGAGACACCAACTGCTGGAACCCATTTCCTTGTGTGTGTCAACATACTTGGCCAATAAACATGATTTTGATTCTGATTCTGATTATATTGAATGTACTTAGCATCTTTAGGAAAATATTAACATCACAGCTCACAAAGTGTTTGCTTTTTCTCAAACACATATATAAACTCCACATGAGTTCTCTTGTCGGGTCGCTCGGAAACCTCTGAGATGCTCAAATAAACATTTAGTCCAGTGACACCGTGAGGATTTTATGACCTCGTCTCCATCACATGACCTGCTTGTCCATTCCGTGTCCTGCCAAGTTTTATATATATAGTTCTGAACAAGGGTCGTGAACAGTATGGACATTCTCAGCTGACGCGAAAGCCAAAAGCGAGCCAAGAATAGAGTTGAGCACAAGGCCTGTTGTCCTGCGTCCTTCACAGAAGAGCTCAGGCTCGAGGCCTGCTGTAGGTCAGTGTAGAGGTCAGGCCTGAGCTTCAGCTCCCTCTAACACAAACACAAACCACAGGTGATATCACGGCCTCAAAAAACCCTAGACTACACACTAGAAGGTCTGTGGAAGCCCGTTTCCATCATCTGAAGAAAAAACAAAACAAGTCACATAGTATGTTATAATAATTAGGATGTATCTCATAATTATGACCTGTAACAAAGACTTACTATTTCATAAGAATGAGAACATTTTCTCAAAATGATGACTCAGTATCTCATTATGAGAACTTAAATCATAATCATGAGATACTCAGTATTTATTATGAGATAGGATTGTGTTATTATGAGATAGCAAGTCAGAATAACAATATAATACTTTGCTTTGCAAGCGCTATCATTATAAGAACACGATCTCATTATTGTGAGGCATAATTATGATAAACCTTCTTTAGACTGAAGTCTTCCTTTGACTTTGAGATATCACTTTGTCCATCGTGGGCGGCACGGTGGTGTAGTGGTTAGCGCTGTCGCCTCACAGCAAGAAGGTCCTGGGTTCGAGCCCCGGGGCCGGCGAGGGCCTTTCTGTGCGGAGTTTGCATGTTCTCCCCGTGTCCGCGTGGGTTTCCTCCGGGTGCTCCGGTTTCCCCCACAGTCCAAAGACATGCAGGTTAGGTTAACTGGTGACTCTAAATTGACCGTAGGTGTGAGTGTGAATCGTTGTCTGTGTCTATGTGTCAGCCCTGTGATGACCTGGCGACTTGTCCAGGGTGAATCCCGCCTTTCACCCGTAGTCAGCTGGGATAGGCTCCAGCTTGCCTGCGACCCTGTAGAAGGATAAAGCAGCTACAGATGATGAGATGAGACTTTGTCCATCGTGACCCTGAGCCACACAGAAAAGCTTTCTGATTTACTCAAAAGGAAATGATGGAAAAGTCCTTTGGTGATGCTTCCAATCAATGGACTGGTTTGAACTTTGACCCTGAATATCTGATGAACTGATGAGGCTCAATGTAAAATCCACTTTAATAGTTAACCACATGGCAAAGTACAGTTCTCAATTTTCTTTCACTTTTCTTTCTCCTTCTCGTGTGTGTTTGTGCAGAAATACTATTTATTATATCAAAATTCTTCATAACATACAGTGGGGCAAAAAAGTATTTAGTCCGTCACCAATTGTGCAAGTTCTCCCACTTAAAAAGATGAGAGAGGCCTGTAATTTTCATCATAGGTACACTTCAACTATGAGAGACAAAATGAGAAAAAAAAATCCAGAAAATCACATTGTCTGATTTTTAAAGAATTTATTTGCAAATTATGGTGGAAAATAAGTATTTGGTCAATAACAAAAGTTCATCTCAATACTTTGTTATATACCCTTTGTTGGAAATTTATTATTTAATTTCTCTGTGCTCTAAGTTATTTTATTTAAAAAAATTACCCAATAATTTTTAAACAACTCGAAAAATGAAAGGAAATTTTCTTTACAACTTTGTCACGCATAAATTATTATTATTATTATTATTTTTAAAGTGCTACATGATCACATCATCACAGAAGTGAAAATGTGGGGTTTTAGAATCCACATCAAAATGTATTCAAACATTTAAAAGCCAAAAAAAAGCTAAATGATTATCAATTAAATCAGAAGAAAAATTTCCCAGTAAGATCTCTTACACATATACTGGACTCGATTCAAATGGAAAGTTAATAAACGAGACAATTAAATGGGGCGGAGTTATTGTTGTCAGGGGCGGGGTTAATACAGATGCAAGACACTAAACAGACACCAGAGGGCACCAGAGAGCTATAAAATGAAATGAATGGGAGTAAATAAGATGGATTATTTTATTCATATAACTCATAACATTTCTGGAAAAAAAATCCGAATAAATAATGCTGTATATATTTTTTTCCGCATTTCTATAAAGTAAAACTATCCTGAAATTATATTTTCTGCAATTCCAGGTAATCTACATTAATTCTAATAATCAAGTTTGATACAACCAGCTTAAAGAATTCTGATTATCTTCCAGTCGAAACAATAAGAAACAAAATACTCCTGACATTACTAATTCCATTAATTCCCTTTTGAGTGAAAAAAAACGAACAAGCACTTTTTAAAATAATATTTTCCTACAAGTCCTCTAATATGAGTTTGTCACATGATTAATCTGGTTATTTTAAAATTAAAACCAATCACAATGCTTAATTACAATTCTGATTATTAAAAAATAAATTTGAACAATAAACAAACTTTTAATAGATTTAACCCTTTGGTGACTGACCCCTTGAAAATGGTTCCTCCAGGAACCATGACGTTTCAGTTGTCAAGACAACGGAAAAACTAAAATACAAATACAAGAGCATTTTGTTTTGTGCACAAGAGCATTGTGACGTATCTTTCTGTTTTTGTATTTTAGTTTTTCCAGGCTACAATTTTAATCTTTGATGGTGAAACTCCTTTATAACGTTTTAAACATTTTTCTTGAAGTCATGAAGATTACATATTCTGTCTTGAAATGAATTAAAACAATTCATGTCAGGAAAGTGTTTATTGATTTGCATATGACAAAACATGTAAACAAACAAACAAACAAACAAACATTGTAGTACATTTATTCACTTTAAAGAAAATTATGGAGGAATAGAATTGATATATAAATATAAGAAGTGATGAAATGTCATGAGGAAACAGATGATCAGGATCAGATCCGAGCTCCTGATCCAATCAGTAAGTTTTCACAGTCACCAGGCGCACGACATCTCGGAAGCAGCATCACTGTTTCGCCTCATACGAACTGGAGACCAGCCGAATTCTGATTGGGCATCATCAATCAGGTGGCCACGCCCCAGGTGGGAGAGACTTCGGAAGCTTTGCTGTTTCCCTCTGAAAACTCGAGGCCTGGAGTTCATCTGCAAAAAAAAAAAAAACACCACAGTGAGACTTCTCAAATTTTACTTCTGCAATTAACGTGGTAAAAAATTTATCATACCTGGACGAAGACAGACGTATTCATCTGGAGCGTTTCAACACGTTCTGTGAGCTGATTTAGCCAGTCCACGTGGTCAGTGATGGACTGACGCAGATCACCACTGTTCTAAACAAAATTTAAAAAACGCACAAAAAAAATAAGCAACAAGTTTTCAAACAGTTCCACTGCAGCTAATTTGCTTTATATATATGGAGTTTGTTTCTTGTGGGTGTGGCCAGAAAAGATGAGTAAAGCAAGCTAACTGTACTAGCTATGTAAACTCACCAGAGGCATCGACAATCTCTGCTACTTCTTTCCAAACTATTTTTCTTTGTAACATTTCTATATACATTTGTCGTACACATGATGAGGTAAGATAAAAACCCATTCTTATGAGTTTATTACATTTTTCCAGTCTAATCAAACAGTAAACAGGAACTCAAGCTGTGAGCAGGGAAGTGAAGAAACGTCGGACCACACGCGCCACAGGATCGGTCTGAAGAGTCGTATCATCACGACAGTCACTTCGATTCATGGATTTATTGTAATTGTAAGAAAATGAACGATGACCTGTCGCTTTGTTAGTGTGAACAAAGGGTTACAACAAAACAGCAGCGAATCGTTCAGGAGCCCAAAGAGTCGACTCTTATTGGTGAGCAAAGTCAAATCATCTCACTCAGTGTAAAGAGGGAAAAAGTTGAACTTTCAACTTTTGTATTCTTTCTAAAGCCTCTCACCCCAAACAGGTTTTCTTTCAGTTCTGCTGCAGCCAGGCGGACGTGTTCCAGTCTGTCGATCTGCTCTTTCAGGTGATCCTCCAGCTCCTGCATCATCATCAGACCTTCATCCATTCTCCTCACCTGTTTACCCACCATCCTGCTGGAGACTCCTGAACTCCTAACACAAACAGGAGGGGAAAAAAATTCTCTCTCTCTCATATAAACACATACATATACACACACTTGTGTGTGTATATGTATGTATAAATTATATTATATATGAGAGAGAAACTGTGTCGTTCACAAAGGAATCGACTCTTTGAACCGACTCCCATTCGTTTACTACTTTATCACTATCTGATATGTTTTATGACGAGCACATTAACAAGTCCTTCATGTTTTTAATAATATTTCCGTGTGAAGTACAAATGAAGCAAAAGTAAATACTGGTCCTGTAATATGATGTAAAGTACAAACGAATCACTGAACATCTCGATTCCGGAATGATTCACGTAAAGAATGGACATACAACAATAAAAGAATCAATCATTCATTTTACTCTCCTGGCGGCTCTTTTTCATAAATAATTCACCACATAGTGTTATATTCTCAAACTGCAACATTTAAAGGTTAAATATAAATATAACAACTTACCGAGGAGCAGTAAAGACGCCACAGAAACTTTTTCTCTCAGATTTGTTCTCTCACACACACACACACACACACACACACAAAAGGTTCGGAATGCAGCCGGGTTGCCAGGTACCCTACAACCCCTATTTACCCCACAGAAAAAACAGCCTCAAAATACGAATATAAATCAAAATAAAATTGTGATTGATTTTATCTACACATATAACAAACACACACAGTAACGACATGTCAAAGCCTTTCTTACATCAAATACATAAGACTTTATACTTTTATATTGATGAAAATTTCAGTTATTTATATCAATCTGGCAATATAAATGAATCGCGTCGCCTCATAAAGTTACGTCAATCACGACGGTCCAATCAGAGAGCATCTCAGCCGCACGCGCTGGACAAATCTCTGAACCCTACATAGTGCACTTTGTATCTAATAAGGTATTCGGGATTGAACCCTAACTCATTGCCTGAGTCTAATAATAATAATAATAATAATAAATAAACTTTAATTGTTCAAAATTACACTCAAATTCGGTCTGATATCAAAAAACTGCAATAATATAACAAGTATTACAAAAACTATGAGAAAACTAAACAATATTAAATTGATAAAAACTGAACTAAAGAATATCGGTTAAATTAATAAAAACTATAAATAACTAAACTAAAAGAATATAAATTAAAATACTAACGTTCTAATTAATTGCAACTGACGTTTCTACATCAAAGTCAATGTCTTCCACATTCAATTTAGTTCTTATAGTTCTAGATAATACTCTAAAATTAAGAATTTAAAAAACGAACAAAAATATAAATTGAATTCAATTAATATTTTAGGTCCTATTAAAAAATCTCCATTAATAACGTTAACAAATTAATTATTAAAACAAACCAAAGTGTTAATTTGATAATCAAATGCCTGAACACCTGAAAGCTTTAAGAAAAGGGTTTAAAAAAAAAAAGTTAATGAAAATAAAATTACTAAATAAAACCAAATTAAACACATTCCTGATAAATAAGTGAATTAGTGGATAAATAAAAAAAACAGGATAAGTTTGTGAACTAAATAGATAAGTCAAATTAAATATTTGTATTAATAACAGGCAATTAAATCATTAAATAAACCCAGAAAGTTGTAAAACAATCAGTAATAATTATATATGAGATGTATTCTGATGTTGTATGTTGATTTTACAAGAGGAAACTAAAAATAATTTAAAAGAAAAATATTTTCCCCCCAAGAGTTCTATCATCCTGATTTGAAGAAATATCCAGAAAAAACCAGCAAAGGTCCAAAAGCTGCTCAGAAGAAACTCAAGACTCCAAGAAAATGATTATAAAAACTCTGAAGGTAAAAGATGAATGTACATGTAAGTAAAATACTTCCATTACATTTATAGAGATGTCAGTTACTTGTGATTAATATCTTTGTATTTGTTTAATCCTCAGGGTGCGGCGACTTTACATCCCTTTATAATCCTCTTCATTATCTATTACAGCGTCATTACGCGATTATAAAGCGAAAGGCAGGAAAAGCTTCACAGGAACAAAGGCTTTGAAAAAGCAGTTTGCTTTTATTTCCTTATTTTTCCCCCTTCTCAATGAGATCATTATACAAGAGAAAAGAAAAAAAAAAAGAGCAATTATGATTCACATCTCTGAAAGCAGAGGATAAACAACACTTGAGGATAAAGAGGCCACTGAAACTGAGCAGCAGCCCGGACAACAGAACTTAAATACGGAAAAGGAAAAAGAAATGCTGGAGTTTACAAAGGAAAGCTGTGAGCCTGTACAGTTAATGACGTGTGTCCGATGTACACCGATCAAATTCACTTCTCAAACAGGAGGAGGGGGAAAAAAGTCCCATTTGTGGAAAAGTCTTTAAAGCGTTCCTCACATGTTCCATAGCAGGCAGGAGGTGCCTCGTTTTATTTACACCGGAACAAAGTTCTTTTGTTTTCTTCCTTTTTGACAGGCAAAAGCACCTTTTTTAAATTTTCCATGTAGATGAGATGCTCAGCTGATATCCTCATGAAGTGAACACCGTGTATGATTCCGCCTGCTCGTTTACACCGAAACGTGACACCCCTCCCAAAACAAAAAAGGTGACAAGAATGAAGCTGTTGCTTGTGATATCCACCAAACTCCACACAGGTGTTAAACACTGACATTTTTCATGTTTATGGTCAATTAGGACTGGGTGATGACCACACGATCAACATCGATATTGCAATAAATTCTATCAGGAACAGACTGGATGTTAAAGCTGGAGTTTGTGTTTATTTTTTTTATTTAAAGCAAAACTAACATCCACAATTTCAAGAGAAGCTTAAAAAAAATTCCAATATCATGCCTCAGATCTGTTTTTTTTCCCCATCTTTGAAATGTAGTTTTCAGGCCCTGAAACTAAAACAGTGCCGACTCTCCCCTCAATAAGCAACAAGACAATGCAGTCGTGATTCACCAGGAAGTCAGCAGAGGGCGCTAAACCGTAACCTTTTACACATCCAGTCATTGATCTTACATCATTACAGCAAAAATATCATGATACTGTGACATCACCCATCCCTAATGGCTATACAGCAGCATATCACATCAGCTATTAGTTACAAGAAAAAAAAAAAACCCCGAAACAATGCTCAAGTGCCCTACGTTCTCACACACACACACACACACCCATTAGTGTTTCAAACAGCTCCTTTAAACCCTGACACGGTGCTCAAAAGGCAAAAAAGGTTCAAGATCCCATTTGCACATGGGGAGAGAGAAAGAGAGGAAAAACAAAACAAAGGGTTAAAATAAGCTTCAGTTTTTCAGGAGTTTTGTTATATCTAGAACAAAAATCCTCAAATTACAAGGTATGACAGAGTTTTTGTTTTATTTGAGTAAAAGATGCCCCTTCAGAACAGAGCAAATAGGCGCCGATTATGATATTTAATATATTTATTTAAAAAAAAACCAAAAAAACAAAAACAAAAAAGGGTTAAAATTCCATGGTTATCAGTAAAAATGACACTGCAGTTTTTAAACATGTTCGACGATTCTCGGTCACGCTGATCAAAAACTACAGCTGGACCTCGTTGGCTGGGTGATTTTGGCGAAGGGGGCGGGGCGACGAAAAAAACTCATCACGAGGCTTTTATCTTTCTTTTTTTTTTTTTAAATCATTGTTCTTTTTGAAATGGAAAATAAATAATGAGGATCTTGAAGAGAGTCTGCTTAGAAGAGTCCCAAGCTATCACATCTGTATTTTTTAATATATATATATAATTATTGTATACATTTTTTTAATATATATAGATATATTTATATACGTCTCTCTATACGGTGCTTTAGCAGGAAGTGTCCTGTTCTGGTGCTCCTGTGGTTCAGTTTGTGGTCCAGTGACAGATGAAAGACGAATGACCTAAACGAGAGAGAGAGAGAGAGAGAGAGAGAGAGAGAGCGAGCGAGCGAGAGAGGGGGGGAGGGGTGTGTGTGTGTCCTTGGTTAGAGCTCAGAGCCTCTGTATGATGGCGTGAAGGTGTGTGAGCTCCGTGATCAGGCCTTGCTCTCCTCCATTTTAACGCTCTGAGGTTTAATGGCTCCGGTGCGGTTCGGTTTTCCCGGTCCGGCTGCAGACGCCTCCTGCAGTTTACCGGGAATCATGGATGAGGAAGGGGATGCCTTCAGATCAGATACAACCTGTCGAGCCTCACGAAGGACCTTCACCTGCATAAAAACGACCAAAAGATGAAACGCATCAGTGCTGTAAAACTCCTCAAACAATACAAATTATTATAATCATTAAATTCTGACTGATGGCGCAGTGTGAAGAGTGAAGTTAATAATTTTTCTCGAACAGCCTCCAAACTCCTGTTTAATTCCTCTTACAACACAACTTGTCAACACCTACAATTTATCAAATTACAGGACTACACATTCATATTTTTATAGAATTGCTGTGGTATAAGAGGAATAAAACACCTGGGGATGTACAGTTATAGGAAAAATCAACTTTACTGTAAAATACTTTAGTCTAACAGCTCTGATTTATTACTTTTTTTTGGATGTTTAGGTAAACATATGAAACATGAGACAGCGCTCAAGGAAGGAACTAAGCATAACTTAAGCCAAAAAAAAAGTGTCAATACTGTTTCATAGGTACGTAGAAAGCATTGCTATTTTGATTCTACAACTTCATAAATACAAGAAATAAAATAAGTGGATGAACTGAAGTTATCTAGACTTTTTTTCCCCCCTCTTTTTAATTTTTTTACAGTGGGTGGCTCACCTTCGTGCCCTCCTCTGTGCCCTTGTTAGGGGGCTCCGGGTTGGTAGGGGGGGTGGAGTGGGGAGGATCGCGGCCCGGGCTCGAGTAAGGGGTAGAGCGCAAAATTACAGTCTTGTTTACCTGCATTACAGGTCTCTGGATGGGGTTTGGGAAAGTCCCACTGGTAGGGGTGGGGCGCATGTGCATCACCATGTTGCCTTGCGGAGGGGGCACCTGGAGAGAGAGGAAGAGAGAGAAGGGTGGGGGTTAAAAAAAAAAAAAAGAGGGGGAATAAAACAGAGTTAGGAATGCTGAACATGTGAAAACGTGCATTGGGAATTTTTTTTTTTTGGTAAACGTAAACACCTGTTGAGTGTAATGTCCGGGGAGCGGGCCGACAGTCGGGGGGGCACCGGGACCAGACGGTTTCCCACTGGGGCTGGCAGAACCTGGCCTGAAACGAGAAGAAAAGAAGAATAGATAAGGTTTTATGTCTAAAAAAATAAAATAAAAATAAAAATCAGTAAAGCTCACCTTTGCAGCACTTACGCACCTGTACGAGCCGCCAGGTATCCCAGGCGAGTGGCTGGCTTTATCAGGGAACTGAAATCCTTTCATCTCCAGCTGAGATGGCTGAAAAACCCAAACATGGAAAGGTAAATGAAAGAACCCCAAGTGATCTAGCAAGATGATGAAATGGTGAGGTGGTCACCTCTCGGCTGGCGGTGATGACGGGAGGCTGGGATGCAGGGGGGATGATGCGGCGTGGGGCACCGACGGAAAGGTTCTGTCCCTGCTGGAGCTGGATGGACTGAGGGAGGATCAGGTGCTGCTGAGCCGATCCATAACGCAGCTGAGAGCCAGGTAGAGGCATCGTCACCTACACACACACACACACACACTCTTTCAATTTAAATTCAATCCTCTTGACAAACACCCAACCTGGAATTTTCAACATTCAACTCGGAAAACCCAAAGAATTCCAAATTGTAAACTCAGGATGGTATCCTCAATTCTGAGTTCAGTAAGTGATTTCAAATCAACATGGCTACAATTGTTTGTTACAAAATTTCTTAAACTTGGGGCAGATTTTTAACAAAAACAATACCTGAATGAGCTGCGAGTCCATGAGCTGAGACGTGCCCATTCCCGCTGCCTGGTTGATGGTGCTGTCATAAACCAGCGCCTGGCTGCCGTTAATGGGCTGGAAGTGCGAGCCGGACTGCGGCTTCACCATCTCGGAGGGCTGCATGCCAGGGAACGCCGAGTAGGGTCCCTTCAGAGGGGCTGCTCCAGAAAGCACCATGGCACTCGGGTGGGACAGACTGGGTTGCATGTACACCTGCGACCTGCAGGTCAAAATCGACACACAAAATGGACGATTATTCAATATTTTTCTCCCCCCACCTGACATCAAATACAAACCGGTCCCCCTCATCACAGTGACAAAAATAGCTACACTACAGTCCAAGTGTTCAAATATTAGGCACATTATACAAATATGCACCGTGACTGATTATTGGAAGCACTGAATTTATTTATTTATTTAAATAGGAACATAATTCAAATCAGACTCATTTTAACAGCAGTTTAATTTAAAATACTATACTCACTTGTACTCAAAATAAAATGTAATAAATCATGGATCCAACACATTACAGGTAATCAAATCAGAGTTTCACGCAAAATTAAGTAAATAACAGCCACGTACACTTAAAACAAAAGCAAGGTGATTTAAAAAAAAAAAAAAAGAAAAAAAAAAAAAGTACCTGAAGGTGGGGATGGAGTTGAACATCTCCTGGGACTGAGAGACGGGCAGACCGCCCCGGAGTCCTAGCTGAGCCTGAGCCTGCAGAGACGTGTGAAGGGAGATGGGGATCTGCTGAGCGGCTGCAGCCTGGTGTACACACACAAAAAAAATAAAGGCCCAAACCATGATGAGTGATTATTCTGCATTCTAAGCGAATCAGCTTCTTACCTGTTGGTAGCTTTGCTGCTGAGTCATCGTTGGCGGTACCAAACGTGGCTGGCTTGGAAACACGTGGCCATCCAGGTACAGAGGGGGGATGTGATTACCTACACCGGTGACATCAAAACATTTAAGATGAAGCACATTCTAAAAAGACTGCTATCAGTTTTAATATCTCCAACCTAACTTTTAAAAACACACAACAGAATAAATCTGACCTTGCATGGAGACGGAGGGAGCGACAGAGGCCACGGGCATGGGAGGCATGGAGACGCCTCCAAACGAGCTGTAGCTGACTGCACTGGACGAGCTGCAGGGGGGCTGTGTGACGGAACCGGCACCGCCCGGAGAACCCTGCTCGGGGAGGGACTGAGAGTTCTCCCAGGCTTTACGTGCAGACTCCATCTGCACAGATAGCATAGTGTTGGTGAACATCGTCGTGAACGGCAGGAAAATACAAAACTGCATCGACGAGATATTAATTCATTAATCCTTGAATGATCCTAAAATGTTCATTAAACACTATAGATTTCAGAGTTTGTTTCCTTCATAAGCTTTGGACGGAAATGCACGCATGTGCACACACACACACACTCCTTCTGATAAATTTTGAATTTGAACATCTGTATCATTACTGGAGTGTAACATTAGTGCATGCCTAAACACTTCATCTAAGCCCGTTTCAGGTGTGATGTACCTTGAGTGTGAGGTCAGTGGTTGGGAAGGAAATGGGATTGAGGTTAATGCCGGGCTGCAGGTGATCTCTGCGCAGCATCGGAATGCCCTGAGCAAGGCCCGCCTAAAAACACACAGTCAAAAATTAGAGCAAATATTTACGATCAATGCAACAACAGACGGTACCTGATCGTACTGTCTCTCTTAGGCCCTGTCCACACGGCAACGGATTCAGGTGAATCCGATACAATTGTTTATCGTTTCGGCCTGGCGTCCACACGGCACCGGCGTTTTGGGTGCCCCAAAACACAATCTTTTGAGAACAGGTTCCAGAGTGGAAAGATCTGGCAACGGTGCCGTTGCGAAGTCGTCTGGATGAGTAGAACGGATGTGTTTACGATGACGTCACAACCACATGCCTGTGAGTGCTTCACGCCGGGTAGAAGTGTAATGAACTCGATGCGAGTTGTCAACAAATCCTATAACTTGGTTCATGAAATGCGCTTACAAAATATTTTCACTGTGAATATTGTGTAATGGTGCAGAGTGAGAGAGAGAGAGAGAGAGAGAGAGAGAGAGAGAGAGAGAGTCAATCCCGCCAGCAAAAATAGGGAAAAAAAGGAGTGATCTCACCTCTTCAGATGTTGGTTTAAGTCCTACAATACATTCCTCAAAAAGGGCGTAGAACAACAAATTAATCCATCAACGTGTAGCATTCAATTTATTCTGGACCATTAAAGACGCCGCCTTCTGCGTAGAATCATACGTCATCCTCGCCGCCATATTGGATGGGTCAAAGCGGAGAATAAAGATGCCTCATTCATGTGCCGCGTTTAACTGTACCAACAGGTTTACCGTCCAAACGAGATCACATGGGATTACCTTTCACAGGTGAGACTGGAAAAATACTTTTCATTGTATTTGGTCATTATAACAATTTTACGAACAGATTTTTCTGACTTCGTGGCTAATATGAAGTCTCGCGCATAATAGTTTATGCGCATGCGTCCTTACTTCTATTGTTCTGGTGTCTCCGAAGGGACCGTCTTACAGCGCCCCTAGAGGTGTGGCATGTGTATTGCATCGTTTTCAGCAAGCGTTGCGTTATGGACCTGATATTTTACTGATCGTTGCCCATATGGACACGATATTTTTTTTAAAATAACATCTCGTTGCCGTTGTCGTGTGGATGTAGCCTTAAACTCACACCACTGCCTGTAATGCCATGGTAACTACAACACTGTCACAGTGAATAATATAGTAACCAACACCACTAATGGTAATACCATGATAACTACGCTAACTAATACTGTTACAGCAATTAACACATTAATTGTAAAACCATGCTATTTGTAATAATATAGTCTTTGCCTGTCGCAGCTTAGTAACTACTCTGTCACACAATCACAGTGAGAGTAACTAACACCACAGTAACTACAGCATCATAGTAACATTAATAACGCTAAAGAAACTCCTGAAACCCACGTTGCTGGTGAGGGCATCCTGCAGCTTGGTGACAGGGTTGGACACGGCCACCGGTGCTGATCCCGGAGGAAGGCTAAAGTCCGAGTCCTTGGCACTGACTCCAAACTCGATGGGTGGGACAGGGAGGACGTTTTCAACATGGATGTCCACTCCATTAACAGGGGTGATGGGACCCTCCAGGCGCTCCACTCCCTCAGAACCCTTGCGGTTCTTCAGAGAGCGTTCATTTCCGATCGGTCCGGGTTTGTGCTCTTTGCTCTGCTCTGGCCCTGCATCCGAATCCTGCACCAGATAGAGTTACAGTATGAATGAACGGAACCTCACAGAGTCAGGAAGAATTATAGAAGTGCTAAGAGTGTATTTCATATTCAAGCACAACCTCTGAATTTGGTTCACTCCCGGTGTAGGACACCTGCTTCGTCCATGAGTCTCCACCAGATGACTGAACTGTCAGAGCTTCAAAGTTGGGAAAAGAATAAGGGGAGGGGAAGAAAAAAAGTATTATGAAATCTGTCAAGTGGCTCAAGCTATTTCTATTTTAAGCTGAAGAGCGTAGCGTTACCTGTGCTGTTGGTCTCCCAGATCTCGG